>NW_027533334.1:1651172-1766226 GCF_008692635.1 Crocuta crocuta | reverse complement strand
ATAATGAACTTGGTTATATATGAAGAGAGTTTTCCATAGAAATTCCACTTGATTTTCTTTTTATTAGTTTCTTCACTACATGTTTATTGACCACCTACATGAAACCAGTGTGGTGCTAGGTGCTCCTATTTCTGCTAACAAAGGTAGACAATATTACTGGAAAAGAATTAGAGACATCATATACCATAATGTACCTTGCACAGTTTTTGATTTAGCAGTTAGTATTTCGTTATTTATTTATATGGCTGTCTTTTCTCTAAACCTCTGCCTTTTCATTTATCTGTACCAGGCATCTGCTCTTAATACGGTTAAATCCTTGGAAGAAGGAGTAAGAGTTAGCAGCAGGGATATGTGGAGGGAAGAGGATATGCAAAGGTATGATGTTAAGAGAAAGCATGGCACTTTTGGAAGCCAGTAAGCAATAGATGGGAGAGCGGGAAATGAAAGTGGCAAAATGGGCAGGGAAATGAGTAAAAAGTACCTTGCATGCTATGCAAACAAATTTAGACTTTATCTACACATGATGGGGATGGGAAGTTATTGAGGTCTGCCCACTAATATCTAATTACCTCATAGAGAGGGTAGTGAATTTCAATAATAAGAGTGCAACCCAGTTTCTAAAATCTTTCAGGCACTGGGCCATTCAAGTTAGTAATAAGATTGAAAGTGTGGATTAGAAAGTGTAGGAAGAGAGATGTTTCTTGGTATCGAGCACATAGTCGACTCCAGGAAAAATGTAAAATAGGCATTGTTTGCTTACACTCTGTCTCTTCTGCCCTTCCCACCTCTCCCTGCTGGTGTTTTCCACCCTTAGCCCTTCTCTTCCCCTGTCCCCAAGACCTGGCTGCTACACAGATATCACCTACTTCATTTTCTATCACAATTCGGAGAACGTGTGATAGGATCTCTGCTAGATACCAAAAAGAAAACATGGAGAAGGTGGAATGACTGAAGTCACACTCCAAGACTTTGATAATTTTTATAAGGAGAATGTTTGTAAACCACACTGATGTCATAGTTGGTAGAATTTCAGGCAGTGATTGTCATAAATTGGAATAAAATATATTTGAAAGTGAGAAAGGAAATTCTAAAGATTCAATAGAAAGACAAGATTCCAAGGTCAGATTCCAGCTGTCTCTGCTTTCTATTTTCCATTCTCCTTCATTCTTCTTCGTTTTTATATACCAAAAGATGGTCTACAAGCTTAAATTTTATTACACAATATTCATTTTCTAACCCCTACCACCCTGTATTGATTGTTGTATTTCCAGCCAAAATTCATTGCCTCAGAAGGGATACTGGAGTTTTCACAAATGGCAGTTCTAAGAGCAGAAAGAAGGAACTTTTTGTAGCAGATCAGATGAGGATGGAGGGAACTTTGCAGTAGGTGGAGATTAGAAATGTAGTTTGCAATTACAAGATTAGAATCAGGGCTTCTTCAGAGTGATCAAGAAGCAGTGCTAATGTGGGAATTTTATGAGTTGGACCAAAAAATGCAATTGTTTGCAATTCCAAGTTAACAAATAATCTTGGATATATTTTGTGTTGCGTTTTGGTTAAAACTCTTGTGTCCATAATAAATTTAATTATTTATCCAAGACCCTTCAACTCCAAAATTTAGTTTTCATAAACTGTTTTCTGTATGTTATTGAATAAACATTCAAAACTTTTGTTATACTGTGAGCTTATGCTTCTGGTAATTTAATAATTTCTTTGTGATCCAATAAGTTGCACATTATTCAGCCCATAGAATAGTATGCTGCGTGTCATCATGAGAAGAATAGTAGAAGACTATTTAGAAATTATTGATAGAAAACTTATTTTTAAAACATAAGATAAGGAAGTATCCTGCTCAAATTTGAGAATAAACACAGATTGGTTGAATGTCTGTATAAACCAAACACTTAAGAAATATTTCTAAATAAAGTAAGTGTATGGCATTTTTATATTTACAACTAAATGAGGTGTCATTTCTGGCCTGAATCCACATTGTATATATTTTATAATTTTTTCCAAGAACAATAACATTGCTGATGGGTGAAGAATTGTGACAGTTATTAAAATTAACAACTGTATTGATTTTTTCCCCTGAATATTATAAAAAGAAAGAGGTAAGTTTTGATTTTAGGAAGGGAATAGTATATGGGTTATTGGAGTACAAACTTAAATTTAATTTTATAGTATTGAAGAAAGTATAATCGTTCTGCCTAAACATAAATCTATGGTTGCTTTTTAATAATTTCTGTCTCACAAAATCCCACTGAAGTATTTGCATCAATAAAAGAATACTTACTATGTATGTGTGCCTTGTTTAAGATATTCATTGGAATTATACTTTAGAGAATATTGATACAAATAAAAGCTAAGATATAAATAGAAAGTACATTTTTAAAACTATGAAGGCTTGGGTGCCTGGGTGGCTCAGTTGGTTAAACATCCTACTTTGGCTCAGGTCATGATCTCACGGTTGTGGGTTTGAGCCCTGTGTCAGGCTCTGTGCTGACAACTCAGAGCCTGGAGCCTGCTTTGGAATTTGTGTCTCCGTCTCTCTCTGACTCCCCTGCTCGTGCTCTGTCTCTCAAAAATGAATAAATGTTAAAAAAAAATCAAAACTATGAAGGCTTATGAAATTGAAAAAATAAGGATTGGGGTGCCTGGGTGGCTCAGCTGATTGAAAGTCTGGCTTGGGCTCAGGTCATGACATGATATTGTGGTTTGTGAGTTTGAGTCCCACATCGGGCTCTGTGCTGACAGCTCAGAACCTGGACCCGTCTTCGTATTTTGTGTTTCTGCCTTTCTCTTTGCCCCTCCCCTGCTCATGCTTTGTTTCCTTATCTCTCTCAAAAATAAATAAACATTAAAAAAAAATTTAACGGAAAACTAAGGATTAAAAATGTAATCAAAATTTGTTAAGCATCTATTTACTTCTAAAATTGTTGTTTCCAGAAAAAAATTAACAGAAATTTAAGAGAAATGTAATACAGATGATCAAATCTGAATTTGTAAAGATAATTGTCACTGTACCAGTTTCTTTAACAGTAGTATCCACCCCTAGAGTTTTCCTATTTCCTTCCCAAAGTGTTCTAACAAGGGTAATTATTTGGTTGTGTAATTCAAACAGTATGAATTTATTTTTCACTAAGCCTTGAGAATTGAGCTGTAAATCGTCAGCAACAAAACAATTTATATAAAGTTTGTAAAAAATTAATAAGCTTCTTTTTAAATGATATCTAAATAATGTTCTCTGTAAAAGTTAGGTAAAAACATACATAATATTAGGGCAAGATTTAAAGAAATTGAGCCACTTCGTACAATATTATACTTAAAAATGGATTTGTAGAACTAAATATTAGTAACCATATATCCATATCCCTTTCAAGGCCATCTTTTCCTTCTCCCTGAAATATGTCAGAGTTTACTGACCTATTTCCTGTGTGTCCTGCTTAGTGGCTGAGACATCTTAGATGTTCTGAGACTTGTAGCTTTATAATTTTTTGGTATGAAAAATTTTGGATTGCCTTAACTCTTCTATCTGCTTTTGTTTTAAATGTAACTTATTTCCTATACTCTAATCTCTTATTTTATTGCTATAAAGTGATGTTTTACTTAGCAGTGAGAATGAACATGGTGTCCTCTGCATCTAATTTTATGTAGATTCAGACTAATTTGAACTTTGCCACCAGTTCTATTGACTTTCAATGTATCCCTTTTAGGAAAGATTCGTCATATTGCTATTTTTATATTTGCTATTTCCTAACTTTAATTCTAGCCACCATCTTCTTTTTTATATCGTAACTTTATTAGTGATAGATTTAATTAAATTATCTTCAGTTTATAATTTTGCATTTGATTAGCATAAACTATATTGTAAAAGGCCTTTCTCCTATATCCTTTTGAAATTTTCAAACATGCTAAATAAGTAAAATTAAGAATGCTAACTTAATTCAAAATAAGTTAATTTGAATTAATTTAATTTAAATTCAAAAGAATACCAATATATTCTCTTGTTTTTTGGTGAACCACCATTATTTATGCTATTATATATCAAAGTTTACACTATATAAAATAAATATGCATTTTTATTTATATTAAGAATGGAAAGGATGACACGAAAATGTAAACTTAGATGAAAATAGATATTGGTGATAAATATTCAACATTAAATATTCCAAATAAAGTAAGATGCCTTCTCAACAGGCAGTGAATGATGTTTCACAAAAGAGTGATGACTCAGAAAACCTTTTTTAGATAAATAAAAAAAAAACATTAAAAAAATCTTTTTTAGGACAGGCTTTCTTTGAGTAATAACTGGATTACTTAAGAAAGGTTCAGTTTATAATATGATAGAGTTAATTATACCTATTGTGAAATCATGGAAGTGAGATTAGATTAGAGGAGAAAACAACTTGTAAATAAGGAGACACAAAATGTAGGAATTGGAGCTATATGCTAAAGATATTGAAGGGTTGAAGCTGAAGTCTTATTAATTACTATGTGAAAAAATATTAAAAGGGCAGGAAAAACACCCACCATTTACGGCAAAAGTAGTGACCATCCTTAAAAAAGAAAAAGAGATAAAAAAGACGATCCTGGTAATTATAGACCAGTCAGCTTAACTTTGATACCAAGACAGATACTAGAGCAAATCATCAAACAATCAATTTACAATCATCTAGAAGAGCAAAAGTTAGTAGGTAGCAACCAACATGGTTTTGTGAAGAGCAAATTGTGCCAGGCCAATTTAATTTCCTTCTATGATAGAGTGACAGGCCATGTAGATAAGGGCAAAGTAATAGATGTAATCTATCCAGACTTCAGTAACGCTTTTGATTCCTCTCCACATGACATTCTCATCAACAAGCACAGAAGATATGGTCTAGACCATACTTTGGTTAGTTGAGTGCACAGTTGTCTGTGGTTTCATGCTCCATGATTGATTATCAGTTACTAGTCATCATCCACAGGGGTCCTATGCATTGGCATATGAGCAGGTTGGTATTATTAACAAGACCAGTTATGTTTCCTTTGATGAAGATGGAATCCGGCCGGCATAGAGGCACACTAGATCCAATCCCTTTTCTACCAAAAAGAGAGAACCCAAATCCAGCAGCATCTTCTATCTTCTGGGCACATCTAAAAGGTAACAGTCCAGGTAATGAATAACAGGCAGAGCTATCAGTTTTACTCATTATTATTCAGTTATAACTGTTGTTCCAAGGTGTGTAATTGGTATCAAGTAACTGTTAGTATCCTGATAGGCTCCCTGGGAATAAACTATCTTCTTGAACTCCGTAAAAACCATACTCAAAGAGAATGACGAGAAGAGAGGAAAAGAAAGCTTTTATATTAAACAAGAAAGAATGTTGAAATGTAACGACCTAGCAATAACAATTTGAAGCACCTTTATCCTGGCCTAGATCATAGATTCGAGAACATTTAGTTTACAGATCATATGATGGTGAGCAATAAAACAAAATTTGTTAATAACTTTGTAGATAAGAAAAAATTTCCAAACAATTTTGATATTTTGGGAAAATAGTCTATGGAAAAAAACAAGATAAAGGTCATGGGAATGAAACAGATAAAAGATAGGAAAAAGACCGCCTGGCTCTTCACATTGGGAACAGGCTGCAGAGTATCAGTGAGTGATTTTTGGAGATCAGTGAGCAGGGTCATGTGGTAATTGTTATTAATGAATTAACAAGAGAGTACCATGAAACATTCTCAGATTTTATTTGTAGAATGGAAGTATTAAGAATGAAAATTAGCACACATTTCCACTGAACAGAGACAAGCACTCTTTAAGGAACATGTTACTTATCTGCATTTTATAATGCCTCATTTAAAACTTTTTTTGAGTAGAAAAGGTATGTAATAGAGGAGGGAAACATATTTTATCAGTACCCACATTAATAATGACCTAGAAAACAATGGCTTTTAAGTGATTCAGTGGTTAACCTGATTCCTTCTTTCACAGCAGATGAATTTTGAGGCTTATTATTCACTACGATTTCTGCTGGGTATTTATACGGTTTTGTGGCACCATTTGGACCCTGTGATTTTGTGAATAACATTCCCCTGCCGATAGTTGATTACAGCTGCCCTTACTTTAAAAACGTTTGTATTCTGTGGAGTTTCAAGAAATAACCAGCAGGGCTTTCTTAGAGATAACTCCCCTAGGATTAAATCCAAGGGAGTGGTTCTTAAACATTTCTCTTCCCCAACTCCCTGAGAGTTCCCGCCAAGAGTACTGCCCATTTCATCCGTCTTAATTGCATACAGGAAGACAGAAGAGGATATTATCATCTCGTCTTTATTTAGTCTAGGGGAACACAAGATTGCTCAGTGAATATGGTCAACTGTGAGTTAGTTGATAAGCAGTGGCAAGAGCAGAGGAGAAATGGAAGAAGTTTTGAGACAGACAAATACTGCCCTTACTGTTAACAAGCATGACAAACTTTGGCTCCATTTTCCTCACATAATTGGGAATTTCCTAGTGATGTGTGGAAAAATCACACTTCCTAAATTTAAGAAAGTCCTCAAGGAGAAATCACAGAAACGATGACATAACAACCTCAACAGCCTTCCACAATAGGATGTCATTAAGCAAAGCAGGGCCATAGTACTTTTGTATTTGACTCAAATGGTATGTTTTCAGTTCCTGGCCTGAGAAAGATTATAAATTAAACAGATGTTGATATAACATGGAGAAATAAGGAGTTAGTGACTCCTTCAGGATCACTGTATGGATTTCTGTGCTAAATATATGGTATATATGGCCACTTCGATCTAATACTGTATTAGAATGATTTCTAATGAAAAATAGATATTTCTTGTAACATTAACATACCTGGTGGAATCCTTATCTTTGTTAAATTGGGTTCCTAGGGAAGAGAAAAATTAAGAGAGAACAATTTATAGTATCTAATTATATTTTTCATAAATAAATGTCAGAATAATATTTTCTTTTTTTTAGAATAATATTTTCTTATGGTGAATTAATTTAAAATTTCAAAAAGGAAAAAAGTATGAATGTTTCTGATGATTACTTTGAAATAAACATGTATGACTATGTAAGAATATCAGTCTAATTTGTATGTATGAAGGGGTAGTAGACGGTATGGTATACAGGAAAGTACACAGGTTTGGAATCACACAGACCTGGGTGTGAATCTTGATTCTTGACCATTACTAAGCTTCCTGAGCCTTTAGGTTTTTTAGCTGCAAAATGAATTGTAGCTATTCTGCAAAATTGGCTGCTGTGAAAATGGAAAGAAACAAACAAAAAACAAAACCTTTCCTAAAGCCCACACAGACTAGATCCTCTATAAATGGTTACATAGTTGTTTTGTTACTATGAAAAGTACTAGCAACAGAACTTTTGAAGAAATACATCTTTCAGTCTGATTGATTTGAGTCTGCAAAAGCACACAAACTAGCCCATACTGGAATGTTTAGGCATTTGGTTAGGTTTTCCATTTATTTACCATATACATAGGTATAAATTCAAAATAGTATTTGTCAGGGCACCTGGGTGGTTCAGTTGGTTAAGAATCCAACTTTGGCCAGGTCATGGTCTCGTAGTTTGTGAGGTTCGAGTCCTGTGTCAGACTCTGTGCTGGGCTCTGTGCTAACAGCTTGGAGCCTGGAGCCTGCTTTGGATTCTGTGTCTCCCTCTCTCTCTACCCCTCCCCTACTCATGATGTCTCTCTCTGTCTCTCAAAATTTTTTTTTAAAAAATTTAAAAGACAAAATAGTATTTGTCATAGAAGATCTTTAACGTACAGGGGGAAATGGCCCGAAACACAGCAAGTGCCTATTAAATGCTGTCTAAAACATACTTTTTTTTTTTCCTGACGACATTCTAGTGAAGTCAGCAAAATCAAAATATAGTATTTGGCTTTTGCTATTTTTGGAATTAATCACATGCTACTTTGTTTCACTATAGACCATGGATGTAGGAAAGATTATAGAGTTCTGTAACACCTCAAATATTATTACTACTTCTTGAAGAAAATTGGTAATGAAAAAAGTAATGATTAACCAGTGGCAATCAGCAAGATATATATAACCAATTTATACACAAAAGATGATAAAATGTCTTACCATAAATCTATTTTATGTCCATTGTATTAAGAAATTTAAAATTTCAAATTCCAGTGAAAGCAGAATATGACATCAAATGCATGAAGAATATCTTAGCCTGTGTTTGGCAAAAATATTTTATGGAAGAAGAACATATTGTAACTTTTTTTAACTGAACGATATTTTTTTTAAAACAGGAATAAATCTGTTTCTAAATCACACACAATGAGGAAGCACACAAAAAAAGTGCTTTCCCCAAAGTCAAGTGTAAAGAAGCACTGTAAATATCATGAATAAATGTCACCTCCTCACAGTATTAATAAATGGGGAAATAAAGCATGTCTCTTATCTTTTTTGGCATAATTTAAGATAGTTTATTATTTTGGAGCAGCAGCAGTGAGCACTTGTTAGATATCATCATTTGGTCACAGATTTGTAAATATATCAATTCTGTGCTGAGAGAAGGATTATCGTCAACCTACTCCACTGAAAATAATTACAGACATATTCATAACTGTTTTGAACATGCGACTTTCATCAGGTTTTCATCAGTATTCACATACAGAGTTTACTGTTAGAGTTATTTTCCAAGTGTTTTATAACGTGACTCTAAATTTTCTCCATAATGAGAGTATAATTCAGATTTAAAAAAAAACCTAAATATAATATTTAGAAAGGAAACTACTTTATATTTTAAACTTTTTCTTTTGCAGCTCCTGACCCTCTCTTGAAGATATGTTACCTTGAGAATATTTTGTTCTGTGGCCTATTGCTGTCAAGATAGAAACTCGGTTGAGAAATATCATTAAATAAAATTGCATGCATTATATATTATTACTTATAAGTAATTTTAAATAATTCCATATAGATAGGAGAGAAAATAAAACAGGTAAATTAGTAAGGTTGAAGTTGATCCCTTGAAGAGGTATGATAAGAGATAATTTTGGAAAGGTAGACAGAAATGAAAGCAGATATAAATGTAAGCTAGCAAATGTAAGCTAGACCAAGACTAAATTTAAAATTCATTCAAGCATTTTGCTATTAGTATTAATAAGATAATTTTATACTCTAAAAAAATTAAATGTTTTATTTATTTCTGAGAGAGAGAGAGAGAGAGAGAGTGCACATGAGCAGGGAAGTGTCAGAGAGAGAGGGAAATACAGAATCCAAAACAGGCTCCAGGCTCTGAGCTAGCTTTCAGCACAGAGCCTGACGTGGGGCTCAAACCCATGAACTGTGAGATCATGACCTGAGCCGAAGTCATACACTTAACCGACTGAGCCACCCAGGCGCCCCATGATTTTATACTTTTTAACCTGAAGAGTTCCCAAATAGAGTTGCCTGAGAGAAAGTCCTATCTATTTGCATTAGTATATACCGCATATTCATATCTTAAAATGTATCGTTCATGTCTCTGAAATGCTGCAGACCACATGAATCTTGACTATAAGTGATCTTGGACTGAGAGTGAATGCCTGTATCTATCATCAGACCACTTGAGGACTTCTCATGAGTCCCTTAATCCAAAAATGAGAAAATTAGGTAAGCAATTATTAGATATTAGAAAGGAACTTGGGGTTTGGCTGTAAGTTCAGACTTTGTATTGAACCAACCCAGTAATTTTGGGCAAGTCGTTTAATCCAGTTGAACCTTAATTTGTTCATCATAATTTTTGGTAATATTGCCTATCTCAAAGTATTGCACGTGAAGTTCAGATGTCAAAATGTAAGTGACAGTGCAAACTGTAAAGGGCGATACAACAAATATACTGTGCCTTTAGGCACAAGATAATAGCTTCATTAGAATACAGAATAAAATAAGTAATGCCCTAAAAGAGCTGTACTCGGTTTCATTCTCAGTGACGGCCCAAACGTCATGACGTGAGTGACAAGACATGAGTGTCTTGTTTGGTTCTGGGGAAAAAGTTGACAACAGACTGAAAGAGAAAACCATAGCCCTGCCCACCCCTCCCTTTCCCCACCACTATAACTGAATAGCAGAATGCATTCTTTTTTTTTTAGTTTTTTAGTGTTTTATTTATTTCTGAGAGAGAGAGAGACAGACAGCATGAACAATGGAGGGTCAAAGAGAGAGGGAGACACAGAATCTGAAACAGGCTCCAGGCTCTGAGCTAGCTGTCAGCACAGAGCCCAATGCGGGGCTCGAACCCACGAACCATGAGATCATGACCTGAGCCGAAGTCGGGCGCCCAACCCACTGAGCGACCCAGGCGCCCCAGAAAACATTCTTGAGGGTAAATGAAACTGATGAGTAGGTTGGGTAGATTGCAGTGTCTTTGTGGTGGTAGAAAATTAAAGATTTGAAACAATGTATAAATTAAATTTTTTGGACAAGAAAAAGTTCATGGTCAAGGAAGCAAAGAGGGTGGGGGGAGTTTCCCAGCTGCGAAGGAATGGAAAGGTCTTCACTGGGAAGCTGCAGAATTCCAGATGCTTCCAAGAAAATCTGACACCTACCTCATATTATAGTTTAACAATTAATCGTGAAGCGTTTTGAGAGAGAGTCCAGTTTCTCTTGGAGAATACCTCACTGTTTACAGCAACAACATCCCATCTGATAACATGAGAGTCCTTTTGGCAGCCGCTGGAGCACCCAGTCCAACCAGTAACACACAGTTTCCTGGACGTGTCACTAATTCCTGTTGGAAACTTATCAGCTTCTGTCTCTAGCAGCAGAATCCTGACTGATAAGAGAAGAGGCTCATCTGCTGGTAGCAGACCCCCACCCCCCACCCCCAGTTTATCAGTTTCTGACCAGTTCATAAATCAGTCTCTGGGATTTTTTTTTTTTTTGGTTTGTTTTTATCAAAATGTATTTCTCTCGTTGTAGCAGTTAATACTTTAATAGGAGAACTTAACCGGGGACATTAGGAAGTTAGTTAGAGACATCTCGCAGGCGCCTCCTCCCTTGTCAGTGACAAGGTAAGGTAATCCTATACACAGGCTGCTATTGTGAGCTGAGAAACTGGCCTCCGCTGCCAGAGACCAGATGCACCTCTCTCTATCCTAATCTGTAAACGACTTAAAGGAGCCTTATCTCGGGGCTCTTCGGCTTCATTTCATGCTTGATTTACTTTAATTTGTCTGATAGGGCACAAGGATTTGGAGACGGCCCATCTTTCTGCAGCAAACGTTCAGATTTTTTTTTCCTCTCTGGCATTGTTGTGCTGGGATTTGGGATTTTTTTTTTTTTTTGAAAAATTTTTTTAAATGTGGAAGAAATCTTGCTCCAGTGCAGCAAGCCGCTTGAGTGTGTTTAGATTTAAGCTATCCCAGCAGAAAATAGTTTGTGAAGTGGTGTGATTGTGTGATGGGCCCCATTTACATTGAAATCACATTATGCGATATATCAGGATTCCTGAAGGGAGCAGTGCAGTAGAGCGCTGGGCCCACAAGATACTTTGAAAGGCCTATATATAGCAGCAACAATTGATAGGAGATTTTACAGGAGACTTTATAAATATGTAAATAGGTGTTATCTGATTGGGTTCTGTGGCTACACATCTGTACCTCAAAGGAAGCAGAGCTGAGAAAACTACCAGGGAAAACCGTAGTTTGCATTCTAAGTGAGTCTGAGAAATAGAAATGTTTCCTGGGTTGACAGCAGGTCAGGGTGGAGGCACTTTGCATACCGTGGAAGGGAAGCTTCGGTGCCACGGAAGGGATCCCTTCTTTCTCCCAGAACGGGAGACTCTCTCCTCACAGTTTTCATTTGTTTTATAACAGTGCTCAGATCGGTAGCTGTTGACCTTTCACCCTTCTTGTTATCTCTTTAAATTGTTCACGCGATACGGGGCCAGGGGGAATTGCTCTTACGTTTTTTGCATTTTAAAAAATGTACTTGCAGTGACCCAAGGGAAAGAAAATAAAGTCTTTGGTACATTGATCCCTTGATTAGTTATTTCCTAAATGAAAATGGAAATACTATTAAAGCAGTAATAATGTTCCATCTTAATAGTTGAGGAGTCAATAAATGGCTCCCATGTGCTTCATTAAGGATCTTAATGAAGCCATTTTTGATGGCTGAACTTTACATTATCCTTTTTTCCCTTCTTTTCTTTTTCTTTCTTTTTTTTTTAAACTGGGAGTCACTTAAGGAAGGGAAGTAGTAGACATAAAGTGTTTTATAGGCTTTCTTTCTATTAATATAGTTGCTGCTGCTAAAATAAAATTAATGGTAATGGAGGGCATTCTTTTGCAGAAGATCAAACATGAGGATTTACTTTTCATGCAGGACATTTTTCTTTCTTTTTTTTTTATGTAACATGTTTAATCAGTAACACATTCATACAGTTAGCAGCTATGTTCCTGGGCTGTTCTGTGTTCTTGCATTCTGTTGTCACTGGGCACAGTGTCTAAGTGTATTACAGTGATCTGACGTGCCTCTGTCGTGTCCCAAAGCAATGGCTGACATTAACCAGTGCTGGTTCAACTTCCTCAGCTTTCCCCACCACTTAATACTGTGCTGTTGTTGCCCTTTATGTAATCTTATTCCTCTCTTTCCTTTGCCAGATAGGGAGCTATGACTACAGCCTTCTGTGTCTAAACAGGTGGCCTTGGAGACTGTTGAAGAGACAAGTCAGCTCACTTCCCTATGAGGTCTAAGTACAACATAATTTTGAACAATTTGCTTTCAAAAACCCAAGAGAAACAAAAATATCTTTATTGTTGGGGAACGCCGCTTGTGTCTGGGTTAGTTGGGCTCTTTCGGCATATCAGGCAGGGCTGCACTTTTTTTTTTTTTTTTAAGTTTCCAAGGTATTGCTTCACGTTGGAATCTTATTTTGTAGATGATTCACTATAATGAAATGATGGCACACACTATTCAGCCAGGAAATAGAGCAATTGATTACATTAAAAATATACAAAAGAGACTTTATCTCTCTGCTCCTCATCTTTCTCAATCCCCAGTTCTCAGTGAGGTCTCTCTACGTACAAGGTGTTTCAAATTACTTTTTAATTTTTCTTTTCTATTTGTGGAAAGGTTGCAAAGCAACTCCAACAAGAATGTATTGATTATTCAAGTTCACAATTGTTTAAAGCACCCCTTCCAATAACAGTATGATAGTCAACTTGCCAGTTAGGACAAACTGGATTGCAGATTCAGGCACAGAGTGGGATTATGGGGAGCTGGGTTTACCCGCTGAAGCCTTACAAATGCCCATCCCTTCATGCTCTTCAAGCAGGTCTCCAAGAATGAAAGATTTAGAAGGTCTCAAAATATGTTCCCTGCCTGAGAAATTTTACCTTTATCTTAGAGATTTGCATACTGGCTTCTGAGTGCTTGGGGGTCTGTGGTCAGTCTGTCAGTGGGTGCCTGGCATTTAAGACAGCTGGGCGGCCGACAGTCCAGGACCCCTTGATTCCAGCCTGCCTGCCGCAGTTAGAAATACTCAGTCCCTGGGCCAGCTGCTGAATCTGCTTGCAGAGCAAGGAAGTGGGGGTGGTTTCAGATCTGGTGGGTTTTGGCCAAACTGGCATGGACGGAGCATCTAGAGTGCTACCCTCTACCTCTGCACTGACAGCCCCTCATTCAGCAGCGTCCACTACATGCCCTCTCACTCTGCCAGACTAGAACCGCCCATCTTTCTTTCCCTTTCTCATCCGTCAACAAATCTCTTCCCAGGAAGGTTCTAATAAGCCAGTTCACACTAAGAGGTAAAGAGCTGATGAAGTTACTATCTCTTTCAGGCCTGTTTGCATTTTAGCAGGTATCAAAATGAAATGACAATCGCAGGGAAGTAGGCAAGGGTCTCTCAGTTCTCCAGCCTAGCGGTGGTGACTGTCAGAGCCAGCCCGGTGATGGCAGTGATTGTCATGAATCTCTGCTTTATGTTCACTCTAGGGAATGCTCGTAAGTGGGCAAATGTATTCAATTTAGATGCCTTCTGAATTCTTCATTCTGTTGATCTGATATCAACTTCTTTGGGATTTTAGTGGACAAATTATTTTAGTGGGTGAGAATTTAGTACCAAAAGGTCAAATAAGCCAATAGAAGCTAGTATTTCTTTTAGAGGAAAAAGCTGTTTCTTTTAAGGTCACGAAATTATATCCCAAATCATTAGCAGCTGCTGCTGTATACTGTTCATTACAGGAATCACTCAGTCAGTGCGGACCAAACCAGTAATCCAGAACAAGCGAGTCAGTTGTAGTGGCACTCAAGAATGAAGTTTGTGTGCAAAAGACCAGAAATGTACATTCTTGACATTACCTTGAGATACTGAGAGTCCTATATTAGATTAATATGGGATGTTTTGGAAAATAATAATATTTACATATCTATTATTTGAAGGCCATGGATGTTGCAATCAGATAGTCATGGCTTCAGATTTCAACATTGATCTTGGGGCTCAATTTCTTCTTCTATAAAACGGGAATAAGCACCCAACTGACTTGTGTTTAGGAAGAAATGCATTATTGGTTTGTAAAACATTAAGCACCATACATGACACATGGAAAACATTGTATGAATAATGGATATAGTAGTAATAATAAAAAATCAGCTTTTGCATTTTATGTCACTAGGTGTTCATTTATACATAAAATCAGTAGCCAATCATGTATTGTAAATTCCTCCTTTAGTCTGGCTTTTAAGTGGTCTTTGACAAATGGTAGGACTCTAGAGGTTGTGTCTTTTTTTATGTTAAATGGTCTATATGTTTCAAAAAGATGGAGAAAGAAAAAATACACCCTTAAATTTTTCAATGATTTAATGCATGATTAACTTTATAAATGTCAGAGGAGTATCTTGTCTGTTTTTCTGTACGTTAATTGGCCAAATAGCCATATCTTTGATGGAAGGCGGGAAAGCCAAAAGACGAAAGTGGTATTTATTCTAAAATGGCAGTAGGCTGCTCTTACCATAAGAATTTTAATAGGGAAGGCAGTATTTGGAGATTTTTATATCCGCCCACATATCATATGCCAGAAGTACATATATGTGTGTGTTTACACATGTTATAATTTTTTTTTTTTGCTTTTTAAATATAGAAATAGCTTCAGTGCCCCTGTTAAATCATGGCTTTGTGAATCTCTACGAGAGTACCATTATCGTTGTTTAAAATGTTAGCTGTATACGATCAATGATTTTATTTTAAAGTCTGCCTTCACCATGAGTGAGTTTCAGCAGGCTGGTTAGCTTCTGTGTTTTCTTTTGTGGAATGGAGAGGTTAACATGCAAAATAGCCGGTAAATAAGAAAGAGGCCTTTCTGGCAATAGACAGAAGCATCTGAGTCAGAACTGCTAAATTACTTGTTTCTTCAGACTGGACATAATTTTCTATCTTAGATATTTCTCAAGGCCCTTTATGAATTCCAGCTTCTGTCTTTTCTTATATTTATGGTTTCACTAAAATCCTCAGGTAGCGAAATACCTGCACTCATGAATCATTTGCAGATAATAGTGGCTCAGACACTCTCTGTCCAAATTGATAATGGGTATCTGATCCAAAGCGATGCCTATTTTTTAAGGTCTATATAAGAAGTTCATGGGGGAAAAATCCCTTTCTCTCTGATCTCATGTTTATTATCACATTCAATAGTTAGTATCCTAAATGTAGAAATGTAGAATAAGGCAAACTAGAAATCTAACTCCATTGTTTGAGTCTCCAAATTACTTTATAAAATGCATATGTATTCCCGGCAGAATCCCTGTATACTTTGTGCTATTAGCACTCCTATGAATAATTGAGGTTATATGTACATTCTTCCTTGTGTCCGCCTCCTTCTCCAAGTATTTGAATTAATATTTATGACATTGTATCTTTTAAAAGTTATAGTTTCACTTATGAAGGATTTCATATATGCTTTACAAAAAGTATTGACTTTATTTATAATATTTAGTACAGTTTTAAATGAGCTAATATTCCATTTCAGGAAGGTGTATCTTGAATTATTTGAATTATTTTCCAAAAGTAGAACAGATAATGTTGCTTTAATCACTAGCTCTCAATCTGTAGTGTGCCCAAGAGTCACCTTGGGAACTAGTGACAAATGTAGATTTCTGGATCATACCCACAAAGATTTGGAACACGTGGGTCTGGAGTAAGGATTTTCGGTAGATAGATAGAGAGTTGAAAGCCAGATAGTTGTAACGCAGATGGCACTTAGAGAAATACTGCTGCCTTAAAAGACACCATTGACTTTCTGACAGAGATGGGAAGCTGATGAATTCGCTTCTGACTTGCATCTGTAGCCCATGTGTACCAGTATCCATCCCATCTGCAGCCCCACTAAGTGGATGTCTGGAGTCTACTGTGACTGCATGGACAGCATGGACTCCTCACGGTCCCAGGTCTGCCCTCCAACTCCCCTGGCTGTTGTGGGAGGTCTCACTGTGCACAGTACATCGCTTTCGCCTTGCCGCGCCACGTGTTGTCCCTGTAGCCAGAAGCATGCTCTCTGTTCCCTCTTTTCTGAGTCCCAGCGCAAGGCTAGTGTCCCCTGCAAAGCCTCTCCTGACCTTCGTAGGGGTCTCTGCCTTCGGGGCTGTCATTCTACCTGTGTTCTTCTCTGCACGGTGTGTCTCAGTTGCAGTGCAGGCCTGTCATGTGATAATTTGATTATTGCTTGTCTTCCTCACTAGACTCACAGCTCAGGAAGACACAGACTGTGCCTCACGTTTTGTTTGTTTCTGGTTGTATCTGCAGAGCTTACTGTGGGGCCTGCACCTAGTAGGCTCGTGGCCAATATTTATATGAATAAGTACCCTGACGTTAATCCTTCGTCTCACTCTCTGTTAAAGATACGTAAGGATAGTAAGGTTGTACATTAAGTTACTGACATGTTGATGTGAATGCATGTTTGAAGGACCAAGAATAACGTTAGCATCCTCAGTAACTCGGGAAACTGGGGAGCCCTGGAGGTAAGTATAGAGCGGAGAGATGCAGTATTCAGTGTCCCTACAACTGTGGAAAAAGTTTCAAAACCACTGAACGGTTACTGCCAAATATACTTTTATTCATTTTAAATAGGAAGGCGTGCTGAGGAAGGGGCCCTGCTAAGCTAAAAAGTTGTAACAAATTCATTTTTTCCTTATGCAAATCTTACTTGTGGTGTTGGAGATGCTTAACACCGGTGCTACTTTGTGTCTTCTCTTGGGAAGGATAAGAGGTTAGGTGTAAGTAGGAAGGGCAGTCGTGCTGGGGACCAGGCACGGTGCTGATACTTTGCATGCAGTGCCCCCATTCGATCTTTACAACTTCTCTGTGCTTAGTCAGGAATAAGATCAAAAGCCCCGAGGAACATCCATCCAAAATCATCCCATATTTCTTAAGCCAATATTTTGTTTTGTTTTAGATTCCTGAGCTAAGATCCTCAGCCTCTACCCTGCATTCTTGTATTATTTAGAAAATCTTTTATAATAAATAGCAAAGCCTACCATGAATGATCTAGAGAAAGGATTGGTTCACATAACTGAAAATACCAAAGAGTCAGAGTTGCAGTCTCTAGTTCTTTGCCAGTCTCCTGGTTCTGCCCTGTTTTGGGTTTCAGCTCCTTTCCTAGGTTAGTTTTCCTCCTGATAGGATAGCACTACACAGCCTAGAGCTAACAGACTCTGGTGTCTCGGCATTTTTTACAGAGGTCTTGCTGTTGACTCTGATTGTGTTGGCTTGAGTTGCATGACTACTTCCTGAACCAATCATTGTAGAGGACAGAATGGATTGTATAGTCCTGGTCATGTTCCATGTGTTACACTTCTTGAGATAGAAGGGAATCGGTTTTTCTTAAACCACATAGACATTATGAGGAAAGGGGGAAGTGATGGAATCTGGAAAGGCAACCCATGCATAAACTGATCTCTTCTTGAAAAGTGGTTAATGAGTGAGAACATAAGCAATGGTGTGGGATAAATATATTTGGAGACTATTAATATTTGAAAATGATGTTTGTATCTGGATATACTTTTAGGTAACCTTAAATAATGGTAGATTTTTTTAAATAAACTTTTTTATATTCAAGAAGCATGGTCTGTTATCAGTTGAAATTGGGCAGCATTTAGAGAAAATGCATGTCTGATGGCTCAGGTGTCCTTGACATGGCCATATGTTTGAATATTTATAATGATAAAATCAACATTTATTGGCACATGGAATAGTGCTGTTACACTAATTGATACTCTTTTCTCTCCTTTGACAATAATATCTGCTCCTCTTTATGTCTAATATAGTTATTATACCATTGATAGAAATAATAGTAAACATCTGTAGAAAGTTGACTGTGTATTCAGCAGTGTTCCCAAGTATTAATTCTAATCCTCACCTCAATCTCAGGAAATAAATGCAATCATCCTCATTTTCTAGGAAAAGAAACTGAGGCCCCACAATTAGTAAGCAATGATATAGGAATGTAAATGCATGCCTTCTGCTTCTAGAGCTCTTGCTCTAACCTCTGGCTTACTCCCAGCCTAAGGTTATACAAATAAAGAGAATCATCAGCTCACTGAATAATATTATTTGTTGGCTTTTTTTCCTGTTGGTTTTTAAAACAAGTTTTGTGGGGCCACACGCTACACTTCAGTAATTTACCTCCGAACAAAGAATGAGGAGTAGAATCACATCATGTTAGGCAGGGTTTGATATTTTCACTAATCAAAGCAGGCTTCTGGGGCATCTGGGTTGCTCAGTCAGTTCAGGGTCTGACTCTTGATTCCGGTTCAAGTTATGATCTCACAGTTGGTGAGATCAGGCCCTGTGTGGGTTCCACACTAATAGTAGGGGAGCCTGTTTGGGATTCTTTCTGCCCCTCACTCTCTGCTCCTCCTTTGCTTGCACACTGGCTTGCAACCTCTCTCTCTCTTTCTCTAAATAAATAAATAACCTTAAAAAAAACAAAGTAGGCTTATAAAACCAGATCATATCACCATTATTAAGGATAGCAATTTTTTAGTTGTAAGAAACAAAATGTCTTGATTGAGGCCATTAGTTTCAGTGAATGAATTCTTTGGCAAGAGGGGTCCTGATTCAGTAGTGTTAAATATAATCAGGATGCACTTTGTTATTCTAAAAAGTAATTCACCTTGACAACTTGATGATATAAACAAAAAACACAGTCCTTCTTTATAATCATGATCGTTGTTTATCCTTCTTTTGGAATTAACCAGTATTTACTCTATTACCATAAAACGGATAATAACAAAATAATTGATGAGATCTTTTTCCCTGAAAATTTTGGGACCAAGTTGATTTCATCTCAGTTAATTTAGTCAGAGGCACTCTGAGTGTCGATAACATCTTTGTCATCTCATAGACACCTCTTTTGTAACCATCCAAGGATTTGGAAAAATAAATGCCGTCTTTGAAGAGGGGCAGACCACAATTGTAACTGATATATTCATCTATTTGTCACCCTTTCCATCTGTGTTTACAAGCCATGGCTCCACACCTGTGAATCATCAGCATGTTCGTGCAGGAGCCTCTGCTGTGATTTCCTTGTGCTTGTTGTATCTATTAACATAGATACAATTATACTTCATCCTTTAGCTCAGATGGATAGCAACTCCTCTTTCATGGTACAGTTTATTTATTCAAATTAAAGTTTAATTTCACTTGTAGATTTGATAAAACGCTTACTGTCTGTTGATTTAGTCTTCTCAAATGTCCAAACATTTTTATAGTTTTACACATCTCTCATGCATGAAAAATTGAGAATGTGTGTGTTGATTTGCTGGAAATGAGTCATGCACTGAAATCATGCAGACTCCTTTGTGTTATTACAACCACATAAGTGCTATGAGGAGAAAAGAAAAATAGGTGAAGTTTGGCCTGAAAGGCGGTGTTTTCAGTGGCAACAAGCTCTTTGAAATGTAATTGTTAGGCAAGAAAAGCCTAGTTGAACATTGTATACTTTTAAAAAAACATGTGCTAAACTTGCAGGCTGGTAGAGCATCCCTAAACCACTTTTGATTTCTACGTTTTGCAATGAATGCTGGTTTGTTTTGTGTTGAAAATAGATCACAATTTATGGAATGCCTGGGTGGCTCAGTCGGTTAAGCGTCTGACTTCGGCTCATGTCATGATCTCACGGTTCGTGGGTTTGAGCCCCGCGTCAGGCCCTGTGCTGAGAGCTCAGAGCCTGGAGCCTGCTTTGGATTCTGTGTCTCCCTCTCTCTTTGTTTCTCCCCCATTCACATTCCGTCTCTCTCTGTCAAAAATAAATAAATGTAAGAAAAATTTTTTAAATAGATCATCATTTTAAGTCCTAGATTACTTTGTGATATACCTGTTGAAAATTATGTAGACATTTAAAAACACTAAGGAACAATAGTAAATGGACAGCCAAGTGATTTCTGTTTCTTAGTTGACAATTTTGCTTTAGGATTTGGAGACTAGAATAATAAATATAGCTAACATTTATATGTGCTTACTAGGTACAACACACTATTCTACAAAGACATATAAATAGCAAATATCAATAAATCATTTAATCATCTCAACAACTTCAATGGGGTAGGTGCAGTTATCAATTCCATTTTATAAATGGAGAAATGGAGGTCCAACAAAGCTCAGTAACCTGCCCAATGTTGAATAGCTAGTAAGTGGCTAATCCGAGATTAAAATCCATTTCTAGGACCCATGTGCTTAAGCTGTTAGGCTATGATATATCCGTGATTGTGATGAGTAGAAAAAGTATGCAAAGGATTGTGTGATAAGGTTGTTGTGGAAGTAAGGTAATGTATATAACATGGTTAGCTCAAAACCTGGGAAATAAAAGAAAAAGTGAGAAACTCTCAGAGCATCCTCTCAAAGATTCTTATTTTAAAGAGTTTAGGTACTTTTGATTCGGCACTCTTTTGGTTCTTGATTTCCATTTACTTGTTTGCCTCCAACGTGAGTTTCATAACACAGACTGGAGATAACATAGTTAATAAATTAGGGAATGGATTGACACTGTACAGATATTTCTGACTTATAATCAAATTGGATTTGGAGCTCTCATGTATACATAGTGAAAGCAAGTTTTCCCACGCACAGCTTAGGGACACAAAACTATGTAGTTTGAGTTCCTCTTTGATTTGGTCTTAAATGTGTTGACGTTACTGTTGATGACCTAGAATTTGACTTCCTCTTATGTGCTCTTTAGTATTTGATCAGGAATATTTAGATGCATTTTTATACATTTTGATTAACCTCCTTTTCTTCAGTGACTGTTAGAAACATATATCTGTAGAACGTCTTTGTTATTGGCATTCCTACAGGAAAAGTAAATTTATGCTAGCTTAAAATTTTCTAGTTTTGAACTTTTCTAATTAAAACAATTGTTTTTATAACAGAAGTTCTTTGATAAGATATATTCTTAGGAACACAAATAACCTGTTATTGTAAAGGAGACTGTTCCAGAGGTAAATAAATAAAGAAAGTAGCTATTAAATTGGTGAAGAAGGATACAAGAGATAAAATGTAAGTGTTAAATTCATACAGGGTAACAGGGCATAATTCAAGAGAGACATTTGAAAGCAAAATAAAGTCTGGTTCCTCTTTTAATAACCAAGAAATAAGTAAGAAGGATAGAAAAAAATTGTCTAAACAGGGAAAGTTTTTACACTCATAAGAGAATGTAATGTATAAAGGGGTCTTGAGAGCATTTAATATCATAGTTGGATATCTTCCAGTACTATGCACATGCTCAAACATGTAGGTCAATTACTTATTAATATCAATGAAATATAAAGGTTCAGCATGGGAAAAATAGAACAAAATTTTACCATTTTGTTGCAGAATCCAGTCACAAGCTTTGTAACCTTATTTAAGAGAAAAATATATAACTTAATTCAGCCTAATTAAGTTACACATTGAGGGACACACACACACAAGTACGCTTATGTAAAAATGGCATAGTCTCTTTTCTAGCAGGATTAGTGTATTTAAGAAAATAGATATATGCATGGCAGCAGATGATTTATTGTGACAAGTATTGTCATAGAGGAATAAAGTATGGACAGAGATGATTTCTGGGTAGAAAGAGTATCGGGGCAGTATTTTGGAAAAGGTAGCTTTTGAGGTGGACTTAGAATATGGGTAATTGACAAGGAGATATTTCATTATATGCAGAGAATGTCCAAGTTTATGTAACAACTTCAGAAAAGATAAAGGGACAATTTCAGGGGGTGGGAGATATGTGGGGGCAACGGGAGCTGTAAAGTGTTAAGATTAGCTAATAATAGAGATACGTAGGACGGCGCTGAAGACTTTGAATGCCAGCCTGTCTAGTTGGGGAAAGTACTGTGTTAAAATGATCACAAACTATTTACGTATGTGTTAAAAATCCGATGTTGCTAACAGGATTGGGATTCAAGATGGTACACTGAGCATATGTGCCCACAATCCCTGCTGTCTCAAATCCCATAAGATGTCAGAAGGAGATGTATGTACACACACACACACACACAGGTCTGATGGCAGGAAAGAGGGCCATCAGTAAGCTGAGACTCTGTGAGCAATATTTAGAAAATGGAAAGTAAATAGAACTGGACTCATAAAGGCTAAGGAAAACAAAACAACACAACACAACAACAACAAATAAAACAGATACTCTCAAGAAAAGACTACTAGGTAGGATAAGAACACTCTGTGAAACTCCTAATTCAGAGAAAAATTCTAAAGGAGGGAGAGGAGGTAATGAGCCAATCACACAGGATGTAATTAATGACTTTAAGGAAATATGTGTGTGTACATATATGTGTGTGTGTGCGTGTGTAGTGTGTATACATGTATATATATATATATGAAAAATAAACTGCATTTAAGTCATTGAATTGATAGAAAATTATAGAATATTATATGGAAATAAAAAACATAAGGATGACCATTAGAAGAATAGTAATGAAACGTGTCAGTTTCAAATAAGAACTTTCCTTCTACAGATATAAATACCTATTATATAAGCATAATAACTAGACCACTATGTTACGTGATGTTAGTGTAATAAAAGACAAATGAAAGAGCAATACAGAACCATCCAGAAATTGATTCATGCATATATGAGTCTTTGGTTGTGTTATAAATGCACATGAAAAGAGTGGACTTGAAAGAGCTATTTAATAAATGTCACTTGGCCAATTGGCTTGCCATTTGAAAATAAATAAAATAATATGATAGCTCAGACTGTTAACATGCTGGCCACTGGTGAGAGAATTGGAGTAAGGGAAGCTTGGGAGCAAACTTCTACTTTTCAAAAATACATGTTTTGAATGATTTTTATGTGACTGTATTCAGGATTGCTTACATAAAAAGTAAAAAGGAAAAATATGAAACTGAGAGAGTGACACCTTTTGACTTGTCACACTGAACTAAATGTTTGCTCTTTCCTACTAGAGACATGATACATCTTTGAAAATCAGAATAAAATATTGCTTTAGAAATCAGCACCATTGAAGTGTATATATTCTTAGGTTGAGAAACAGTATTGAAAGTATATTAATGTGTAGAGTTCAAATATTGTTATTTCATTTTGGAGTCATAATTTTCATCTTTTATTATGCACATTTGGAAGTTGGATCTCTTTGCATAAGAGTCCTACCACAAAGCTTGTCCCTTAATCCTCAACTTGCTTTGCCTTTCCATGAAGCTGACAGGCTGCCATACGTTGGGTATTCAGTAACTGTTACTAACAGAGATACAGCATTGTATCCTGATAGAATTAAATACTAGGTCTAGCTCTTACCTTGGCCCTTCCTCTGCTTTTGAGCAAATGACTTTAACCTCAGTTTTTGTTCATTTGTTTTTTCCAATGTGTGAAATGGGGGTAAGATTACGGGGGGTAAGTCTTACTGGTGTAAGACTGTACCTTCACACCAGTCCCTCAGAGGATGTGTGTTTGGTATTACTTGGGCTCTACTGGGAGATGTACACAGATAGATCCAGTGTAGAAAATGACAGACTATCTTCAAGCGACTTGCTGGTATTCCACACTGCCCTAGCATTCTGCAGCCACACTGGTTGTCTCACTCTTATGTCCCCTGTCACCACTGCTAAGAGTGACAGTATGCTGTGGCCTAACCAGGAAGGATCTAAGGTTATGCCTTTTCAGAGATCAAGAATTACAGCATCCAGAGCTTTGAAGTAAATCCTCTGAAAGAGTAATTTCTTCTCTGCTCTATTGCATCAGACAATTACTGCACCTCCCTACTTCCCCACTGGTGATGGCTGTTACTCTGTTGGCAAAATTCTTTGCAGACACTGACCTTACAGGGGCTGTGACACTAAACTAACAGGAATTCAGTTGATTTTAATATAGAGAAGATAATTATTGACTTGTTTGACAAATTAGCAGTTATTTTTGTGTTTATGTTATGTGTGTGTAGCCTTGACATCAGCCTAGAGTATTGGTGGTCAAGCCCCCTATGGGCAAAGCAACCAGAAGAATATGGTGGCAGAACGATGGCACGCAAGCACGTGGACCATGAGTAGTAGTGCATGTTCTAGACCTGAGCACTTCACATTGTTCCCTGGGCAAGTCTCTTTCCTTTATTTTTTTGTTTCATTGCATCATTTAAAGTTTTAACGACCCAGAGTTTCTGTGACTGTCATCTACAATAATGATATAGAAATACTCTTAGCTTCTAAACACCTGTATGTTAAGTATTAGCTAGAGATCTGAAATGTATAAGAAAATGCTTATACTGTATCATTGAGGGACAGAAGGGAGGTGTAACTCTGTAAATGCTGGCATTCAATTTTGTAAGAGCAGAAGGATTTTGAGCCCTCACCTCAGTGCCCAAAGTTGTTGCTCAGAATTATTTGCAGTTAATGAATACATAAGTAAAAGATGTCTAAACTATACTTCTCACTCCTCCCTATTTTACCTTATCGGATTTGCCGTGGCTTTGGTAATCATAAAAGCATTCTCATGCGGGTCAGACACACACACATACACACACTTTGACTATTCAATTGTACCACTGAGCAATGTTCAGACCAATAATTTGAGCAAGGTATATCCTTTCTTTACGCTGTGGGTAAAGTCAGGAAAAGAGTCTGTAAACCTTTGGTGCAGAACAGGATTTTCTCTCCACATCAGTTTTAGATGATATCTGTGATCAAAGAGACATATGCTGTTCGTATGCTTCCTCTGTACTTCAGACCTGGCTGTGACCTGGAGGGTGTACGAGTGCCCTATTGTGGTTGCCTAGAAACTTTGGCCACACAAGTGTCACTTTCTTTCATGGCTCTAAGGAAGAAGGAGCCTCGCAGAGAGCTCTAGACTTTGTAGAGGGGGAAGAAAAAGTCCTTGTGTGTTTTAAAACAAGTGTCTCACCAGGAGATAATGGTTGAGCTGTGGGTTATAAATGATGCATTTTGTTCTTTTCGTCTTGCTGATGGCACAAGGGAAAAAAAAAAGTTCATCTCTCGCTTATCAAAATACTGTGACATTTCTTCTTCCACAGGAAAATTTTCAATCACAACCTTCTGCAGCAACCGACACCAAATTGAACAATTGTAAAACTCTACGGTGTCTCATTAAAACCTGGTTTTGACCTCTGTTCTTTTATGTCCCTCACTCAAGCTAAAACACACACGCACACAGCCCCTCACTACAATTTGGTACTAATTCCCGACTTGGGATTTTTTAGGAGCGTATCGAATACTTAGGATTGGTTCTTGTTCTGCTAATAATGTTTTTTGTTGCCATCAGCACAGTTACGTCGAAATGATCAGTTTTATTAGTTTTATCAGCTTTGAAAAAGACCAGCTTTACACAGCTTCCTTGAAAGTCTGTGTGTTTTGAAAGATATTTAGAAAGAAGATAAAAGGAGAGGGCCCTTCTGGGCCAGTCATCTGATGCATGTCATGAATATTAAGATTTAGGTAAAATCGTATGTCCATTTAGATTTAGATCATTATTTCACAGGAGAAATTTTTGCTCTCCACGGTGCACATTCCACGTGTGAAAACTAGAGTGGTGACTTGGTCAATGTCAGATCGATAGGAATAAGGATTGTGTAACTCAATTTTCAAATATAGAGTAGTAGGTGGTTAGGTGATGGGAGTCTCGTGTCCTTACTGAGATTAAATTGATTTTGTAATTTTTATGAAAATAAGCATAGCTTATTGAATTTAATATCCCTCAGTGGCTACAGATATATTATATATAAGACATATGTCACGGCTATTAAAAGGACAGACTGGTATGGTGAGGTGCCTAGATGAAGGACTTTTAAGAAAGCAGCCTTAATGATAGTATGAGCCTACAACCACAATAGTTTACTTATAGATAAAGTAACTTGAAATAATTGAGGCCTATATCTTGAATAACTGTCAATTCACAGATGTAATTTTAACGTATGGATGTATTTTTATCAGCTCCGCTTAGCCTGGTAAGTGCTCAGTAAATGTTTGTGAGGCAAATGGTTCCCACATAGGTGTCAAGTGCATCCATATACACGTGAACTTTGTTCTTTATAGCTATCGAATAATTCCTGATAAAATAATTACTTACAGAAAATTGAGATTATTTTTTTCAATTTCAGAGTTTCTTCACATAGTTAACCGAATTGACGTTTTGCCTTTTTATAGGGATAAATTCTCTGTTCCCTTGAAAACCTCCTCATTCGTGTCTTACTGTCTCTGCTCTTGAAAACATTCAAAATTAATATACTGACTTAATTCATTTAGAACTTGATATCTAAAGTTAAAGGAATTGATGCATGTGATAACACCATACAAAACAAGAAAAAAATGAGGGCATGAAAATTTCAATTCATTTACATGGTTGCCTGTCATTTTCTACTATGAAGGAAATACAGGAAAAATGTTTTACGCAGATAAATGTTCAAATCTGATATGAACAGAAGACACTAACTTTCATGTTTTAAAGTAATTCTTTTCTACTTCTCTAAACCTATGTGGCTAGCCTCTTCTATTATTTATTTATATTTACATTTGAGGCTTGGTACTTATTGTCCTAAAAACAGTAAGAATAGTGCTCAATACTGGGATAAGTTAAAATGGAGAAAATCAGTACCAAAGAAGCAATAAGTTTGGGTAAGACATCCAGTTTGCTTATGGAAAATGAAATATGTTTTTTAAAGTTTTATTTTTATTTAAAAAATTAATGTTTATTTAGTTTTGAGAGAGAGTGTGTGTGAGCAGGGGTGGGGGAGGGGCAGAAAGAGAGAACTCAAAGTGGGCTCCAGGCTCCGCACTGTCAGCACCGAGCTCGATACGGGCCTCAAACTCACAAACTGTGAGATTATGACCTGAGCCGAACTCATACGCTTAACTGAGTGAGCCACCCAGGCACCCCTATTTTTTAAAGCTTTAAATAATATTAGGAACAAACGTAGTAATACCTGCATTCGGAATTCCATAGAATTATGATTAAGACCAAATTGTCTGATTCACATACAATCCCACTGGGGGCACAGAGAAAATGTTTGTAAATTCATAAGTGGACATCTATTTTCTTTCTCTCTTGTTCTCTTTGTAATGGGGGCTCCATCCTGTCCTTTACGTGGTAAATTGCCTCAATAAAGCCGTGAGACCTTGCCACACGTTATTTAATCTTCCATGCGTCAGTTTCTCCATCTCTAAAACGGGGATAGCAGTATGCATTTCATAGGATTGGTATCAGGATAAGATGAGTAAATGTTTGTAAATGGCAAGGACTGGTGTCTGGGACATAGAAAGTGCTATGAATATTTGTTAAATGAATACAAGTAGCATTCCTCTATCTGAGTATACTTCAAACTTGCGAAAGCTCACAAAAAGTGTTTCTAGGGACAAGGAATGATTCAGTTTGGACAGTTACTCGGTAGTTTTGAAGATCTTTTCTCCTTGTTCAATCTGAAAACTACCAAGGGTTTTCCTTAAAACTTCAAAGTGCCTCTGTTTTCCCAAAGACTACCTGGCAATTGGTTCGGTGCATGGGGGTGTCACCCTTTAGTCTAGGACAGAAGTATAAATTTTCAAAACACACAAGGAGCAGGAGAGCAAAGTTCTCTTGTTTTTGCACTCAAAGAGTGGATCCTAAACGAGTCTGCATGGATGTAGAAAAATGGGCAGGTTAGAATTGGGTAGGGATTTTTTTGTTTTTAATTTCTGTGGTGGAACGTACCCATTAGAGCATGAACCCCAATGATTGAATCTTATTAAAGGGCTGGCGCAACTAAGCCAGCTGCTTTCTTTTAAAGCCCTCTATTACTTTTAAGGTGTAACAAGCTTGTAAGACTGGACTCTTACAGATCCATAGCTAGTTCTTGGATTTATGTTGAACTTTAAGACCTGGCTAATCAAAGTGTTCCAGCATCGCCATCATTGGGAGGAGGGGTGAGTGGTGTAGGAAATACAGTCTCAGAACCCTTACATGGTCTAAAACAGGATCCACATTTTAAAAAGATACAGCCTGAGTTTAATCATGAACAATGTGGAGCAGATCATATAAAATTTAGAATTATGTCTTTGTAGAATTTTAGAGCGTTAAAGGATCTTAAAAATCAGCTGATCCAACTGCTTTATTTTCTAGCTTTATGGCTTTAGGAGATAGTTGTTCAGTATCTGCCGTGTGCCAGGTTTTTAAACTCTGTGTTGTGTTTACAAAGATAGATAGGATATATTCCTTGTTCTGGAGGTCTCTTCAGAGGGAGAAATGGAACATAAACTGGTAGGTCAAAGGTAATGTACAGACAGCTCTTCTAGAAGTAAATACAGGGAGCTGTGGAGGAAGCCCTTGAGCATAGATGGGAGAATCAAGGAAGCATTCCCAGACACAGGTATTTTAAGTGTGAGTCTTCAAAGATGAGTGGATGTTTCATTAGATCTGGATTCTACATTTCTTTTCTTTTTTTTTAATGTTTTTATTTATTTCTAGGAGAGAGAGAGACAGACAGAGTGAGCAGGGGAGGGTCAGAGAGAGAGGGAGTCACAGACTGAAACAGGCTCCAGGCTCTGAGCTGGCAGTCAGCACAGAGCCCAACGCAGGGCTCGAACCCACGAACCGCGAGATCATGACCTAAGCGAAAGTCGGACGCTTAACCGACTAAGCCACCCAGGCGCCCCTGGATTCTACATTTCTAACAGACTGATAGGGCTATGAGAGAAACTTTAAGTTTGAGAGCCTTGCAAAATAAGTATTGTAGACTGGACTGCTTAAACAAAAAATTATTATCTCAAAATTTTGGAAGCCAGAAGTCCAAAGTCAAGGTGTTAGCTGCATTTATTTTTTTTTTTTTTTTGAGGCTTCTCACCTTGGCTTGTAGATGATCATCTTCTGATTTTATCACATGGTTTTTCATGTGTGTGTGTCTGACATAAACTCCTCTTCCTTTTTTTGAAGTCTTTTTAAAAAAAATTTTAAGGCTTTATTTTATTTTGAGAGACAGAGACAGAGAGTGACCGAGAGAGGGGCAGAGAGAGAGGGAGACAGAATCTGAAGCAGGCTCCAGTCTCTGAGCTGTCAACACAGAACCCGACACAGAACTCGAAACCACAGACTGTGAGATTGTGACCTGAGCCAAAGTCAGACACTTAACTGACTGAGCCACCCAGGCACCCCTATAAACTCCTCTTCTTATAAGAACATCTGTCATATTAAATTAAGCTCTATCCATATGACCTTGTTTTCTCTTATTTGCCTAAAGGCCCTTTGTCTCAATGCAGTCATATTCTGAGGTAATTAGGGTTAGGACTCCAACATTGGAATTTTGAGGGGACACAATTCAGCTTATAACACCAAGGGAATTTTGAACATAAATTTGCCATCAAATTTTACTAGAAATTATTTATATGATTACTACGATTGCTATATATTCCCGATATGAAGTCTAATTACTGGGCTTCAAAGTTAATAACTAGTACACCAAGTGACACCATTTTGCTTATACCAAATGCACCCTGGACACTCACGGGTTCATGGTCAGCTGCCATGTCCTCCCCTTTAGCAACACCAGCATTTTTGTTTTTGAATTCCTTGAAGTCACCACTTAGTCAGGGCCAAGTGAGCATGTCCACCCAGAGACACTTCACCAAATAAAATGAAAATAGAGCAGGAAAATGAACTCAGGTGATGGAGAAAACCTGCCACCTTGGTTTTTAGTGCATATACCTGTGAATTTATTTGGATGAAAAAATTGAAAGAGATAAGATTCATGGGCAGAAGGATGTCTGTCAGATTCTTAAATATGATTAAAAGTCAGGCCATCATGTTAACCAATGTTTCATAATTCACAAGGTGATTGCAATCTTTGGCAGTTGGTATAGAGGAGGTATTACCAATAGCTCTTTGCCCCCAGTGGGAGACCTTCTAAAATTTCGTAAAAGCTATTATTACTCTATGAAACTAGCAGTACCAGACTCTCATAATCTTTACCAAAATCTCAGAATCCTTGATGGATTAGTCTCATACCAATCTGAATGTTTTGTCACATACTTTTTTTCTGGATCTTTTGCCATTATGTATGTAGTAGTTTGGTCACCATTGTATTAGCTTGGGATGCCATAATAAAACAGGATGGGCTGGGTGGCTTCGACGGCAGAAATTTATTTTCTCACAGTTCAGGATGCTGGAAGTGTGAGATGATGGTGCCAACATGGTTGGGTTCTGGCGAGGGCTCTCTTCCTGGCTTGCATTCAGAGTACTCTGCTCTTTCTCCCTCATTTCATAATAGCATTAATCCTATCAGATTAGGACCCTACCCTTATGACCTCATTTAACCTTAATTACCTCCTAAAGATCTTATCTCCAGATACAGTCATGATGTCTGGTAAGCCTTCAACGTTGGAGTTTCAGGGTGATCCAATTCAATCCATAGCAAACGGTAACCATTTATTGAGATGCTAGCAAATGCAAGATGCTGTACTAGGTCCTTGAGCTCTACAATAGGTAAGATGCAAATCCAGGCAGCCAATGGTGAGCTTACCGTGTTGGACCAGCGTTCAAATATGATGGTATGGAACACTTTACATGAAATTCTATTTAAATTCCCTCATAGTTGTCCATTATATCTAAGGAAGTTTTGATATGTGGTTTAAATTGTTTCTTTCTTTTCTTTCTCTTTTTCTTTCTTTCTTTCTTTCTTTCTTTCTTTCTTTCTTTCTTTCTTTCTTTCTTTCTTTCTTTCTTAATTTATTTATTTTAAGTAACCATTCCATTCTTACAGCAGTAGAGGTGTGAATTATGGAGGACATGATACATAAGCTTCTCATGTGCCCCAGTGAAATGTGTAACTGAAATAGTAGCATGAAGGTTTGGTGAGTGGCATTGATTGAGCTGGGGCACACTTGATTGTGAGCCTATTTCCCTCTTGTATTAAATCCTCGGGGTGTCATAAGAAAGTACCATCAACTAGGTGGTTAAAAACGACGGCAGTTTGTTTTCCCACAGGCCAGCGATCGGTCTGAGATCAAGGCGAAGCAGGACTAGGTTCCCTCAGGAATCTAGAGGGGGTTCTTCCTTGCCTCTTCCCAGCTTCTGCTGGTAAGTGGGTAATCCTTGGGGTTTCTTAGCTTGTCGATGCATCACTGAGGTCTGCTGTCATCGTCACATAGTGTTCACCCTGTGTGCCTCTGCTGCATGGCCATCATTCTCTAAATACACCAGTCATATAGGATTAGGGGCGTACCATACTCCTTGGCTCACTGACCCTATTTCAAATTAAATGTGATTTTGAGGTTCTGGGCGTTGGGATTTCAACCTATATTTTTTTTTTGAGGGAGGGGTACAATTCAACCCCTACCACCTCTGAAAGAGAAAATATCTCGAGAATCATTTTTGGAGATGGAAAATCTTTTCTGACAAAAATATGCAGAATGTAATAGCTACCTATTTTCCAGACTCTTGCCAAAGATGTCTAAATCAGAGTGCTTAAAGTATTCATAGTTTACATAGAAGAAAAATTCCAAAAAACTTTGCTGCTGCTATAGTGTGGGTCATAAAAAAGTCCAAATCAGTTCATTTCTGTTGATAGTTTTAAAATGAAGAGAAATTGCCTACAGAAACAATACCTCGTTTTATATATTAATGTAATTTCATGAGTCATACGGATTTTTTAAAGCCAGATTTTCAAATATCTCTAGATATCCTTATCACAAGTTCAGGATTGAATTTCTTTTAGAACACATTTGTTTTTACCATAAAGTAGTAGTATAGGTCAGATATGAACATGACAAATTCATACGCTGTTGATTTTTAAATTGTACTTCCCTAGAGTCAAAAGACATGACTCCTAATTTTTCTAAAGGAAATCACAGTTCACGTGTTTTAAAAAGCTAAGGGAAATGTTAACATTTTTCCCTTCAATATGGTACTATTTCCTGATGTTATTGAAAAGAATACTTACCTGCATACGTAGTTCTTTTGTTTGACTTTCTTCTGGAATATAAAAAGATACAGTAACATTGACTTACACATAGTGACTGTGCATTTTACATCTCTATTACATAATTGTGCTCACCAAGTGATGTAATTGAGGGCACAAGGAACCTACCCTGCTGGGCATAATTCTAACTCATTATGGCAGGTTGATGGGAGTTGTGGAAAAAAACTAGAAAATAAGAGTGATCCTCAGTGGCATTAAGTAGTTGTGGCAGTGAGGAACATAGGATGGAGCTAAAATCCCAATATTGGAAGATTTGTATGTACATTGGGAGGGGAGGGATATCGGTATCACTGAATCAGTATTCAGAACTGTACCTTTTTATCATAAAGTCTTGTAATGCTCCAGAAAACTGAAGAATGTGTAGAATTAACGAATCTGATTCATGTGTAGGAGGGATAAATGCGCTTTGAATATATTTCTTGACATTTATATTGCACAAACATACCAGGTAAAAGATCCTCTTAAGAAATACAAGTAACCTAAAACTGCTTTGCCTAAGTAACACTGCGGTAAAGAAGACCATAAACATCTATTTGCCTTGCCTATCGAATAACTCTCATAAACATAGCTTAATCAGACTGGCTAAAAAAGAACCATTTTTAAGAGAAGGTGTTTATAGATTTTGGGGAACGCTGCTACAGTGTAAACACGAATCCCTCCAAGTGGTCAAGATGAATTGCAAAATTTGTGAGAGCTGACCAAAGAGATAAAACACCAACTTTCCTCTTTAACTGCTTATTGATGAGATGTATATGACTTCTTAGGTGATCTTAAAAATTATAAGATTTTCTTATGTATCCAGGAGAGTTTTATATAAAGAAAACTTAAAACATGTTCCTGGAGAAATTTGGAAGCTATGCTGTATCAGTTGCTATTGTAATTTGTCTTATAAGATCTGTGGAACAGAGAAACCTGTGTGTTTAACGTGTAGACCTATCCCAAGTATTACCCCCTAAACTCCTTAAGCTCTTATTTGTTTCCCTTCCCTCCCTTCTGTCCTTTTTTTTTTGTTCTTTCCTACCCACCTTTCCAATCAGAAGGGTAAGCTCTATATAAGGAGGGAAGTTTCCTCTGCCAGAATAGCTTGAGGATAAACAGGACTCAAACAGCCAAAGAGAGAAGAATGTTCAAGCAGAAGGGACAATGTGTGCATTTTTCGTCATATATATGAGAGGCTCAGTGAAAATCAGTGTGGATGAAACAAAGAGAATGAGAGGACAGGGAAAAACCAGTCTATTTAATAAGAGATGTTAAAGATTTCCCTTTCGTCTTAAGAGCAATGGAAAGACGTTAAGTTTTTTGAGAAAGAGGTACTACAAAAGATGCTATGTATGACTTGAAAACAATTATTTGAACTGTAGTGTGGAGCACAGAGTGGAAGGAGTCAGGAGTATGCCTTCTTCTCACCGACCAAAGGAAGACGTGTCTATAGCAACAGCAAATTTTCAGAGATTAGTAACATTGAGATCATAAGGTGGGATTCTCCTGATACATGGCATTGCTCCTGAGACACGGCATTTGGCTCTTAGAGTTTTCCACTTAATGTTCAAATAAGGTCTTGAATCAAATATATGAAGGCGTATCATTGAGGAATAAATAGACTGGAAATTCCAACTGACTTTGCCATTGGCCTCCTTCCCATTGAGTAAATAACTATTTTACATCAGGATCCAGATTTCCATAAAAGCTTCATAATTCATCAAGTAAAGACAGTCTGTTTCCCAAGTAACCTTTGTGTTTCCATGTAGCATACATACAGAGCCACAGTTTGTGTGTGTGTGTGTGTGTGTGTGTGTTTCTTTTTATTAATGCATGGTACTGAGGCAGTCCTGATCAATGCACATCTCTTATGAGCCAGTGATTCAAAAATTAGTCCTAATCCTGAGTGAGTAGAGTGACAGCCACTGTTAAAGCCAGATATGATTGCACATCTGCAGACAATACTGTTGAAGAAATGTTTCAAAACCTTGTTCCTATATTACATGTAATAAACAAGATTTCAACATGTGCTCCATCACACAAATAGAGTATTTTGTTTGCTTTGGAAACAAACTGAACTTTGTATTACAGTCTATGGTTTGGATTCTCTGGATAATAATCCTTTGCTTTGATTTTTCTGGGCTTCTTTTCAGCATTTCAAAGAAATTGTGAAGTCAGTCTCAGGCCTAAAAGGACTGTGAGGTTCTCCGAAAATTATAGTGTCTATATTCACCTGATTATTTTAGCCTCCCGGCTTACTTCAGATGTTCAGCCCTAGAGGGAGAGTTTAGCTCTGCCTGCTTTCTGATTAAAGCCATTCTTAAGCATGTTACATGGGATGCTGGGTATATATGTTCATGGACTTCAGTATTCACAAATGACCACACTGTGACCTTATTTTTAGCTGTTTCATGATTGTTTTCAGAATTAGGAATTTGATTTTACTTTTTCTGTATTCATTATTTTTGTACTTTGTGGCCATGCACAGTTTTATGAAAATTTTAATTAGAGATGAGAACTTGTCTGCACAGGTAATAGGCTTGACAGAGACCTCTGAATGCTAGAGAGTTATGGACTATTTCAAAGTTTTAATGAACATAGATTTGGCTAAAGCAGAAGTGTGTTTTAAATCACATGATAGTTTTAACAAAAATTTTACACAGTAATAGACTTTGAATTAATTATGTATTAGCCCTAAGTTCTTAAGGTTTAAAATATAACTCAACTTCTAAACACACTAGATCATACTGGGAATGTTGCTATTTTAATTTTGCTATTTAATAATGAATGTGGTCTGTTTTAATATTTATGTTAACTTTTTTCATACCACGAATTTCTTTGGTCTCAAAGGATTATTATTGATAGTATATTTCTGATTATCTTAAAGGGAGAAGAGAGTTGTTTATAAGTAAGTCTCAATGTTCTTTGCCAAGTTTCTTTTCTCCTTCCTGTCTCTTTTCTCTTTTCATAGTTTATGTGGAATATTATCCTTTTTTTTTTTTAATGCCATACTCCTCAAGTTGAAGGTCAGGGGGGCCTTTTATAATGTTCAGTAAAGAAAACATATTTCTGTTAAGAACTACTTTTATTTGCACCAAGATAATGGGGGCTTTGTCCATGTTACAAACAATGAAAATGCCTTGAGATGGTTCAAAAGACATATTTATGAACACAGGACACATTGTTGGCTTTCCGTGCTGTTTTCAGTGGTGAATGCTGAATAAGACAGCCAGAGGATCACATACCTTTAGCATGATTAGTGCTAGGGAGACTCATATTAAACATGGGGGCAGTCAAGTAAGAATGGGTGTCAGAAAAGAAGAATGATAGGACCAAGGCTGTCTTTGGAAACCTGTGGGAGAACATTGGAATGCATCCAGGAAAACAGGCTGTCAAATCGAAAGTCTGCTCCAGTTAAAGTATCTTCCCTTGAGCTACAACGTGTCAGATGTGAATATTCTCTTGTTACCTTGCGATTATTATATTTTATAGATTGAAATGTGAGTTACTGCCATATATTCTTGAGATCATTGGATTAGAAATGATTTTCAAAATTCTTTCAGTTACTAGTCCCTCTTGCTTAAGTTTAGATCTAGTTTGATCTCGAGATAATGGCCCAACAGCTGTTCTATTATAGAGTCATTAGATATTTAAGATGGAAAAATCTACCACAATCTCATTTCTAAAGATGATTAAAATATTAAATAATTTTCTTTAATTCTTATTTGTTTAATTACTTTCATAATTAAAGTATTACTATGGTTGATAGAATGATATTGGAGATAATGTAGGGCTTTTTTTCTACTTCTACCAATTCTTCCTTTGTTTAGGTCCAGACTCCTAAACCAGACGACAGAGGTATTTTATCTTTGTTAGTAACTTCAACTCTTAAATGAGGAATAGATTGTTGGTCTCCAGAGTAGATAATGAAAGTCAAGATAGCTTCATTAAAATCTTATAATATATATGGTATAAGTTCCGTGTTGACAGCAAATCTTTGCAAATGAATAAACTAGCCCTTGCTAATTTAAAAACTAGACATATGTTATAGTCTTAATGATCTTGAGAATTATATTGAATACACATCCCTCAGTAAGGACGGAGTGTGGTGTGCCACAATTTGTAGGCATTGATTTCAAGTCCTGACTGTGCCGATGACTAAGTATTTAATCTATTTAAGACTTTGCTTCCTCATATGTACAATGGGTATGATGATACTTACCATATAAGATTATTTTGAGGATAAAAGCAACTATGTCTCTAAGATTCCTGAAAACCCATTGATAAATCATCTTCTCCTGCCTCTTTCACTTCAATGAAAGGAAAAATATTCTTATTCCAAAATGATAGATTGCATTTACTCTGGCTGGAAGATGTTATGTTTAAGACCCTATTGAAATGCTATTACTATATCTTTGGAAGTATCTTCTATCCTTTAGGGTAGGGACCTTGCCACTTTCAACAGTTCAGTATTATATTTCAACTTAAAGCTGATGTCTGTCCTATAGAGGCCAGGAGATACTGGAGATTGTCACTAACAAAAAGTTCAAAACTTCACCTGTGACTGTTCATTATTGTTACAAGCTTTTGGGACTTCCAGGGTTATTGTTATTTTCTATCTGTTTAAAAACATAGCCTCATTTTGAATTAAATAATGCAATGAAATGGCTCATATTTTCTTCTGTCTCTTGCATGTTTTGTTTACAGGTCTACTTCAGGAATATTTTCCTACACTAAAGAGAAAGTTTGGGATGCCTGAGTAGTTCAATAATACTGTGATCTCACTGTCTATATTTATTGCTCACAAAATGTCTGTATTCTATTCAATGGTGATAGATAAATGACACTTTATGGAGGCACTGTAAATGGCAATACATCATTGTTTACATACTTCAATTGATTTTATGAAAAAGCCTTAATTTGGGCCTGAGAGAGAGGCGGTGACATATGAAGTTGCTGAATATAGAGGCATTGGAGAGTTGTCAGTGAAATAGGCTCTCTATTCTTTCATGCAACCACTACGACCACACACATATGAAAATGTATTTATAGTAAACATCATAGGAATGAGTGACTTTCTAGATGCTTTCTACTATAGACATTTTAATACACTGCACATTTGGAGCCGCGGTTTCATCACAGTGGCTGCACACTGTGGAAGAATAGGGCCTTGCCTGAGATGTATTTATTGTCTACGGGACAATTTTTATGTGTAGTCATGACTATGATAGATAGTAAACGAACCCATAAAACTGACCTTCAACAATTTACATGCACCTTTGTGAGCTGGCAGAAAGAGCCTTGGATTTATTATATACCTCTTTTTACTGCAAAGTTATAATTATATTGGTGTAGGAGATAGTCAGTCACAGGGGCCTAAACACAAAGTTGTCCAACATCAGCCAGGCAAATCAGGGAGTATTTGTATCATTTTACAAATGTTAAATCCCTTAAGTGTACCTTTCTTGGTCATCTAGTTATTTATTTTATTATTCATTTGTGTTTTCCCCACCTGCACTACATATTTGGGCTTTCTAGAACTTTAAAATCAGACTATTTGCAGAGCTCATTATTTGAATATTCTCAGAAATGGTATTTATTAAATCTAGTTTTTCTCAGCAGTTTATGTTAAATTTCACTTTGGATTATTGCATCCAGATTATTTGCTTCTTTCTCTCTCCCTCTTGCTTTCTCAGTCTCTGTCTCTGACTTTTTTTCTGTCTGTGTCTCTCTGTCTCTCTGCTCCCTTATTTTACTTCAAGATGGAAGATTATATTTATGCAGTAGAATATTTTTTATATGAAAATAACTCAGAATGAATTTTAGCCAGAGATTTGGGGAGGGCTCAAATATATTCAGAGGGATTTTGGCTGGGGAGGATATTTGATGTGTGGAGTTCACAGGTCTCTCGATGGAGGCTCTGCTACGTGAGCAAGGTGAACACAGTCAAATGACTTAATCTCACAAAGCCTCAACTTTTTCATCTGATAAATGGAAATAATATGCTTCAGATGGTTTTTCTATCAGGTAAATGAGATAATACAAGAAAGGCAAGTAGCTTAGTTCATAGTAGTGCATAGTAGGCACTACAAAGTATTAGTTATAATATGTGATAAGTTAATAATAATCACCTATTTGTTTTATAATAATAAGATATGTTAAAATTGCTGAAAACTTAGTTAATTGAAACATACTTTCTCTTAATAAATGTCTATTAGGAGATTTAATCCTTTTCTTAAAATTTAATTTGGAGACCCTGCTTTAAAAATACTTGCTCCATTTTTAAAAAATGCTGTGTCGCATGCATTTTAATGTTTCCATGAAATAAGTGATCACTACCTGTTAAGGAAATAAGTGATCACTACCTGTCAAGGAGTTCTCTTCAGCAGACTTCATTCTGACCCCTTGTGTAGATCTCTTTTAAGACACTTCCTAGCTTCACAAAAAAGAAATAAGAACGTATGAACTTGAACTGGGAAATTGGCAGCAAGGTTCCACATTCAGAAAATTGCAGCCGGAAGGAGTGTTTCCCCCCCGCCCCTTGGCTCCAATTTTGTCAAATTATATAACTTGAAAAACTGTTTGTGAATATGCAATTTGTTTTTATATCATGCATCATTTTCTTAGCGCCACTGCATGACTTTGAAACAGCTTTCTGGACTTGCAGTTGTGGTAGTTGTACTATTGCAGACTGACCTGTAAGTTCACTTTCTTCTTTAGATTTAAACATGAACCCACGTCTCAACTTTAAGCATTGGTGTTTATTTGTTAACCACCAGAAGGGGGTTCACGCTTGTATTAATTCTATTCACTAGCTTATAGCAAGCTTTAATATTATTCCTGACACAATATTCTTTTTGAAGTGCGTGCTTTATGTTAGGCCTTATCATGCGTGTTATACTATTTCATTATTATAAGAATCCCATATATAGCTCTCTTATTTCTCTCATTTTTATAAATGAGGACTCAGAATCTCAGCTTAACTAACTATCCTATCGCAGTTGTTAAGTAGCAAAGCTGGAATCCAAGCCTATGTCCATCTGACTTCAAAACATATTCTCTTTCAATTCCACCATGCTGTGCCTGTACTTTTAAGTGAAATATCATGAATATCCTGGATCAAAGAAAAATCTTTATATTGCAAGAAACACTTGACTTATTGAACAGAGTTTCAGATGAACATACCCATTTAAATGCATTTACATCTTGCTTAAAGGCAGTACTTTCCAAGGAAACTGAAAATAAGCAATTAGATTTAATATACTTGCAGGTGTGCACCTAAGGCCATACCTACACCAGCCAAATAAATGGAGATTTGAGTATCTTTCACCAGGGAGCAGTAATATCTGTGATGCCATTTTGCAAAATGTATAATCGTACAATATATTTCCATTTGAAACAGTATAGCAGATTAAATCCACTCTGCCAGTGTATTTCTCATATTTCACTATTTTATGGCAGTACTGTAATGACTTTTTCTGCCTCAGTATAGCATCTGAACCTCACAAAAAGGGACACCATTGAAATCAGCAGCATTTGGAAGACATTGCTAATATTTTGTAAATGTACAAAGTTATTTTTCCAACAACAGATATTTGAAGATTGATAATCACCTATTTGATAAGTCTTTTTGTATATTGGGAAATTTGTAAAAATTAGTACTAATATTTCAAAATTCACATTTTGAAAAAATTGTCAAAACTTACTTTTTTCAGACCTGGCAGGAATAAAAGGAGACTCCAGAGAGGAAATACTTTTTATTTATGCAGTAAAAACTCTTCTATGACAAATAATTATTTTCTGACGGCTACAGTAACTAGTTTTTATTGATTGATGGTGAATTACAAATATTATAGTTGAAGTTCTACAAATAAGCAATAAATATGGAAAAGAGAAATGTATTGTTTATTTTCAGTTCTTTAATTAATGAGGCTATTTGAATATTCAAGCTAATTTCTCTTCTTAAAATTTTGTAAAACATAAGGAGATAGATTTTATATTTGCTTCAGTTGTTGATTATTCTGTCTGTAGTCAGCATGGTTGTCTTTGTTTTTGAGAATTATAAATTACTAGTTTAAGGGCTCACAAGCTTATAACAAATCATCCATATTTTTAACTGAGCTCTTTTTGAGGTAATTATAAACCCACATGTAACTGTACGAAGTAATTCAAAGAAATCACTTGTACGCTTTTCCTAGTTTCTTCTAATGATAACAATTTGTAAAACTCAGGTGTAGTATCACAACCAAGATATTAACATCGACTCAAGCCTCCTGTTGTATTCTGATTTCTCCAGTTTTACTTGCCCTTGTTTGTCTCTGAGAGAGAGAGAGAGAGAGAGAGAGTATGTGTGTATTGAATCTGTATTTTTTGTTTTTTTTGAGAATTAGAAGTGTTCTCAGGAAGTCACATAGTTCATTAGACTGTTTACAGTGTGCAGAAAGGAGTTTACTGGGTAAGCGTCCATGATATTAGTAGATGATTTGCTTAGCTTGATTTGCATTTCCATGATTAGAAGTTAAATAAGAACCTCCTGGGTTAAAAACCTTGAAGAATTTACCTCCATTTCCTTTCAAGAGTGGGCAGACACAGTTCTCCCAGGCTGCCTCCCCCATGGATTAAGAGTGTACTGTTACACAGGATGGAATCATAAATTCAGCAGCCTAGAGAAACTCAGTTTAACATATAAAGTCATTAATCTCTTTTTAAAAATAATTTCTTTATTCATATATTTGGAAGATACTAAATCTATTACCATAGTATAAAAAGAGATACTGTTTTCTAATATTTCAGTGATGTGCCCTTCATGTATTACTTTCATATTCATCTTATTCTCTGTCGTTTAAGTCACTCTATATACTTTTCCAAAGAGTATCTTCACACTCTCTTCTCCTTCCCTTTGTCCTTTTCCCCATCTTCCCTTCCTTCGTTCCTTCATTCCTTCCTTCGTTCATTCCTTCTCTCCTTTCATCTTCTGTGTATTCACATAATATTTATGAGATTCTTACTTTATTCAAGATATAATACTAAGTATGAGGAACAAAGTTGATTAGACACAATAGCTTATTTTCTGAATCATGTAATTTGATAATAGTCAGCCAGACATTATCATTGATATTGGTCAGGCACACACATGTACATGCTCACTTGCTACAAAGTACTCTCATGGATGTCGGTGCAAAGAAAGAAAGGAGAATTTGAACGATTGTAACTGCAAGTGACTGGTTATCAAAAGATGTTCTGGAGGACTGCCTTTTCGTGTCCATTTTGGTACTCGACACAGTATTTCCACATGAGTTACAAAACCAGGAGCCTTTAAGTTTTCTCAAATACTAAAATCTTGAAGTAAAATTTCATGTTCCAATATAAATTTCTTAGTTATAGGAGTAAGGAAACCTCCATGATCTGAACTATTTAGGGGATGGCCAGTCCTAGTATGTGTATTAGAATTTATATAAAATATAAAGATCTGTCCTTTTATTACATACAGTAGAAACTCTCTGGAAGACTAACAGTATTCCAAGTGAGGTCAAGTGGAGATCACCATGATTTATAATTGGAGTCTTCTTTCACCCTGCCCTAATGATGCGGGCCCCTTCTTTTCTTGTAATTGCATTGTGTGTACGTAAATTAATTTCTCTGAAGCACTTTAGAGTTTATTCTATGAAGTAGTCTCATTTCAAATATTGTTGATATTCTTCTCTTGCTTCAAGCTCCTGTTTCAAATTTTAACTTTGGTTCTGTCAGTTTGATTATCGTTCCCTATAATGAAGCTGAAACTGAAAACATTCTACTCGATTCTATGTTCTGGAAAAAAGAAGTGTAATGGCTCCTATGGTTGTGATTATGTATAAAGGTGAAAGTTAAGTGTTTGCTTTATTGTGGACATAAGTCGGGTTTGAAGTACTGATTTAATGATCTTTAGTTAAGCAAAATTATTTAAGGAAGTGACCCCCCCCCAATGTACAAGGATTCTGAGTCATGCTCATTGCATGTTTGTTCAGCAAATAAATCAAAAAGTGATTTGGTTAGGACTACATGCCATGTACTTGTCCCACAGCTTGCTTACAGAACTGTGATCTTTCCTGGCCTATATGGGTTAATAATAAATACTGGTAAATCCTATCATTGTATAGTAACCTTGATTTGTTCATACTTTGTTGGCTTTGAAACTTCAAGAGAATAAATTAATAACAGACTTAAAAATACCATTTTTTTCCTGAAGACATGCTTTATTTAGGTTTAATGTCCTTGGCTTAAGAAGCTCAAGTTGCTGGACAAAATGGCCAAAAATAATGATGATAGATCTGCCTTTTCACAGGGTTCTGGCTAAGGAACAACCTTAGATTTTGATAAAGAGAGATATGTAAGTGTGAGAGATTAGACTAAAGAATATTTTTGAAGAAATATTGGAGGGAGTATCTGTTTATATTTGGAGTATTGCCATTTTTACCATCAAGAAATTAGGATTGTCCATGAATTTAACTGTCCATCATACATTTAATCACTGTTATTCAGTATAGCAGTGTTCATTAGAGACTTCTGTTTCTTCCTAGTATCTGCCTCTCATATTTGGGATGATTGTAGCTGTTCTTTAATTATGATCAACTTTTCTTTATTATGACTTACTTAATTGTGTCAATTTGAGTCAAAATGTTCTATTGAGTTAAAAAGAAGAAGGAGGTAATATGTACATCTACACTAAATAACTTAGAAAAAACAAAGAACATTATTCTCAAAAAAAAAAAGTCGTGACAACAAATAAAGATGCTCGTTTAAGTGGTTTACCATGGGCATCAATTTATTTCCCAGCTACTCCTCTTAAGTTTGTTGTGAAAAGAGACCATTAGGTAAAGGATCCAATATAATGTCTGACACATGATAAGTACTCAATACATTTCATCTTGATTATCCTATAATTGAGAATATTTGAAGAGAAAAATGGAAAAAATCTAATGATGGACAGTAAGATAGGATAAATATTTTCTTTTGTTTTAAATAGGTCTTTTTTTCCCATTATGTTTCACTAATGTAGAAGCATGTTCCTGATTTTCTCCTTTTCGGAACTCTATGTCAAGATAATGTCGGTGGAACAGTTAATCTTTGTTATCTAGAAATGGAATGGGTGACTCACCTTTGATGTGAACCTTCACAGCTACATACCTTTGCTTGGCTTAGCTCTGAAGGTTAAAGAAATACCAGTGTGGGGTTACTATGAGCTGAAGCTCTCCGTTACCTGTGTGGGTGGCATCAGCTCTGGGAGCTTCTCATGTCTTTTGTTGAATTCAGTATGATATTTTATGCCTCCATTTTTTTTTTTTTTTCATATGGAATGAAAATGGTTCTGGGTAGGAATGCCTGGGTGGCTTAGGTCTGACTGACTCAGGTCATCCACATTTTGTGAGTTTGAGCCCCATGTTGGGCTCTGTGCTGACCACTCAGAGCCTGGAGTCTGCTTCAGATTCTGTGTCCCTCTTTCTCTGCCCCTCTCCTGCTTGTGCTCTCTCTCTCTCTCTCTCAAAAATAAGCAAACATTGAAAAATGTTTTAAATAAAAAAAAAGAAAATGGTTCTGGGTAAAATATAATTCTAGTATGAGTAATTATGATTATCAGGCAAGGCTATTATTGAATGCCAGTAGTTTTTATCTATGACCTTCATTTTCCTTCTCAATTCTCAACTATAAAATACTAAGGTAAAAGTTATAATATTTGTTGAATACTTAATATGTGTCAGATATCGTGTTGAGTCTTCTACATATATGATCTCAGGTTCACCACAAATTTAGGAGGAACAATTAGGAAATTCAGTTGATGCCCATGGGAAGTAGCAGCAAGTCAGTGGATGTAAACTGGATTTCAGGATGGTCAATAAACTTTTTTCTCATATTATCTTAACTATTGAATCCTGAGTATATATGATATCCACTCCTAGTGATTTTTGAAACCATCGTAAGAATTTGTTAAGTCTAATTTATTGATGTCCCATTGGTCATCTCCTTATTATCTGTATCCACAATTATTTTCCAGTATGCTTATAAAAGTATCATAGCTTCCTTTTTTTTCATGTGGTTCATTAGATAAGAAAATACAAAACTGTAGGGCACTCATGCACTTGGTGGGGGAGAAAACATTATAAAATATTATTACAAGTTAAAAGTAAACTCTTTCAGCTTATATTCTTAGCAATGAAAAATCATTATTTTTACTCTAGTTGAAACTATGCATAATTATTTCTGTAGTGTGATATCTGTTCTATTTTAATTCTATTCCAAATAACCAATATTTAGGATGAGTAATATAAAGAAATCATAATGGATCTACAGAATGCTATTTACTATCTGTGTTGTTTAGTTAATGAAGACAGAGAAAAATCAGTCAAAACTTACTGATTCCATAGCCCAGGACAAGTTTATCTTGGCATTTTTATCCACCTTTCTTTTAAAAACCAAAAAGCTTTCTTAAAGGATGTCATTAATAGACATATTTATACATATTTGACAGATATAAATCAATCCAAACATACTTCCTAGATTCTAATATTTGTTTACATTTATTCATTTACATACTAGAGTTTTACAGATACCCTTTAAATGTAGTGTCCTTTTGACTGTGTGAGTTTCCTGATACATAGTCGTCAAATAACAATGATGTTAAAAATTGAGAATTTTTTTTTTAAAAAAAGAACAACTGACTTCTTGCATCATATACGTACTTTAGATAATTCTTGTCACTTCTGGGTGCCTGATTCTGGTGGTCAGGCATCACATCACCAGTTCTGAATGTGCTCATCTGTTAGAGAATAAACAACTGTTTCTAGTTTGTCTTAGGAGCAAGCGATGAAAAGGGTCCCTTCTATTGCCAGGCATTATAAACTGAGGGGACATGATAGAGATATTTCTAGATGAGCTCATCTCTCTGATTTTTAGTGCTTGAGGTGATGGCTTCTAGTTATTGCTAGTATTGTTACCTCAGTTTCAGGACTTTGTGAAATTATGAAAAAGGAATAAAGATTTTCTAATAATTTATAAGAAATGGCTAGTATTATTTTAGATGAAGGCAGCTTACAAGATCTTTCCCAACAGTTTTTAGAAATAGTATTTTCTCATACCAAAACCAAATAAAGACAGCACTAAAAAAAGAGGACAACAGGCCACTATCCCCAGAACAACAGGATTGGGGCAAAAGTCCTCAACAGAGAGCGGCAAAACAAATCCAGCAATACATTTAAAAAATCATTCACCAGGATCAAGTGCTCATTCAATATTAGTAAATCATCATATATACCACACCAAGAAGAGAAAGGATAAAAACCATATGATCATTTCAATAGATTCAGAAAACGCATCTGACAAAGTACAACACTGATTCATAATAAAAACCCTCAACAAAGTAGGTGTATAGGGAATATACCTCAACATAATAAAGGCCATATACAAAAATCCCACAGGTAACATCATCCTTAATAGGGAGAAACTGAGAGCCTTACCCCTGAGGTCAGGAATAAGACAGGGATGTCTGTCCACTCTCACCACGTTTATTCAAATAATACTGGAAGTCTAGCCCTAAGAATCAGACAACAAAAAGACATAAAAGGCATTCATATTGGTAAGGAAGAAGTAAGAAATTGCTGTTTGCAGATGACATGATACTATACATAGAAAACCTGAAATACTCCACTAAAAAACTGCTAGAACTGATAAACGAATTCAGTAAAGTCACAGGACACATAACCAATGTACAGAAATCTGTTGCATTTTTGTATACCAGTAATGAAGTGGCAGAAAGAGAAATTAAGAAATTAATCAATTGCACCCAAAACCATAAGATACCTAGGAATACACCTAACCAAAGAGGTGAAAGACTGGTACCCTGAAAACTATAAAATAGTGATGAAAGAAATTTAAGATGACACAAAGAAATGGAAAGACATTCCATGCTCATGTCATACTACTCAAAGCAATCTACGTGTTTAATGCAATGCCTGTGAAAATACCAATAGCATTTTTCACAGAGCCAGAATGAACAATCCTAAATTTGTATGGAATCACAGAAGACCCTGAGTAGCCAAAACAGTCTTGAAAAAGAAAAGCAAAGCTGGAGGCATCATAATTCAGGACTTCAACTTATATACAAAACTATAATGATCAGAACAGTGTGGTACTGGCACAAAAACACACACAAAGATCAATGGAACAGAATAGAAAACCCCGAAATCAACCCAAAATTATATGGTTAATTAATCTTCAACAAAGCAGGAAAGAATATCAATGGGAATAAGACAGTATCATTAACAAATAGTGTTAGGAAAACTGGACAGCAACATGTAAAAGAAAGAANGGACACTTGTGGGGATGAGCACTGGGTGTTATGTGGAAACTAATTTGACAATAAACTATTCGTAAAGAAAAAGAAAGAAAGAAACTGGACCTCTTTCTTATACCATACACAAAAATAAATTCAAAATAGATTAAAGACCTAAATGTGAGACCTGAAACCATAAAAATCCTGGAAGAAAACATAGGCAATAACTTCTTTGACATCAGCTGTACCAACATTTTTCTAGGTATGTCTCCTGAGGCAAGGGAAATAAAAGCAAAATTGGGACTTCATCAGAATAAAAAGCTTTTGCACAGAAAGGAAGCAGTCAAGAAAACTAAAAGTCAACCTAGGGAATGGGAGAAGATATTTGAAAATGACATGTCTGATAAAGGGTTAGTATCCAAATTATATAAAGAACTTATTCAGTTCAACAACCCAAAAGCACAAGGAGCTATCACCTCATACCTGGCAGAATGGCTGAAATCAACAATGAGAAACAACAGTTGTTGGTGAAGATGTGGAAAAAGCAACTATTAATGCACTCTTAGTGGGAATGCAAACTGGCATAGCCACTCTGGAAAACAGTATAGTGGTTTCTCAAAAAGTTAAAAATAGAATTACATTAAGACCCAGCAATCACACTACTGAGTATTTACCCAAATAATACAAGAACACTAATTCAGAGGCATACATGCACCCCTCTGTTTATACCAGCATTATTTACAATAGCCAAGATATGGAAGTAGCTCATGTCCACACACTGATGAATGAATAAAAAAGATGTGCTGCATCATGATTACATTTGGGGAGGAAAGTGGAAACATCAAATGGGATGGATATGAGGGGTTCTGGAGGTTGGGTAATATTCTTGATTTCCATTTGGAAGTGGTTGCATGTGCTTTGTTCTCACTTTGTGATAATTCAGTTATGTTTAGTGTTTTCTTCCTTATGTATATTATACTTTATAAAACTATTAAAATGTATGTCAAATGGGAAAAAAGAAGATGTGGTAGGTATATACAATGGAATATTACTCAACCACATAAAAGAATAAACTCTTGCCATTTGCGTTGGCATGGATGGAACTAGGGGATGCTAAGTGAATTAAGTCACTCAGAGAAATACAAATACCATATGATTTCATTGAGATGTGGAATTTAAGAAACAGAACAAACTAGCAATGGAATAAGAGAGCAAGAGAGAGAGAAACAAATTAAGAAATAGTCTCTTAACTGTAGAGAACAAGCTGATGGTTACTAGAGAGAAGGAAGGGTGGTGGGGATGGGTTAAACAGATGATGGGGATTAAGGAGTGCACCTGTGGTAATGGGTACCAGATGATGTATCGAAGTTTTGAATCACTACATTGTTCACCTGACATTGATAAAGCACTGTCTGTTTTTAAACAAAGAAACAGCAGAAGAAAAGGAAGTTCTATTGTATCTAAAATTAACATATTTGCAGTTAATCAGTTAATTCTGAATACAGAATAATACAGAAACTCTTTCCATCAGCTATAATTTCTATGATTTTAAAACTGATTTACAACGAATTCCAGTCATTTTTTTTCCTTCCAACCTGGGATTAATTTTATCTCAGGGCAATTCTTTCCAGTTCATTGGACCTCTGCCCTACAAACATTTTTTTTGTGTGTGTGTGGTAAATAACAATGTGTTTAAATGTTCATGTTAATACTGAATTTTTTTTGTTTATGAAAGATTATTTCTGATCTATTGAAGGAAAGAAATGGCTTATACTGTCTTTTGTCAGCTTTCTCTCCTCTGAGATGCCATTCCTGATTTCTCTGAGTTGCCTTAGGAGACTTTTTTGCTTGCTGGTCAAATTTTATCTCCTGCTTTTACCAAAAACTTTCCAAGTTGAGTTTCAGTTATCTCACCATCATTAGAATAAGTCCCGTAATGAAAAGATCCACATTAGATTCATGATTGTATCTCCAGCATTTCACACTGTGCCTGGAATTATGTGTTCAACAAATACTTTTAAATGAGTATATACTTTTTTAACTAAAGTTTTGTTGAGTGCGGTTTTATAAATAAAATAGTCCTGAAAAAAAATGCCCCAAATGACTTCCTGTGAGGGGTCACTCCACAGAAATGATGTTTTCAGAGGCAGTTGCTTCTATGTAGAGGAAAGGATCAAATCTAAGATCTGTGTAACAATCTCTGAGTTTATGGAAACCACACTCATGAGTAATAATATCTGCTATCTTGCCTAGTTGGCTTGGTTTCTCTTTCTCTCTTTCTCTTTCCCTCCTTCCTTCTTCCTTGTCTCCCTCCTTCAAGAGTTGGCATTTTTATCTCTTATATTCATGTTGGGAAGGGGCAGATTCAAGGAAAGTAAAAAATAAGGTGGTGGAGGAGGAACTGAAGAGAAAAGGAATAATATATACAGATTACAATATAGAGAGCAGTTAACTACTTAGCCCACTGAGGGCTACATGTGGGCTAGAGAAATATTTGACAAACTGGAGAATGTGAGGGCATCAGATACTCTATTTTGCAATCACTGTATACAATTTCCCATCAGAAAGCATTCTTCAGAGAAAACGCTATCAACCAAATGAAAAGATGGGTCATTGTTTTGGAATGTTCAAAATGTCTTTTGTACTTTGTATTGTTATGAAGAAAAAGTTATGTCCTTTCTTATGTTAGTATTGATGTTATATATATAAACAGACATTCAAATTTTTATTTTATTTATTCCATAACTATTTTCTCTGAAGAGTGATCATCAAGGCCAGGGGGGAAAGTGGGAAACTCCAAAGATATAAAACCTTGTACCTTAGATTTATTTTCTGTCTGAAATTTTTGGGACAGAAATGTAAAAGTTTATTGTGAACTCTGATAATCAAACAATAATTTTGCCACTCCGCCCTGTAATGCTTTCTCAGTGTTTTGTTTGTTTAATCTTTTCTACCACCTTGCCTCCTTCAAAACTTGCCCTGTGGCCCCATCCTTCAGGCATTCATATTCTGCTTTTCAAATTGACTGGCAGCTAATCTTATAAACGAATCCATTCTAATGGCTGCTGATATGATACTGGGGCTTGAGGTCAATCCTTCCACCTAGTTAAGTTGTTAAAATTTTTTGAAAGAGGCAGCTTTATGAAGCAGAGTGAGCATGAGAGCATTGGAAAAACAGCTGGTGTCCCAGTTTCACTACTAATTTTGTAACTTAAATAAGTTATTTTATTTAAGTTTGTGAGCCCCAGCCCAGTAAATATGGTGGTAAAATAATACTGACTTTATCTTTTTTAATTTTTCAGGGAACTAACTATTAAAGTGTGTGTTAGAAAGTGAAAAAGTGATATGTATAACATTGATTGATTTAAAGACCTGCTTAAAAACGATGATTTAACCCAAAGCAGTGAAGATATATATATATAGTTTCTGCAACTCTCCCAGGTCCAGAGCTTTGTGGGATATCTAAAAAGTTCCATGTAGAAAGATAATAAATATATGTAAATCACTATTAAAAGAAGACAATGATGAAAATTATTAGAGTTAAAATTAAATAGTGTAGGAGTTCAGAGGCAGAGATCACCTCTGAATTTCCGGCAAGGAGCTGTATGAATCAGAGAGGTGTTCATTTAAGAGGTAGCAGATAGGCTTATGAAAAATGGTAGGGTTTAAGCGTAACACTAAAGAAGAGTATTTAGAGCACTATACCACACAGAGAAGGCTTTCAAAACAGAGATTGACTAAATCTGTACCCCAAAAAACAGAGTGTCAGGGAGGCTGCTTTCAACAATATTGCTCTTGTCAGTTATGTATAACTTAAGAATATATACAACTATGAAATACACAAGCATTAATAAAAGGCTCCAGAATTACAAGGAAGTGACTGCAGCTTGCTTGATCTTTGGGGATTATATTTTTGGAAGTACTATCTGAAATTAATAATGTTTCTAGCATATGAGTCCAAACTTTAGAAATAAAAACTTTGTGCCAACATCATAGCCTACATATTAATTTTTTCTGTTGATGAAGCCATTTTCATACCAAATAAATATACTATGTATTGTATTTATTGCAGATGCCATAAGTAAGAGAATTAAGTGACTGAAACACTTAATTCTTTAATGTTTGATACTGCTCAGGACTTGTTCTCCCAAATTTGGGGACCCACATCAAGACTTCAGAAAACATTTCAATAGTATGATGAGAAATGGCATATTTATGTAGTGTCAAAGTATTTCCCCCCACATACTTATTCATTACAAAGGGAAATATGTTAACTTGACAGTGGAGAAACCTGGCAGACACAGCTTTAACCAAATCATCAAAATGACCATTACTAGTAAAAGGACATATGGCCAGGATTCCTCACTCACATCGAGGTCATGAAAGACAGGCAAGGATTCAGTTTGTAAATTAGTTAATAGTGTTATATCAACATTAATATCCTGGTGTTGATAATTGTACTATTGGTTATATTAGATGTTAACATTTGGAGAAACTGGAAGAGGGGATAGAATTTCTGTACTATTTTTGTGTTTTTGTACAAAGTACAGTTGTAAGTTTGAAATTATTTCAAAATTTAAAAACTCAAAGTAAAAAGAAAACATTTCAGTATTTAATGTGGTGAACTGCTGATAGTGTTAGGTGTGACCTCAAGTATCCTAGGATCTGTATTCATTGGTGACGTGTTAAATTTTTAGTCTCTTTATTGTTCTCTTTATTGTTCGATTCCCCACTCTATTTTTTTGAAACTCTTTAAAGAGTGATACTTGTACTTGTTCACTAGTATGAAACATTTTAAATCCATAAGGGAATATCACTTTTAGACCAGTCTTCTGCATGTTTCTATCCTTGGCTGAGAGTACTTTAGAGAGCACTATTACTTCCCTGGATTAAAGGCTTTCAATGTAATACTATCATTTTCCCCATGTTATTTATTCATCTGTTAAGTCATTCTGCCATCCTTTGATTCTCCACTATTGTGACCCCAAAAGTCCCCTCCCCATTCCAAATACAGACCTTTCCATCCAGGTAAAACTCACCCTAATCACAGTTTATGCTTAAAAATGTTTACCTGTTAAAAGCTTGTCATTATATTTCTTTTCTTCCCCATCTGCACCATTTCACAATGTAAAAAAAAAAAAAAAAAAGACTACATCTGGATTAATTTGGCTGTTGAGCTAAAGAAATACCTAGCAAGCTGTGGTCTTTAGTTCCATTGTGCACCAACTATCTTATTCGCCATTAATAAATGTAACCTGTGAGAAAGCATGCAATTTTAACATAACAGAAGTAGATGTTGCCTAAAATTTCGAACTGCAAGTATCAATAAGCGCACTGATGTTCTATAGTAAATGTCCTTGCTTCATTTTAGTCAAATAGAATCAATGGTTGATTTGTACCCAAAGTTTCTCCTTTAGAGGTTTTTTCTCCTGGAGAAAAAAAAAACCTTCTCCAGCAGACCAGTACCTTGCAAGTCCTGTCCCCTCTATGGACCCCTTGCCTATTTACTAACTTTTGCTGTTGCCCTCTGCTGCTGTCTTCTGTATCTGTTAGCCCAGACCTCTCACTTCCGTGATGATTCCTCCCTAGTCATACCTTCCAGAGGATGGTCTCCCTCTGGGTCTCAAGATGTGAATCAGGAAGTGGCATTGGGTCAGCCTGTGACAAGGAGTGATGTCTGGAAGGTCAGGGAGGGGTTCTGGTGGCAAAGAAGCATACTGTGCCAGGTTTCTTGAGCGAGAGTGGTGACTCCTGCCTTCTTCCTTCCAGAAGCTGAAAGGAATCCAGAAATGGCACCTGCTCCTTTCAGGGACACTTCCAAACATTTGCAAGAGCTAGTCACACTCCAGGTGAATGTTTTCAGACACCTGGGATGAGCTGATTGTCTCTTTGTAGAAGTAGACCACAGAGCAAAGGGCAAAATATGGCAGGTTTTTGTTTTTGTTTTTGTTTTTTCCCAATCTTAAATGTGGTCTCTGCATAGAAAACGTATTTTGTATGTGAACATGCAGGTGAAGGCTTTCTAGGTTATTTCAGATCATGGTTTTGTTTTTAAAAACATCTTGGAATTTTCTACCTTATTACCGATGCTATTACTACCTGGAACCACATTTTTCTCTCTTCTATTTCTCTATCTTGAATATGGTAATTTGTAGGCTTCAGGAGGCCTTACAGTAATAGAAAGAATATCTAGTAGAGTAAAAGATTCCTGACTTCGTATTATATGGTGGTAAATACATGTGAATTTGCTTCTTGATGCTGTGCACATTGATTGCTTTGACGTTTTAGAAACTACAGCCAAAGGGTGCATTTTTATTCTTGAAATGCAGTGATTTAACTGGCTCTAGGTTTTAGACAATTCCAGTGTCTTGTTTTGGAGTTTTTAGGCACTGAATGCATGAAAAGGGAATGTTTCTATTTTGCCACCACCATTATGTTATCTTTTCCAGTGCAATTACAAGCTAATTCAGGGCTCTTTGTGTTAGACTAATAGCTTCTGATTCGCTGCTGTCACCCAGTACCTCTTCATGCACTTTTAATAACATCTGCAGTGCCCCCAGCACTTACCTAGGGTGAGCATTTTTCTCTAAGTAGAGACTCATCTTTGGCAAATCATTAATGGAACATCAAAAAGATCCCATCTGTTAGAGTTACATATGGCTAAGATCAGAATTATCAAATATCTCATTTTTTCTTTATTCTTTTTTTCTTTTTTTTTCCCTTTCTTATCCACACAATAAATGTAGTTGTCAGCAGGATAAGTTCATGCGCCGGATAAGGTCACAATTTCATTTAGTGACAACTTCCAACAGTACGAACTTACAAGGTTCGATTTATTAAAGAGTCAGAAGGGATAAGATCACTGCATGGCCAGCCTGATTTATCAGGGTTTGACTGGAGCACTTGAATAGGGAATGTCGTATTTCAAGTTTATGTTCAAAACTGTAGTTTAGTGTGTGTTATGACTGTATGACTCAAAAATTGAGAAGGAAAATTAGAAAAGGTATCCCTATAAGGCGATTTGTAGCCACTCACCAAGAACTATCATTTCCTGTGCCAAACCATGCTTTTGAGATGGCTCAACATAGCATAATATAAATGGCACTATTTGTCTTAAAATGCAGATGAAACATGCTGTTATTAATGCCTGAGGAAACACACATAGTGGCAGAACCGGACTTTGGCTGTGAAGATAATCAGCAGTGAAATGATCGTCTCACCCTCCTGCGTATCTTGAGGGCAGCCGTCAAATGGTTAACCCATAAAAGAGCACGAGCTCTGCCATACTTCAGCCACCTTGGCTGACTTTGAAAATGTTTTGAGATTTTTAGAATCTTTGAGCGCTTTTTGAACTCAGCATGACTTCGGGGCTGTCTATGTTTGATACCATGATGTATAATGTTTTCCAACCATGAAGAAAATATAAATAAGGGTTCTGACACTATAGCCTTCTGTTATAGGAAGGCCTGATAAACATTATGAGCTACTTCATGTGGTCTGCTTTAAAATTTGGTTATATATTTAAAACCAAGTTCAAACCAATCCAAATTTTATTTTCAGCAAATGAAATATGATCTTCTGTCATCTCATTTATTTGCAACCATGTCCTATGAATTCTGAGCCTGGAGTTAAGGGGTGTTCTGTAAATACCGTATACATTTATGTCATCAACTTAATACTGGATTCAGTCAAAGCATGATTGCTGATAACTATGCTAAAAGACCCACATCTTGCCTGTTCCCCTTCGGTATACTACAGTTTTCATACACTTAGCTTTCTAAAGAGCCTTCAAAAGGACCTTATTTAAAAGAAACAAAACAATGGCTTGGTTGTACTTTCAATAAAATAAGATTTGAGGGTATCTCTCTTGATTTTAAGTATTTATTTCCACCAGTGAATTTCTTTTATTTGCACAAAAAAGTGGGTTGATATCTTAAAAGCTGCAGTATGTTTGGTAGTGATTTCGGACTTAGGGCTTTTTTTTTTTTTTTTTTTTAAGTGAGGCTATCATAAGTCTTTGAGTAATCACAGACTTTTAAAAGTATGCATTATCAAGAAGATAAGAGAAACAGCCCTCAGCACTAACAATATTATCTTTTACCAAAATTGATTAGCCCATCCTATGTGTCTCAAATATTTTGTGTGAACTTACCCAGCATGTTAGGAAAAAAAAAAAAAGGCTTCTTTTTGAAGAATAGCTGCAAAAGTGTGAACTGGGATGAGAGGAAAAATCCTTAGTTTTCATCCTGTTCCATATTTCACAGATGAGGTAACGTAAGTAAATGTAGTAAAATGCTGAGCAAATCAAATGTATGATTGTTGTACTACAAAGAGAAGACACACACTAAGACAACTTTTTTTGTTCTTAAAGTCAACTTTAACTGTACTAAAATTAGGTGTATGAACTTAAGAACATCTTCATGCAATCAACTGTGTTCAGTTTATATTTTGCAATTACCACATGTCACAAGCTATATTGATTACCAGAGGATAAACAGAGGTTTAAAACTATACCTGTACTTCAAGGTGCTTATTTATATTCCTGTTGAGGTGAAAAGGGTTATCAAAGAGAAACCACCTGGGAATAATTAAATGCAAAACTGTGTAGCTTTGGAATATAAATGCCATGGAAGTACTAGGGAAGGAGAACTCATTTTATTTTCTGGAATTCGGAGACATCCAGTGAGAGACAATAGTTTTGGGTTTGATTTTGCAACATTAGTATAGTTTATCAAGGCAGCCAGAAGTACAGTGTGTCTGCCAGGGAGCAAGAACAGTTCTCAGAAAGGTGAGAGTTAACCTGGACATGAGGAGGAAGGTAAAGTGAGGAAGACTTTCTTGATCTGGAATGAAGAAGAGTCTATTCTGAAAAGCAAAACAGAAAGTGAGGCAGGCAGATACCATGGAGAAACATTGTGGTGAAGATTCAGACATAAAAGTTCAAGTTGGGATGGTCAGAAAGGAGCTAGTGAAGAAACGTGTACCAATGAGTGAGATGGTGACCATGTTTATGCTGATAGGGATTTGGAGCTGTAGAGTGAATTGAGACTGGTGGGAAATCTACATATGAGTTGATGAAACCTGGGGAATGCTGATAAGAAAGGTGAACACCCCCACAAAAAAAGAAAGGTGAATCCAGAAGATACTCGAAAGGAAGATAAGCCAAGGTATGGTGTGTATTTTGGTTAGAAGTGTGAAGAGGGAATGTGACCACAGACACCGGTGATTAGTCACATGTCTTGATGCAGGTATGTGGACATGCTCTTAGAAAGCTTCAGTGTCTTTTTGGTGAAGTAATAAGTATTAGGCACTTTGCATGTGATATGATGTGAAATAATCCTCCCAGAAGTTACATGCAGAAACTGAAGTTCAGAAGGTTACAGGACCTGTTCAGGATCAGATGACTTTTTCAATGGACTCTTCTCCAATTCAGTTTTGAACTCATTCCAGCCTGTATTTTGGCCTCCTCTTCTACACAACTCCTTTCACTCTGCATACTCATGGTTTCTATTTCCTCAAAAGGTGTCTTTCTGGTTCTTTTCTCACTTTGATAAATTTTCACATTACTTGATTGATCTCTCCTCCTTTACATTCTCAGTCAATCCGTTGACTGCTATATTGGTTTCTTCTCTATTCTCTTTACTTCTAATTTTCTGTGCCTCCTCCTCTATCATTCTGCTTTTTGAAGATACTTGGAACTCTGTCTTAGGTCTTCTTATTTTATTGTGGTATACTCTGTCATGGGTGAATAATACCAGGCTTTTATTACCATATACTAGCTGGTTTTAATTAGTGGATAAAATGCCAAAAATTGTCATTCTAGTTAAGACCTTGCTTCTGGGTCCCAGACTTGGTCCTCCTAAAATCACCTCTTGCCATCCTTACAGCCACTTTGACCTCACTATTCCAAAATCTTACTCTTCATCTTACCCTTAAATCTTGTTTATGTTTGTTCTTTATCTCAGAGATATATGACTATTGGCCCATTTGTTTAAGCAGATACCTGAACATTACTGTTGGATTTTCCCTTCCCTGACTCCTGACATCTGAATAATCACTAGGTTCTCTGATGTCTACTTCCCAAGCCTTATGAATGGGTTACATTTCCTGAAATTTGTCGAAGGTCCAGGATTCTTAGGTTTGTTGTTTTGTCCTTGGGGATAATTCATGGTCTGATAGTCACTAGCTACCAAATAAATATTACTGGAATCAAAGAATGAATAAGCTAATGTATGGAGGCAAAAAAGAATGAATAAACAAATCAAACAGGAATTGGAGCTTTGTTTTCTGATTTTGAACTATTTGTTCTTTTTGAGTTAAACATCCATTTTTATGATAAGCTGTTGGGCCTGGGACTTTGACCCATATTTCCAGGTTTCTGTCTACCTCTCATGATATATCATATCTGGGGAAATAAAATCATGGTGTCAGGGGCACCATACCAAGTAGCAAGTGAGTGCAAAACCTTTTTTACCAATGACAAAGCCAAGACTCAGAAAAGATATCTCTTTTTCAAGGCCATTTAGTTTGTTATTGGATAGAGTTGACTAAAAGTTAATCTTATTTTTGGTTCAATAATGGTTCCTCTATTTCGTGACACTTAATTTATCTTTGAGAGAATTTAAATATTATATTGTTAAGCAACATCTAAGTTAAATATAACTTTCATTTATAAATGTCTTCTCTTGCTATCACTAACCTCTGTAGCTTTGGTAGTGTATAAATGCTAATTATTTTCAATGTGTTTGTGGTTTTCTATAACACTGTTGTGAATAAATGGATATTTTTATTTAACTACTTCAGCAAAAGAATGGAGTTTCCTAAATCTCAAAATAACTTCTTGATAAGCAAGAAAGGAGACTGGGATTTGCCTGTTTGCCTAATAAAGTTGAAAAGATTGACTTGTAAGCTTGAACAGTTACTGGACTTTCTGTTAGGGCCGTGTTTAAGAGCTCATAAAGTGTTTTTGGTTTGCTTAAAATTTTAATGCAGAGTCAAAGACACCTCAAGAACTTGAGAGATATTTGGGTATCGCTTTATGGTCTGCCCTAAGTTTGTAGTTCTTAATCCATTAAAAGACAGAGCTACTTGTAAATCCACAGGTATAGATAAGAAGTCACTATTTGACTGAGTCTGAACCCTTTTCAAATGAAAAATGTCAGTGGCAGAAAGAGAGAATGTATTACTTTTTTTAAAGGTTTTCAAAGATCCTCTGATTTCTCTGGTATCACTTAAATGTGACATGACTGCTTTTTTTAGTGTGTAAAAACAAGCAAATTATTTGGGCATCATTTTTATGTAGAAAAGAACATTCTTAACCAGTGTTTAGCTGAGGTATTGAAATGTACTTTATCTCGAAACACTAAATGGTAAAGAAATTGTTTAAAATTTAAGTATCATTGAAAAATTAAAAGAACTCCTATCAGACAGTAATTAAACAGTCTCTTTCCAAATAGAATAAAATCTTAAAGATTTAGATCACTATATTATGACATTTGAATATGAAGGAATACATTGTGGGACATTTCTCACTGAGTGCTTTTTGACATCATACTAGATTGTTAGCTAGGCTCTGTCTCAGAATTTGGGGAATAAGGCCTCTGCTTCCAATGCACTAATCAAAAAGATTGTACAAGGATGAAAACATTTTCAGGGGAAAATCTCAGAAATAGATTTGTTATTCCACAAAGAGAAAACAAATTATTGTTCCATATTCACTGGACCCTGGACTTGATATTTAAGCATATATTATTTATTTTAAGTATTCTATTTATAAAGCTATACTTCAGAAGCTCAACTCATATCTTTTTTGGGTCCATTTTCCTCATCACTGATCATCTTTGGATACTGATATATCAGAATGAAAAAAAAAAAAAAAACCGGAGGGGAGAGGTGTGTATCATCTCAATTTATATGAATTTAATGAGTTCTTCCATTTTTTGCATATCTGACAAGTGGAAGAGGGAGAACACGAAAAAGGGAGAATGGAGGTGTAGTTCTTGAAGTGACTTTTTTTTTTTTTACTGTGAACATGGCATTGTTATTTTCATTGCATCTTCATTGTCCCAACACAGATAAATTTATTTCATAATGGACACAATGTCGACATTACTCAATATTTTAGCTGATTGTGGTTTATATACTTTGACTTTGGTTTTCAGGATGAGCAATAATAAAAACATGAAAAGTAATGTATTTTAACTATTACACAGTGGTGACACAAATGTTAACCCATGTTGATAGTATTGCTTTTAAAAACATCAAGATTAAATCTACATATTTAAAGATAGTTACTGACTTGAAAAGAAATTAAGGCCAGAGTAAGACAAAACATTTATGCTAAATTAACTACCATGACTTATATATCACTTAGAAAATTTAATTACTGAATACATTCTATTTTATTTAGAACTTTCCTTAGCTATCTTTGGTACATGGGTTTCCATTTATACTTCTTATTCATCCATTTCTCCCCACTTTCATGTCACTCTTGAGCAGGTTGAGGAGAAATACCAATAAAAAGAACTAATAAATTATATCATTAAGATTAATATCTTAGAATACAAAGCTTTTGCTATGATAATATGGCATAGTGATACGATCAGGATGTAAATATCATAGATTTAATTACTTAAAGAGAAAGACTCATATTCTCCAATTCCTGATTGAGATTTTGTTTGTTTACCCTAAAGAGTCTTTAGGCTGATGGCCATTCTTTGAAGCTTCAAAACCTTCATTTATTTTTTATTAATTCATTTATTTCTTTTTTTATTTATTTAAAAAAAAATTTTAATGTTTATTTTTGAAAGAGAGAGAGAGAGCGTGCAAGCTAGCACATGAGCAGGGGAGGGACAGAAAGAGGGAGACACATAACCTAAGGCAGGCTCCAGGCTCTGTGCTGTCAGTACAGAGCCTAGAGCCTGATGCGGGGCTGAAACTCATCAACTGCAAGATTATGACGTGAGCTGAAGTCAGATGCCAACTGAGCCATCCAGGTGCCTCTAATTCATTTATTATTCAAGTGAGCATTTGATGAGTTCCTACTTTATGCTAACGTGTATACCGTCTTCAATTCCTATTACTCTTTAATGATTTTAATGTAATAATTTGGAGGAAGTGAAAGGAGGAAGACCATCCTAATCTGCCTGTTTCATAAGTGTTTTCTTATCAAAACTCTTCTGGTAACATAGAATCTACATCAAATACCAAATATAAAAAAATAATGAATTTGATTAAACATTTTTTTTAATTTGGAAAAACATACATCTCTACTTTTTGTATGTGTAGATATTTTATCCCCTGAAATTAGTGGTAACTGCAAAAAACTACCATGTACTTTCGAAACCTCTCCAGATGTTGCTCACCACGAGTCTTGAATAACTATAATAAAGTTACTGTGTAAGGTATATGTCTTTAATTATAATTTATAGTTACATTGGTGATCAAATATAAGAATTTTACCCCTAAGCCATTGTCCTAATGTTTTTTTTTGTCTATCTGTTTTGACATCAAAGCAATGCTTTCAGAGGAGTGTTATTATTTCAGGTTCTTAAGGACTTACTAAATAGAATTTACTTCTGTAGATGATGTGTGTGAAAAGGTGCAAGAGAGAAATTGGATGGAATCTGAATACAATTATAAGGACAAGTTTTATTTTCCTCTCAGGATAACAAGATCAGTTGTTTTTCAGACAAGCATAATTAATTCTCTTTATATGAATCCCGAGAATATTGTGCGTGTAAAGCAAACACACAAAAAGAGGTGGCTCTGGGTAAAGCACACGTGAAGGTACTCTAAACACTTCTTGTTTTCATTTCATTGTCTGCAGGAGAGCTGGAGGTATTTCAGAAAGACGGGGAACGAAAAATCCAGAGTCGGCAGCAACTTCCTGTGGGAACAACCTGGGGACCATTTGCTGGGAAGATGGACCTGAATAATAATTCCTTGGTATGTGGATGTTCTGAGATGGTTGACTCAGTATTTTGTCATAGCTCAGAAATTATCTCTGCTTGCTTCCTAGGGAAATCACTAAAAATAACAGTTTGTTTTTTTCTTTTTCATGGACCACAAAACTTGGAGATTTTCCAAGTGGTTTGTCTCTGACAGTAATATACGCAGAATTTAGAAGGAAACAGGTTAATCATACTAAATGGTTGTTTAGTAAGGTAATTTATAAGGCTGTTGCTTTATCTGCTTAGCCAGACTAATACTACTCACACTTAATAATATATACAAATGCTTTTATTTTTAAGATGACACAAATTAATTGTCATACATTACAGGTTTACATGAAGAACAAGAAATAAACAACCTTGTTATTCCTTAGTAATACTGTTTGTACCTTTTAGGGCAAAAATGAATGATCAGTGTCATAATTTTTATTAGCTTTTTTTGTAAAATCTCTGTAAAATGTACCTCTAGGTAAGATTATATGGATAGGTGATTGATTCATGTTTTAAAAAGTAGTGGAAAGACGATTCATGTTTTAAAAAGTAGTGGAAAGACGGAATGTGTGGATACATTTCAACTTCATTTCGTAATTGGGTGTTTTAGATTTCTGTTTCTGCTCTAGCAAATTACCTACCACAGACTTTGTAGCTTTAAAACAACACAAGTGTATCATCTTGCAGTTGTGCAGGTCTGAGGTCTGAAATGAACCTTACTGGGCTAAAACTAAGCATCTGCAGGTCTGAGTTCCTCTCTGGAGTCTCTAGGGTGAGTCTGTTTCCTTCACTTTTCCAGCTTCTTAAGACTCTCCACAGCTCTTGGCTCGAGCCCCCCCACCATTTTCAAAGCCAACTGTGGCGGAGTGAGTCTTCCTCACTTCCACTTTCTGGCTCTGAGTCTTCCGTATCCCTCATCCACAGTTAAGAACACCTGGGATTATAGTGGGCGCATCTGGGTAATCTAGGATAATCATCCTCTTTTAAGGTCAGCTGATTAGCAACTTTAATTCCATCTGCTTCCTTAATTCCCTTTTGCCATGTAATGTAACATTCACAAGTTCCTGGGATTAGGACATTAGGACCTCTCCTATTTAAGTGATAATACAAGTGATAAACCTTGGGGAGACAAATGTTTTATATTATTTAGAAGATCCACGAGTTATATATATGAAATCAAAGTCTTTATTTCTAAATGCCGCTTATAAGGGAAGAATCTCATGACTGCTAAATGACTCCATCTACGCTGTAAAAAACTCCCAGAGGGGTTTTGACAGATGTACTGGACTCAGCAACACTGCGGCCCTTCTTCAATTTATTACATGAAAGAAATTTCTTCTTCAAGTTCTTACATGGAAGAAACTGGTATGTGTGGATCTCTGCTTATTCAGTGCCCAGTGGATGACACAGAGGTTATTGGTTCAACCACAAGTAATGATGGGAATAAATAGGAAATGTTTGTGTCACCCAACTTTTAAACAACATGGGAGATTCTAGGGTGTGATTTTTACTTCCTAAACCCACGTATTTATCCATAAAAGGATGAAGTAGGCGATTTCACATGTATTTAAGAACTGAACAAGTTGATAGGCCAAGCTAAATATTTAAAAATCTGGGCAACTTAATTCCTAGTGGTCCAGTTTACCCACTTTAAAAGGCTTTGCATTGTGGCCCCACAAACACTGCAGTCCTCGGTTGAGTTGTTAGTAGACTGTTCTGTTGATTCCTTTGAGAAAACATTTACCATGCTGATTTCTCCAGCAAAGGCAAGAGAAAGATTGTCTAAACGTCAAAGGTTGAGTTAAATGCTATTCTAAACCCATTTTATCTGGAAGTTTCTATTGGTTCTCTAGCTTAAAAATGTTTTCGGCAATAAGATGCTTATTTATCCCTGCATATCCATCACCAACACAACCTTTAGTTATTTCTCTGATATTTCTTCAGAAGTGGACTTCCACTGAGGTGGCACCTGTTACTGAAGTCAAAAATAAATGGTTTCCTCTGACTATATCACAATAATACCTATATGAAAATTCAATTTTTGATCTTTATATAATTATCCATTTATATATGTGTGTATAATATGTAGGGTGAAATGATTATACATTTTTAGCATTTGTTAAATTTTGATGGGTGGAAAGTTAACCTACTTGTGAAAGGTTAATTTCAATGAAATAATTTCCTATTTTTAGATATGTTTTTTAAAATATTCTTTTACTAATCTAAGGCTATTTCATGGCATATTTAATACTTTTAAAGGGTTCGTCTTATAGATATGAAGAATTTTTGATACTATTTGATACTCTTTTAAGATTGAATACTCTTCAAGGTATCAAAAACCAGTAGTGGGTGGTAGTTGTTTTAAAGAAAATAATCTTAATAGTCTAGATTTATTCTTTTAGCCTTAGGGTTTCAATATTTGATTCAGGTTACTTCCTTAAACTATAGTATTTTTCTCTATTTAAAAACTTAGTTGCTTTGCCAAAATATACTTTAAAAGACTTTTCTTTTGTAATAGCATTCTTTTCCAGAATTTACTTCTGATTTTGTGTCATTAAATACTCCTGATACTACCTTGGGTACTACCGTTCCTACTGTAGAACAATTAACTAACATATACTGCACACTCATTCTTTTCTAGCCACTGTATAGAGAATTTAAAATGGATTTACTTATTTAATCCTCAAAAGAAACTTGAATTTGAGTCTATTTAAAATTGTGTTTTATAGATAAGAAAGGCTCAGACATTTTGATTCCAGCATCTGTATTTAAAAAAAAAATAATGTGTATTTATTTTTGAGAGAGAGAGACAGAACACGAGCAGGAAAGGGGCAGAGGCAGAGGGAGACACAGATCCGAAGCAGGCTTCAGGCTCTGAGCTGTCAGTACAGAGCCCAATGAGGGGCTCGAACCCACGAGCTGTGAGATCATGACCTGAGCCAAAGTCAGATGCATAACCAAGCCCCCCAAGTGCCCCAGCATCTGTATTTTTAAAGACTATGCCACACTGTCTCCTCAAAAGCATGTGTAGCATGATTTGAATGTGACAATGTTCAGGATTTCTTTACATAAATTCTAAGTTTATTTTAAAAACTACAGAAAATACACAATGATTAGAAGTGTGCCCTTATTTTTCTTACTTTAGGCAAAATATTTGTTATGGTAGTTCAGAGACTCTTAGTGCAATTATGAGTTAATTCAGAGGCTCCTGCAATTTCATTACCTCGATAATTTGGACAGTACTTTCACTTGTATTTTATGTCCTGAAGACGAATTTTCTTTATCATAAAATATATAGCCTCCTAACCCTTCCTTCCCCAACCTTGAATCAAATTTGGAAGTAGCACACTCCTACAGTGCTTATTTGCCAACCAGTGTAATGTAAGTCTGCTCAGACTCATGGTGTTGGCTCAGGAGATTCAGCACACTAATTAATCCAACACAGTAATTAATTGAGTCACCATGCCAGATGTCAAATCCTTTTTATATCTTTCAAGTTCCCATCTTGAAGTGCATTAGCAATATGCCACCTTCTGCAGGAAGCCTTTGCAGACCAGGCATTTGGATGTATAGAGAGCATTTCAAGAAATATAGGCTATGTCAAAGCACCAAACAAATTGATTTGACAAAAAGTTATTCTTGGAATTATGTAACACACTGAACATAGAAATAGATAATCTTTTGTCCACACCCTGTTATCTTGTTTGATACATCATGTATCATTTAATGATTGAATAATAGCGGCAGCAATATGTAGTTAATACATTCATTGGGCCAGATGGGGATCAGAGAGAGAGAGAGAGAGAGAGAGATAGGAGAGGGGAAAGAGGGCATTGACTATAAGGAATTGGCTTATGGAGACTGGCCAGTCAGGAATCTTCACTGTGGGCCAGCAGGCTGGAGCCCTAGGAGAAACCACAGTGCAGTTCTAGTGAAAAACAAACAAACAACAAACAAACAAAAAAAACCCTAGTAGGCAGTGACCCAGGAAAACTAATAGTACAGATGAAGTTCATTGCTTGGAGACGTCAGTCTTTTTTGTTCTTTTCAGGCCTTCAACTGGTGAGATGAGACCCACCCACATTACAGAGGACAGTCTGCTTTATCCAGAGTTCATTGATTCAAATGTTAGTCTCAAATGTTAGTCTCATCTCAAACACCTTCCAAGGGGCACCTGGGTGGCTCAGTCAGTTGAGCATCCAACTTCAGCTCAGATCATGACCTTGTGGTTTGTGAGATCAAGCCCACTGTCTGGCTCTGTGCTGACAGCTCAGAGCCTGGAGCCCACCTCAGATTCTGTGTCTCCCTCTCTGCCCCTCCTCTGCTTGCTCTCTCTCAAAAACAAATAATACACATTAAAAATTTTTTTTAAAAATAAATAAGGCACCTTCCAACGTGTCACATAAAATTAAGCATCATATTCCCCAAAGGTCTAGGACACATTGTTTTCATTTTTTCAGGGATAATTGTACACCCCTGAATAGACTGTTAGCCAGTGAGTGAGCCTAACCTCTCCAACATCCCGCCTCTGTACCAAGAAATAATTTACATTAAATACTATCATGGTGACACAAACTTCACTTTTTAAAAAGTCTTGCAGTTTTATTCAGAGGACCACTGACAAGGAGGATGTTTTAAAAATCACTTTAAATTGTGATCAATATCTGTTTTGGAGGTATTTTAGAATTTCGGTATTTACATGTTGTACTTTTGAAGTTTCCTCCATTTTCTCCAATGATCTTTGCAACATGCTAAATCATATGCCAGCACATAATGAGGGCTTAATAAGTGTCAAACAACAATGACTATTTGAAAGATTGGATGTCTGTAATTTAAGTGACATTTGCCCTTCCTTGCTTTTGAATATATCAACTGTCAGTAGCTAGCTAGTCTAAATCAGCCAACTGCTGGAATTACACAACAAGCAGACTTTATTAAATAGAACATAAACAGAAAGTCCCACATTACTTACTACTTAATAGTAAATTCATTACAACCTGTTAAATTCAACAAATGAAATCTGATAGAGAATTCTCATTTTATTGATCCTGCTCAGTTAGGATAGGTTTGTTTTATTTTCTCATAGGACATCTGTGACATTGAATTCTACAAATGGGAAATACATATATAAAGGGTACTGTAGACAACATTTTATTGCCTTAATAATCAAACAATACAGGCATTAAGTTGCACCTTAGACTTTTTAAGATCATTATCATTGTAAAACCGTTATTGGGGAAGGAATTAGAGGTTCCTGTTCCATATCATAGGAAAATGTCAGAATTTTTAGACATCTCTGCTTCTCCCCTTCCAATTCTAACTCTTCCAGTACCAATCTCTGATCCCATTCATAGCCAAAGTCTTCAAGCTTCACGTTGTACACATCCTGTAGCAAGTATACCCCTACCCAAATGTCTCTAGCCCCACTGTGTAGTCAAAGGCTGCTTAGCGGAAACACCTGTGACTTTCTATTAGAGGGCTTTTTTCCCAGCCTCAGGAGAAAATTCACTGCAATCCAGGCAAACTAGATGTGCTGGAGAACTAATATTTCCAGAACTAATGCTCAACCAATGCGGGATAGAAGTTGGTGGATAAATACGCCCACTTCCTTGCCTCTCCATTAGGCTCTGAGAAGTGTTCTACACTATCTCTTAGAGCTTACCAGTGGAACTGAGCTCCAGTTGGCTGTATAATTCTTTATGGCCTTCCTTCTCTTTCCTGCTTCTCCATACCTCTACTGAAATTCTGTGAGATCGCCTCCCCAGTGGACTACTTGCACTTGAATCAATTTCATGGTAAGTTTTGGGGAAACCTCAACTTATAAAATATAATAATGAAATAAATTTGAAAGTAATATCCAAAATATTGTTGAGATTCTAGAGAACATAGATTTCTTTTAAATTTTTATTATTCGGTTTTAGACTTCTGCCTCTGGCACATAATAGATATTCAATAAATGCTCTTTAAAATAAAAATCTAATTGGCTTTCCTTATCATGAGCATTCTGGTGGACCCCACCCATATCCTCCAATCTCCACCATCTCAATGATATAATTTATAATTTGGTGAGGCATGACTTTTTGTTGCGTCTTAACATTTCTTTTCATTGATGTTGACATTGGGAAAGATCTCTTCCTTTTTAATATTCATTCTAATCTAGGCTCAGGACTACCATACTTCCCTACTTTTCATATCTCTCTGGGTCTTGGCTCTTTTGAATTTAACTGTGCATGTTTCCCAAAACACTCTGGCCTTTCTTCTCTTCTCCCTCTGTTCCCAGTGCCTCAGGGAGCTTATCCACTTGCAAAGCTTCAGCTACTAATTTACAAATGACATTTAAATTAAAAAATCTCTAACCTTGGCTTTTTACCCTTTCTCTAATAGCACATTTCAACTGTTTTGTAAGCCTTTCCCACTGACTTGCTCCAACTAAATAGTCACAAGGAGAGTTTAGTACTGTTTCCACGGATTGCCTCTCTAGTCTTCTCCCTGACTTTCAACTTGGAGTCACCTTTGATTCTGTGTCTCTGCATCTCCTTTCTTACCTCTGCAAGAAGTTCATTCTGGACATTATTCTCTGTTTTCTCCATTTCTACCTCTCCTTCTCTTATAGCTCAAATGTGTATTTATAAACATAATCACACACATATGAGTGCATACACACACATCTCTCTCCTTTATTGCCTGTAACTACTACACTTGCTTTTTTTATCCATCTTTCAAGATTCTCATTTTACTTCCAAAACCAGGTACTATAAGTTTTGATTTCCTCAAATCTGTTCTCTTCTTTCTGTTGCTGCTACCATCGCTTTAATTGAAACCTCCGTCTTTTCTTCCTGATTATCATAATATTTCTCTACTTTTCTTTCTGCCTGCTCTCTCCTTTTCCTGTATACAAATCACAGTGTGTCCTAAAAACAAAAGTGGTGTCACTCTTTGTGCTTAAATTTATCCTAAAGGGTACGAGAGAATAGACTCTCTTTTCACATCCCTGTATATTTGGCCACACTATTTCATCATTTTGGAAAGCCCTATGTTCCGCCCCCACCCCTCTTTATCCCCACTGACCCCCCAATTCTCACTTAAAGACTCAGCTCAAGTAGACCTTACTTAAAGTCTGGAATAGATATGGACTCCTCAAGTGTTCCCATGATGCTCTAGCTTTACCAGGATAAGAGCATTTATCACATAATTGTGTCTGCTTATTTGTCTGTCTCCCCTGCAGACCATATGCTTCTTATCTTTTATCTTTGCATCCTTCCTATCTAGAGGAATGCCTGGCTTAGAGCTCAGGCCCAATACATAACCTTTAAAGAATTAGTAAATCAGTTCTTCCCTTTAACTTCTCTCTACTATTAGTGAATGATGCACATCTCTATATTCAAGATCCTTGCGTTTTTCCCGAGTCTTCATACCCATTTCTTTTATTTCCTCAGGGATCTTGCTTCATGTGCCCAACTTAGCAATACAGTTACCATAGTTAATACTATCTTGCGTCTGTTTTTTGTTTGTTTGTATATTTATGTTTATTCTTCTCAGTTGAGAGTGAGATTCAACAAGCCTGGGTAAGTATATATTTCTTCAGTTTTTACCCAATAAGGAGATATACCCATTATGGTTTCTTGATAAATATTGACTAACTTCAGTATAAGATTTGCAACCCTTGAAACAGTTAGGGAAGATGATATGTTGAGCCCTTTGAGGCAATTACGATTTGTTTACAGCAGAATCGGTTTTAGATCCCTCACTACGGCATGGGTGAAGGCCAAGAAGGTGTTCTGCTCTACCATGCTTTCTGTGAAGTCTCATCCAGCATCGCTCTTTCCAGTGACAAACCATCTGGGAAATTCCATCTGTCTCTGCTTGGAAACTGAGGTGGCAGTCGCCCACTGTGAGCAATTTTCTATTAACTTCTTGGATAAGATCAGTCAGATTTATACTGAATTGATGGGAACCGTAAGAGCAGGGTTGTTCCAAGAGAAGACAAATGTACTGATTCCTCTAATTGGGCTTAAGCCAGTTTCATTCACGGATGCCCTTAGGTTCTAGTAGTGCAAGGACTTATAACCTTTTTAATTGTACCCTCTTCCTCTTGGGAAGCGTTGGTGAAATTCATTATTGATGGTGGTTGTAGATTTGTCCCTTAGGGAGGCCAAGATCCCGGCTTCTCTTGTACTCTATCTGCTTTGTGGAGAATTAATGGAAACTGAGTGGAAGCTGCTCAAGGAAGACATAAGACAAGACATTTAAAGCAGCAAAGCCTTGGAAAGGGACACATTGGTCTGGTTTTTGGAATTAGAGTAGGTTTCTTGTTTGTTTGTTTGTTCATTTGTTATTTGTTTGTGGGAGAGGGTAGATGTTGGCATGGAGTCCCATGTTGGTAAAGGCATTCTATAGAATGTGAATCAGAAAGGAAAGCACAAAAGCACAAAAGAATTATTTCACAATTCAGATCTCTACAGAGGCAAACTGGACAAGTCAGTTGCATATGGATCTGAAGGGACTGATGGTATTACAGTGCAGGCATAGTGGTGATGTTGGCAGTGGATGGAGTTATATTGCAATATGAGAAAATGTTAAAACGAAAATATAAATTGTGCCTTTCCTGATAATTTGTGCCTGCCTCCAAGATATGCCTTTTGTGTATAGCTAATCTCTCTGCTAATCTCAATCTTTCTTTGATGTATTGTTTCTTCTGATGGTGAAGTCTTTCCAGGTTCTTTATGTTTGGACTTGCCTTTGAAAGGTGGGAACACAAAGACAATTCTTCGTCATACATAGACAGTTTGTTTATACTCACTCACCTATGTCTGACATTTAAACATATTTTTGCCTTTGAATTATAATATATGGCTAAACCTATTTACCTAAATTTAGGCCAAGTTTGAATAAACAAAAAGGACCTTTTTCTTCATGTAAGATTATTCACTATTCCCTTTCTTTAGAATTTAAAGAGAACCTTTATTGAAGATGATTTTTTTAAGGAGTTATTAAAATGACTCCATGTTATGCTGTTAATTTAGTCATTGTCTACAAGGAGTAGGTCAGTTATTCATATCATCATATGATCAAAGTTGTTCTACTAAGAAGATGTGTATAAATTTGAAGAGACCAATGAGTAGTACTACCTTTCCAATGAAATATAGGCATCAAAGATAAAGTCTGGCTATTGGTTTATAGCTCTAGACACTGTGGAATTGTTTCTATTTGCAGATTTCTTCACATTTTGCAGTCCCTCAGGGGATGGAAATAGAGTCTCTGTTCCCTAAGGGAAGTCTGTCAAATTCTTGGGTAGTGAGGGAGTGTTTTGTAAAATATAACTCCATTGTTTTCATAACACAGATTATAGAATATAAAACTCAGAAAATAGTTTTGGCTGGAGGAGAGGTTAAAATGAGAAAGCACTGTGAAGAACAGTTCGAAAAGTTGATCAAAATTTTCTTCTGATATTTGCTGATATATCTGGCATGACTTGACTTTTAAAGTCTTTCTCCTTGATTTTTTTTTTAAAGAGTTGGCATTCCACAAGTCTTTTTAAAACAAATGGTTTGGCATTGTACACTTTTACCAATTATTTGCATGGTTATAATAAATATTGTTCCAATGTTTTGAGGATTAAGCAGTGGTCTCAGCTAGGCATGATAATTAATACATTCAGTAACTTGGAAATGTTAACTGTGGAAGAAATGGGTGATTTTGTATTTCTTCTATTTGGTCTTAAAAATAAATATGGCTCAGGGATAACTCTTTTTTTATTGTTTTATCCATTTCTGAGAGAGAGAGAGAGAGAGAGCAAGCGAGTGAGCAGGGGAGGGTCAGAGAGAGAGGAAGACACAGAATCTGAAGCAGGCTCCAGGCTCTGCTGTCAGCACAGAGCCCGACACAGGGCTCAAACCCACGAACTGTGAGATCATGACCTGAGCCGAAGTCGGATGCCCAATCTACTGAGCCACTCAGGTGCCCCGGATAACTCTTGAAATATACTGTAAAATATTGGACTCTGCTTTTAAACTATGAGTAGGTATTCCCACAATACCATTAATCAAATATAATTTAATAATACCTCTGTTATTATTGATAGTCTTTAATATGCGGTTTTCCTGGTATAAGAAAGTTTGTGAGTATGACCTTGTTTAAGCCATTCCTCCGAGGCTTTATGTTAATGTCGTATGATGGTCCAGCGGCAAGAATTTTTGCATATATTTCTAATAAGAGAAAAAGTTGTATTTCTTAAGTGCTTTTGGAAACTTCCGAAGTTATTTGAGGAGCTCTCTTTTGGAATCAACATGTCTTTTATTTGTTAATTTACCATAAAATTTAAAGTAATTCCTTATTATTCATGTACTCTTACACCACTTTCCACATGAAATCCTTTGGCCTCCTTTGGCAAAACCATGGCTTCTTGATGGTTTTATCTCTTTCTGCTGTAAAAGTCAGGTACTCAAGAGTCAAGCATAGGCTATTTGTGTAAGCTTTGTGGTTTTTTCTCATACTCTCTATTCTTAGTTTCTGAGAGTCAGAAATGTGCACAGCTTATCTAGATGTCTCTGGAATAGTGTCTCTCACAATCACAGAGATTGGACTGCAATCACAGTCAGGGCTGTGGTGTCCTCTAACTCTCAACTACAGAAAGATTGGGTTGCAAGCTCACTAGCAAGGCTATTGACCCAGTTCTTTGCCTCATGGGCATCTCCATAGAGCGACTCATGCCATGGCATCTGGCTTCCTTTTGAGCAGGAAAAGAAGCCTAAGATGGAAGCCACAGTCTTTTTGTAGCCTGATCTCAGAAGTAAGAGTACATTATTTTTACTAAATTCTGTTTGTTAAAATTCAGTCACTAGGGTGGCCCACACCAAACGGAAGAGAGTCACATGAGGATTGAAACGAAAGGCTAGGATCATTGGAGCAATCTCAGAGTCTGTTTACCACTGAAGGTCATTTACATAGTTACCCAACCTCTGGATAAAGAAGGACTTTTGAACACTAAGAGCAATAAGAGAAGGCAGAGAAGAAAACCGAGTGAATATGAACCGGAAAGATTAAGTCATAGGTTATAAAGTGTCATCACCAAAATCAAAGATTAACTGATAAATTAAAGACATTTTTGAAGATGAGATCTATTTTATTCTTTTTTTTTTAATGTTTTATTTATTTCTGAGAGAGAGACAGCATGAGAAGAGGAGGGTCAGAGAGAGAGGGAGACACAGAATCTGAAACAGGCTCCAGGCTCTGAGCTGGCTGTCAGCACAGCGGATGCCTAACCAACTGAGCCACCCAGGTGCCCTATTCTTATTTTTGAAGCTAAACAAGGTTTCTCACATGCAGGTGATTAATAACTTCCTGATTAATTTATTCAGAAATTGGGAGGATAGAGAAAGATGAATTGAAATATATAAAATGCGACTTCTGCCAAATTTACTGGGAATTAAGAGCCAGAAGCAGATTGTTTGCTGAGTGTTCCTTCTCCTTCAGTCATTTTGAGAAACCTACACTAACACGTTGTAAAGATCAGAGATGGGAGAGAAAGTATGGAAAAGAGCCCATGATGTGGTCAGGGTAGCTGATTCTACTTCCGACTGTTACCATCCGAAGTGGATGTGCTATCTTGGGTAATCACACATGCTCTCATTTCTTCATTTATAAAATGGATGTTATTATGCCAGCTAGACATCATAGAGTTGTTGTAAAATTATATAAAATTATATGCATTTAGTCACTTTGAAAAAATATACAAATTGTTATACAGACCTAGATTACTTTTTATGATGCCCATGAATAGAAAATAGATTACCCCCTTCTTTAAACACCACCCCCCACCCCCATGCAGTACATTCAGGCTTTTCTCTTCTGTACCCTCTCGGAACATATTTCAAAAGCACTTTGGCTGTCATTGCACATATACATCTTCAGACACATATGCACACGTGTATTTATACATAGACAGATACACATACTTACTGATTTGCTAGCATGTGTATTCTGAGAACACACACCCTAGAGAAGTACAAGATATGTACTTAGAGTATTTATTATCTAAGGACAATTTCCACAGAAGCAGAGCAAAAACATATATTTTGAGGAAAAGAAAGAAAGGTTAAGTGGTCAAACTGCTTTTTGAATTATCCTGGCTTCTTTGTGTTTTCTTTTTGTAAGAAGTTATTCTTCAGACAGCATTTCTCAGGTGTGTGATTGGGGATTTCAGACAATTGGAAAAGTAATTTACCCTGTCTGATTCACTTTTGAGTTAGGCTCATATTTTAAAATGTTAACTCAATTCTTTCATTACTTATGGCATTTTAGAGTTCAGTATAGAATGGAGTGAATAAGGCAGTCATAACACAGGTAGTGACACACCATGAAATATGAAGAAATGGGGACAGAGTTTGCAAGAGCGGAGGCATTTCACATGCCTTAAGTTTTAGATTTTATTAAGAAGTCAAACAAATACCATTTGTTTCTCATTACTCCATGTGTGAGCATTATCCTGTGGACAGGAGCAGCCAGAGCCCCTTGGGTTCTGACACTAATCACGGATGTGGCGTTACCACCTTGCATCTTAAAGTCACTGCTGCTCAGGCATGTGTAGCACATTAGTCCACATGAGGTGCCCAGTGATGTCCCCACACGCATCTGAGATAAGCATCAGATCCAAGTACATGTTGAATGAAGTATCTACAAGAGAAAAAGAAAAAAACAATAGATAGCATTTTCCTTCATTAAAAAAGTTCAGTGGTGGTGAAAAGAAAGTTTATTCCTCTACCTGAATATTTTCAACAGGGAACACGGGCAGTTTTATAATTGTTGCCTTCCTTCAAAACTTCATGAGCATGACAGCTCTTCAAAGGAAGCAGACACTGGTAGAAGTGTGGCCCGTCTCACTGATACTCCAGGAGGAGGTTGGGGGGGGAGAGGGAGAGTGCATCATGGGCGCCAAACCGTGGACGGCTCCATTGCTTCATTAATCAGGTGGAGGCACTCTGAAAAATGTTTCTCTTTGGTCGCAGCCATCTATTTTTTGGTGTTAATCTGCGCCCTGTGGCAGGGTTTTTGAAAAGAAACAATGAACAGTTGTATTCCTCCCTCCCCCAACTGTTGTAGCCCCTGTCAGAACGCTCTGAGGATGATGCAGGTCTGTATCAGCCTGATAAGGAAAAGAGGATTCCAAATGGCTTTGGAGAGCATCTGTGGGAGTAGAGTGTGCCGTTTTGGACTAGAGGAGCTGTGGAATACAGCAGAGGCCCTTAATGGGATCCTAAGGGTTTGGTGCCAAACCTTCTGCTGCTTCTCGAAGATTTTCTAAGGAAATTCAGTAATGGGGAAATTCTATGACTGTCAGAAGGGCTGAGGTTCAAGTTGCTGTTTTAAGTTGCTTGCTCCATAATCTGTGATTAGTCAATCTAAGTCAAAAAGACAAAAAATAAAAATAAAAATATAAAGAAGGAAAGAAAAGCTCAAGAAACCTCCCAGGGTCCATATGGAGGTCACTTTTAATCAGCTGACAATGAGTTTCCATGCCATTGTCATCACTAGCTCTGTGCAGGTGGCCAGTACATTTTATATTATGTAAGTTCCTATTTTATGGGTAGATGAAAAATGAAATTATCTTGTATAATGTTGATTCCATTTTGGCAGGCCTTTGGATCCACATATGGTTCAGCTAAGCTGTTTTGGAGCCTAATGTACCTTTGTTATTTATTGGGATTTTTGTAAAGGGGATAAGTGTGCTATTTTTACTGTGGATTTAAAAAAAATCTACAATAAATGTTTCCCTCTCTCCCGAATTCATAATAGCTAAGAGAATTCTAGTGAGCTTTAGAAACTGATCAATGGTTCCTAGGACAGCTCAAATAAAATCATTCTTAGCCAGGAAGAAAAACAACGAATCCAGCAAAATAGAGCCCGTATTTGGTAGCACACCGTAATAATAAAAATAGAGAAGAATTAGAGAATGGGGGCCAGAAAAGTTGGCATCCTGTCAACAGGCTGTTATATCTTTAAGTATCTTTGGGCTTATAGACTCTGCTGGTTTGTTCTTTCATTCATTCCACTGTTACTCTGGAATGTTCTAAATAAGCATACAGGCATAAAGAGTGAAAAACAAAGTGGTTGTCAGAGGGATGAATGATAGGCAGCGACTTCGCATACCATGAAGAGTCCAGTGCTCAGTTAGGCACTTAGTTGCCTAGAGGTGAAGTGTGCCCCCTCAGCTGAGGCCTGGCTGATAGAGGGAGACTCCCTCTTCAACATTAATCTCCTTGTTTTGGTGAGTTGAACTCAGACTCTTAACTTTTGTTTAAAAGAATGTCTGCGAGTAAAGATAAACCAGAAAGAAAGTGACATATTTACCAGTGTCCTTTCAAAGCACAACTTTTTCTTCCTAAGAAAGCGCTGGAAGGATAGATTTATTTGGATAATAATACTCATCGTTTGCGTACGTGAAGTGCAATCAGATTTTCTTATATGGTCATTTATTTTTATTTGACATTAATCATTCTGGAAACTTGCTAGAAGGGGGCGCAATCTAAACTTCTGGCCATTGGTTACATACAGGACTAGATAGAGGAGATGGACCCATTTTATGGTCACACTAATCAAATTGTGTGCTTTCCGAGTTGTGTGTGTATGTATTTTAATCTTTCTTACAAACAAATGAGAAGGTAGTAGAATATTATTTCATAACTATTCTCATGGTCTTCCCCTGCCATTATTTACGAGCAGTTGAATGGCTGACCTCTGGTCCTCTGTTAGATATATTGTGAGAGACATCTTGAAGGAAAACTCGACTAATATTGCATGTACTGTAAGTCAGGAACCCTGCTAAGAAGTAAGGACACAAAGATCTTAATTCTTCTCAAATGGAATTACATCTTGGGTGAGTATTTAAATATAACTGAATTCTATTCATTTATGAATATTTATGGATTTATGTATTGCTTTGAACAAACATTACCTACAACAAGCCATATTCATAGGCACACAGACACATACATATACATATATGGAGTCACACACACGCGTGCAATAAATAGTTGTTTTTTTAAGCCAACAAATACGATTATTATTTTAATTTAATTTAGTTTGTCTTCCTAACTTTCCGAAATAAAACAATCTCATGAAGTAAAGTACCCGTACTGTGTCATTGAATGAGTTACACAGAATTACCCAATGTTTTTCTTGTCATAGGTTAGGCAACATTGTAAATACTGATAATGTTTCTGTAATTTCATTATTTCTCATAAATTTACGATTTTATCTTATAGAAAACACACAATTGCCAAATTATCATAAGGATATTTTAAGTACTCTAATAGGTAATTTAGAACAAATGTAGAGCATTTAGGTGTATAAATCTGCAGGATGTAAAAGATGTTTATAATTATTGGCCAATTAGAGCATTATAGGGAGACCCAATCACGTTAGTGACAAATATGGTAGGAAAAGAAAAAGAAAATGTGGGAAATGAAAAAAATATTCAAGCAATAAAACTCAAAGTTCTCTCATTTTATTTGATTTTCTTTCCGTTTTAATTTCTCCTTATTCTCTATTCTTTGTGAGTCTGAATTATTGAGAACTGTCTATAACTTCCAATAAAATAGTTTAATAAATATTTTGTGATTATACAAGATTCCAACAGTTTAATTGGGATGGAAACTGTATCTTTAATTTTAGTATTTATCTCTAGTCTTAAGAAATAAAGTGATTTGGGAGTAATACCAGTATTGCTAATTGGTATTACTAATATTGCTAATATTATTGCTAATAATAATAATAATTGCTTATTTTATTGCTAATATTAGCATTTGCTAATATTGCTAATATTATTATTGCTAATATTATAAGGTATTGCAAACCTTACATACCACTCACATTGTACAGGGCAAAAGGGTACTCAGTCTTTTGATTATTATTTTTATACCTCCATAACCACTGAAGACTTGAAAAGAGAAGCATGCCATCTCAGTTCAGTTGGTTTGACAGCATCCAGAGGAATGGGGAGCGTACTGTTTTAGCAGGAAACTTCTTGATAGTTAATTATCTTTTGCTAGTGCGTATGCTGTTATCTCAACATTGAAAAGAAGGGAAATCAGTAGAAACAAGTGCAGTCCATTTTAGTTGATCAATTACTATAATCTAACTGTAACTTACCTTATTTTGCGGTATTGCTTTGCTCTAGTTGTTCCTGAAATGCATTACAATGTGAGCTGAATGGTTTTTTACCATCAAATAATACAAAATATCCATAATGTATATAGCACTTAAAAGTTTCTCAGTAACACGGTGTCTGGGTGACTCAATGAGTTGAGTGTCCCACTTCAATTCAGGTCATGATCCCATGGTTTCTGAGTTCCACCCCACCTCCAGCTTTGCGCTGACAGCCTGGTGCCTGCTTCAAATTCTCTGTCTCCCTCTCTCTGCCCTTCCCCTGCTTTCTCTCTCTCTGTCAAAAATAAACATTAAAAGGAAAGTTTCTCAGTAACTTGCTTCCATTTTGCAGATGTGACTCATCTCAAAATCTGCATGATCCATGTTGGCCAACTGTGAAATAATAGAATGATTTTTTTGAACTGTTGAACTTAATATGGTAAAAGAATTAGATTTTATCAGCACTGCACATGGATAGTACTATTAATACTGTATTAGTAACAGAGAAGTGCTTTCATGTCATTGGGGTATGTGGAAATAAAGCAGATTTCACTGTGAAGTGATTGAATCCTCACTACAGTTGCTTAAGTTGGAGCTTGAGTTTCCTTATAATGCCTTGATAATGCTGTATATTGAATCCACTTGAATATACTAGAAAACTTATAAAAGAGAGGTAACTTCATAACTCTACAGGCATTAATTACATTTTTATAGTTTCCATTGATATTTATAATGCTCTTTATGCCATTAAAAATCTGATCCTAAATCAGGATGAAGTTTGTTATTATTCTGTGTGCTCTTATTTATGAAATGGTAGGTGAGCCTTCTTTAGAATATTGTCTATTAACCATGCACTCAATGAAATATAATGACTTCTGAAATAGCTAAAGAAAAGAAGTGGTTTTTTTTAAATGACAATGTAATTAAAGGTGCTGCAGATTTTTAAAAAAAGATGTTTTAACACTAGTATTTCTGTCAAATTCTAGAAATAAATCACATTGCATTTTTAATACAACCATGTTGCCAGATGAAATTCTGTCTATTCATGTATACAGAGATCATCTTGGGTTTAAGCATTTAGCATCTAACATGGCTGTCCTTAATGTGTCCTTGAGGTTAGAATATGGAAAATTGGGTTAGAAGGTAAAAACGAGCCGTAAGCTTTTTCAAAAAAGAATTTATTTAATTGAGTCAGTCCAGATCTCCAAATTCTCCCTCTAATTCTTTTCTCCCTCTTTAAAGAGAGACAGTACCACTGTTTTGTCTTTGGTGCCTGTGTCAGGGAGTTGAGAGGCGCGAGCAGTGGGATTGCATTTTCAGGATGCCACATGTGCACTCTTTGATCTGGGGTACTGTGTGCCGCAGGGAATAAGTTCAATCTTGATTTCTTTAGTCAATCATCCACTATCAGGTACCACTGCCCTGATTAGCAGGCTGAAGAAAAAGAGCATATTGTGGGTATGTGTTACAAAGATGAAAAATAGCGATGAGCCTGTTGGCAACAGTCAGCCCCTAGTTTCGCTACATGGCATTTGCTCTCTCTTCGCGTAAATCCCCTTAGTGCTTGAAGAAACAAAACCCAGTATTTCTATGTTTTTCAACAAACTGATGATTTTTTTTCCCAGATAGTAGTTTCCTTTCTTTGTTTCATCTCTTATTGTAAAATTGAAACTGGAAAGTGAATTAGGATGCATCGTGGTAGTTGCAAAGAGAGATTCAAATATAGCTGTGCCTGCTTAACATTCCTGCCATTCTGTGAACCAAGCCAATGGCTAACTCTTGTGAAGTGTTCCAAGTCTGGAAAACTAGCACCCCACCTGTGCCTTTGCTATCTCTTCATCTGGTGCTACACAGATGTCAAATGGTTCTCTGCATTTAGTAGACAGCCTCAGAATTCATCCATTAGCCATCAGTGATGTCCCTCCTAAATAATTAGGGTCTAAAAATTTTCTGAATTGCCTCCCATATGTCCTCTTTTCTTTGGTCACAATAAAGGAGAGAATCTCTCCAGTCATATGAGGGTATATGCTGATAACAACTACTGTTTTTGGTCTCTCTAGATACATATTTGGGATTTGTCCATGTGTGTTGTATATTATAGTGCTGAGGTGGAAATGGAGGTTCAGAAGACTAAAGAGTGGATAGATATTCTTTGTATCTTAACTCTTTACTAAATCTCACTAATACATTTCAAAATTAAATTTATTTACTTAAAAGTTAATTTTTGTGAGCACATTTTATATAGAAAAATGCAAGTACAGGTATAGTTGTATCATAAATACTTCTGGTCTGCTCATGTTCGACTGAAGTTATTTACTGTTGTATTTGACCTTGATGATGGGACCAGTTTGATAAGGTTAAGGTCAATGACTGCATTATTTTTAGACAAGATACAACGTGTAGAATGTTCTGTTTTGCTTTACTATGTTAACAACTAGTAGCATTTAGAGTTCTCTATGTCCTGCTGATTTAAGCGATGCATTCATCCTGGATGATTATCCAGAAGATTTCAGCACCTGTAATTAATCACCCATTTGAGAAAAGAAGCACAGAGTAAGATATAGTTTGGCTTTTCCTCCTCCCAGAAAAGTCTGAACAGAGTATAAATAAGAAAAATAACAGTGCTAGTAATAATCACAATTATGCTTTCAATACATATGAAAAAAATCACTGAAACATTCCTTTGATCGCATTTACTAATTTTACCCTTATATCGTTGGCTTAACTTTAAATGTTGTGTCATTGTGGTAAGAAAAGGACTTGTCATCTCTATTTTATAAAGGGAGAGGGAGTAGTGACCTATTTAGAGTTTAAAATCAAGTTTCTAGCAAAATCATTTGTGTTCTGTTAATTATTTGGACTGATGATCACTATTTTTTATGCAAATGTTTAGCTCATTGTAATAGGCATAAAAACTTCAGTAAGTAGCAATGGATTTATACAACAGACCTTCCAAAAGATAAAAATCTTCTACTGGATGCCATTTTGTCTATCAAGTTGTCATTAATTAGTTTAAAAAAGGTATCCTGACTCTTTTTTAGATTGCATGTATTCCTTACGTCTTTGAGAAGTAAATAATGAAGTGACAATCATGAGTTTTTGTGTACTAGGGCAAGAGGCTGAAGAATGAATGGATCAGTGCAGTACAATGATCTTACATTTAGAAGTTGAAAAAGCTACTTTAAACCATTTCTGCATTAAGATGCCTTACATTGTGTCAAAAGAATATCCTAAAGTTGGCCCAAGGACTTAAAGAATATAAACAAAACTGCTCTATTGGTTGTGATGGATTTTAATTTATTAGATTGATGTCTGGAAGACTGCAAACAGCAAGTTTATTTAACCTCATTCAACAGCTAAAACTAACCTGTTTACAAATACTCTAATTAGATCAAAACACAGAAATAACTAGAATGGATGTAGTGGGCAGAAAGACNTTGTGGTAGAAAAATCATTCTACACTTTCCTGTTCACTTAGAATCTAGTATTTTAAAAAATGACTTCAAGAACACCTGGTACCTTAAACTATGATTCTCAACAACCTTGTTTTATCTTACTCAAATTTGTTTAGACCTAGTAAGGCCTGCACTTTCCTGTGCCGGGATCTATTAATGATAATTACTTAGAATGCTACCCCTCATTCTGTGATACCATCACATCATTGTGAGGTAGATTGTGATCTTATCCCAGCCTATTCTGTTTAACTCTGACACTCCTTCTATTATAGTGGGGCCTTGATAAGATCATGCCTGTTAGGATCAGACATTAGTTGGAATCAATATTTGAAAATGTGCCTGTTTTTGCTTAATAGTAAAGTTAGTGTGAGTGTTGAAGTAAGATCATTTGTTGGATGAGATTGTATAACTTCATCTTGTCAAGGATTCTTTCCAGTACTTTATACTCAAAAGCATAGAATGAGGCCTTGGGGAGACCATAATTTTACTGATCAACCCACTTGGGTGTATTAGCTTTCAGGTAGTTATCCTACCCTGATGAGAATATATGATATTTTAAAACTGACTTAGATCAGAGGTGCCTGGATGGCTCAGTCAGTTAAGCATTGGACTCTTGGTTTCGGCTCAGGCCATGATGTCAATGTTTGTGAGTTCAAATCCCAAGTCAGGCTCCAAGCTGACTGTGTGGAGCCTCCTTGGGATTCTCTCTCCCTCTTTCTCTGCTCTCCCCACTCCCCACTCACTCACTCTCTCTCTTCTCTCTCTCTCTCCTCAAAATAAACACATAAATTCAAAAAATTATTTAAAACTGATTTAGATCAGAAAATGAGTTAGAAAGAATGAAAGACTATCTTCATAACTCTTCATTAATGTAACACAATGAATTCTGTGGTTCTCAACCACCGACAGTTTTGCCCCTAAGGGACATTTGGTAATGCCCAGAGACATTTTTGGTTGTCACATCCTGAGAGTGGGGGTCAGAGGAGGGAGGAGAGCGTGGCTACCACCATCTAGTTGGTTGAGGCCAGAGCTGTTGCCAAACCTCTTGCAAAGCACTGGGTAGCTTCCCACCATGAAGAATAATGTGGGTCAAGATGTCACGGTGCCAGGCTGAGAAAGGCTGAGAAACAGTGTACACTGTGAATATACAAAAATGAAGCATTTGGCAGCAACAGATTTCAATTTTTTTAATTTTAATTTTAATTTTTTAATTGTTTTTTGAAGGAGAGAGAGAGTGTGGGGGGGGGGGAGGGACAGAGAGAGAGGGAGACACAGAATCCAAAGCAGGCTCCAGGCTCTGAGCTGTCAGCACAGAGCCCGGCAGGGGACTCGAACTCACAAACTGTGAGATCATGACCTAAGCTGAAGTTGGACGCTTAACCACCAGAGCCACCCTGGTGTCCTCAGATTTCAATTTTTAATGTGACTGTCTATCTACCCGGGAGGAGCAAATGCTGTAGCTGTGTGTGTTCCTTCTGCTGGCTAGCAGCATCTGGTAGACTTGCGGACTTCTTTTAGGCACACACATCCAGAAATCTGAGTGGTTTCCTTCATATTTGTGCTGAAAGAAACTTTAGAAAGGTAAAGCGAGAAATCAGCCATGTCACACCTTTGGTTATAATAGAACCAACACTCTTTAATCCTTCCTGGGTACTATAATCCCTGCTGGGAACTTACTCATAATTTTTTGAAATTAATGAAACACGCAATAGAATATCCATGTTTATCACTTCTCCAGTTCATGAGCTTTGATTACTCTTTGGTTATATACTTAGTTATATGTATGATTTGGTTACTCATTATTATATATCATCTGGCTACATACTCATTTATGATAAAACAACACTGAGTATTCTATCTTTATAATATTTGGGAGACAGTGTTGCCCAGTAAATGTTGAAAAAGGGAGATAATTTTTTTTTTTACTTTAGTCTTTAAAGGGGAAAATAGGCAACAAGATTACAGTATGTTTCTGAGAAATAAATTAGATGATGTCTTTCCTGGGCTCACGCATTTCATGATTACTGAAGTCTGTGTAGCTGGGTTTTGAGACCTCGCTCTTCCATCTGCCCAGACAGGTAAGGGATTTTTTCTTTTCCTTTTTGTATTGTTGTGGGTCCAACAAGCTTTTTTTTTTTTTTTCCTTAATACTCAGACAGAAGCAGCATAAAGGGGCAGGAGGTGCCAATGGCAGTGGTACCACAGAAGATTAACACTTCTTTTGATGAAAGGTGACTTCCCAGAGGGTTGGAGAATAAACATATGGGTGGAAGTGCTGCTTTGGAGAAAAGGTGCTGAAGTCAATGAGAAGGGAGTTTCCCTGTGAAATGGACTTAAGGGCTCAGGACTCTAAACCAGCACAACCTAACGATTTGTTGCCCATTCTCCATCCATTTTAGTGGAGACCTCATGGAACGGCCCTCTTGCAGACAACTATCTTGTAAGAATAGATTATTTGTGCGAACTAAAAGCTTTCTAAGAATTTGGCATGTTAAACAATTTCTTTTCTGCTTGATTTCTAAAATTCCTCATAAAGTAAAATATATTNGCCTGAACTATATTTTAGTCTGTTTTGGCATCTGAAAAACCAATTTTGTAAATGAAATATATTATTTTTAGGTATTGAGAAATTCTAAATTATAGTACTGTTTAGGAGTATATTCGGAATTAAAATAACAATTGCAGGGGGTACTCTAAATGTTTTTAAGGTTACTTTTGGAAATACAGAGTTACTCTCTTTTATAATTTTTTCTTTTATTCTTTTCTAAATTATTTAAAATTATGCCTCTGGGGGTGCCTGGGTGGCTCAGTCGGTTAGGCATCTGACTTCAGCTCAGGTCATGATCTCACGGTTCGTGGGTTCGAGCCCCACTTTGGGCTCTGTGCTGACAACTTGCTCAGAGCCTGGAGCCTGCTTTGGTTTCTGTGTCTCCTTCTCTCTCTGACCCTCCCCTGCTCACATTCTCTCTCTCTCTCTCTCTCTCTCTCACACACAAATAAAAAAAAAAAACCATTAAAAAAATAAAAAATAAAATTATGCCTGCATATCATCATCAACAGAGTGTATCTTATGATGTCTATTCTAACAAGAAAAAATTAAAGAAAGTAAATTCCTTCTTCCTAATAAGTCCTGATCTGAATGTGCTAGAGAAAGGAAATGAGTTTAGTCCTAGGCATAGATCGCTCTCTCTCCTGGTGTCAAACACAGAGTAGCCTGGTTTGGATAGAGTTAAGTAAACTAAAGACAAGCCATTGCTCCCAACCCTCTATATCTTTGGGGTTCTCCAACAATCATTTCTTCTTGTAGAATAAGATAAGTTTTCATGTGTTTGTGTTTGATGGATTAACAACAGAAAATTAAGGAATTTTCCAAAAATTCCCACTTGGCAAATAGTAGGAACCCTTATCCATGCAGAGGCCTGATAAAACTCTCCGATAAAGCACCAGGGAAACTAGTCTGGACAGTGTCTTGAAAAATACTAGGTATCTGACAGTTGTCTGCATCTCACCACTAGCGCTGGTGATCAGTTAAATGCAAGCACCGCATTAGATAGCAGAACTGTTGTTCATAACTCTGTGTTTCTGTCTTTAAAGGTAGGACATTGGTTATGATAGGGGCAGGCGTGTGACCAGAAAAACTACAAAATGGGGGCTCTGCTCTTTCTCCCGAACAATTTTGACTTAAAGCAAATGAGTGTTTGGGGGAAGGAGAAGTATGATGAAAATAAATAATACCACTGGTAACTTGGGACAGGGGAGCATTAGACAAAGCAGTGTAATACTTACACTGTAATACTTACAAGTTCGTAATACTTACAAATCGCCAGCTATTTACTAGTTGGTACTGTGGTATCTGATCTACATAGAAGAGTTAAGATACTTCAGTGTTCCTTTAGGGTTCCTGTTTTGTGCTGGGGAGGAGTGGGGATTTCCATAGTAAGCATACAGTGACGACAATACAAGGTTTCTTAAAGAAGAAAGCACAGAACAGCTGGTGAATAATGGGATATAAACTTCTACTGAAGTTGTGGTTTCATTTCTTCCCCTTTCCATTTGTATCCGCACCCAGTGCTTTCTGTCTTCCTCTCTACAGGTCTAGATCTCCAAATCACTTCAACCTTGATTTACTGTTTGTTTTGAATATATGACTGTCTGTTGGGAGTCAAATCCTGTATGTGCTCTGAGTAGGAGTGGATGCATAAAAAGTAACTGTTTATGTATTTTATTTCATTCATCTGTTCAGTAATAGTAGACACTTATTATTAGTGAAGAGGTACCAGGCGTAGTCCTAGGCTCTGAAGGTCTCTCAGTGTGCTTGAAATAGACATTGATTTTGTTATCCTGGAGATTATATTTTAGTGGAAAATGTGGATAAATATGTGGGCAACTACTGTATAGTAAGTTATTAACGATAATGTTTTAAGTGCTAAATGAGGAAAAAGCAGTGGGACGCCTGTATGGCACAGTCGTCCAAGCATCTGACTCTTGACCTCCACGCAGATCACGATCGTCTGTTGGTTCATGGGTTAAAGCCCCTCATCAGGCTCTGTGCTGATGGTGCGGAGCCTGCTTGGGATCCTGTCTCTCCTCCTCTCTGCCCCTCCCCCACTTGTGCTTGCTCGCTCTCCCTCTCTCAAATAAACTGAAAAAAAAATTAAATAAATAATAAAAGAGGAAATGCTGTGTGTTAGGAGAATATCTAACATATATTTGGGAATACAAAAATAGAAGTGATTTCTAAGGGGAGACCTGTAGATTGAATAGGAATAAATTAGTTTAAGTGTACTTGGAAGTTGGAAGGGGTTTGGCTGTGTGTGCATGAGTGTGTTTTGGACATGGCAAAAGTGGAACATAATAAAGGTTCCATGGGCAAAAGAGAACACAGTACACTTCAAGAATGACTGAGTTGTCAGGGGCGCCNAAAAAAAAAAAAAAAAAAAAAAAGAATGAGTTGTCCATTAAGATGAAATAACTCTTTGGTCAGTTGAAAAGTATTTCGGTGACATACCAAATCGTTAGCCCGGTTTACTTCACACTCTACTGCAGATGATTTCCCTGCAGTTTTTTATTTTGTTTTGCCTGTCCAACAGTTCTTCTAAATGTTATCAAAGGAGATTAGCACTAGAAATAATACCCCCCCAGCTTTGTTTTTCTACTGCTTCCTAGTTTTTAGAGAAATAATGCAACTGAGTTGTTGTGTATTAGATCATTAAAAGCTTCTCTGGAAGTTTCTGGGATCTCTTTATAACAATTGATCCAATATCAAAGCGCATTTGAAATCCTTTGACCTTATTACCTAAAGTACTTGTTTTTTAGGCCGTATCTATTTTTTTAGTATACATAGAAAATGAGGGGGATGTTCTTGGCCTCAGGTAGTTTACAGTCTAATTAAAGACTTAACTGGAACAGTTATTTTGGTGATTGTGTACAAAGTTGAAACCTTCAGGCTTACCAGTCTTCGAGATGAATGGCACAAAAGTGGAATGGAATAAAAGTGAAACTGGCACCTCACAGAGCTGCCATTAAGGACTGTTTTGGCCATAAGCAAAAGAGCTATCTTTTATGGCTAACTTGGAACTATGGGCCTTTTACCATATTAAATTTAACATTAGAATAGTCAATGTCTTCTACATAAGAATGCATGCCAAATTTTTTTTTATATCGTGTGATAAAAACGAGAAAAATTATGTATAATAAAAATACTGGCTTCCCCTTATGTTGTAAAAGTACTAGCAGGTACAGTGTAATCCAGAAAGAAATTGCTTTCAAGTCTCTTTTCAGGTTTTCATATGGAAAATTTCCGTAAAGCACAAATAACATTGAGAACTGTTCTACAGTGTTATAATTTTTTTTAAATTTTTAATGTTTATTTTTGAGAGAGGAGAGAGGCAGAGAGACAACACGAAAAGGGGAGGGCAGAGAGAGAGGGAGACGAGAATTGGAAGCAGACTCCAGGCTCTGCACTGTCAGCACAGAGCCCAACGGAGGGCTCGAACCCACGAACTGTGAGATAGATCATGACCTGAGCTGAAGTCGGACGCTTAACTGACTGAGCCACCCAGGTGCCCCAACAGTGTTATAAATTGTAAACCAGGAAGTCTGGATTAGGAATATAGATTAATGAGTATTTTCAGCCTTGGCACCATTGGAATTTTGGGCCAGATAATTCTTTGGAGGAGACCTGTCTTGTGCACTTGAGGATGTTTGGTAGTGTCCTCATCTTTGTTAGATGCAGGAGTGTGCGCCCTGCTTGTGACAGCCAGTAATTTCTCTAGGTGTGACCGTATGATCCCTGAGTGGGAGGACAAAATCATCTTTATCTGAGACCAGTGGAATAAGATATTTTAAGAGACTAGCAGTATGGATTAATTCCTACCACCCGGGAATGGTTGAGAAGATCTATGCAGTTTGTTTGTATTTGGTTAGGTTTGGGTTTCTGTTTTTGCTTGTTTGTTTGTTTGTTTGCTTTAGCTCGAATGATTGATTTTTTCCTTGTTTGTCTTCCTGTCCATTAGGCTGTTACATTTGGTGTGAATATATGCATTTGGGTTGTTTTTAATGTTTTATTTATTTTGAGAGAGAGAGAGAGACAGTGTGAGCAGGGGAGGGTCAGAGAGAGAGGGAGATACAGAATCTGAAACAGGCTCCAGGCTCTGAGCTGGCTCTCAGCACAGAGCCCGACACGGGGCTCGAACCCAAGAACTGTGAGATCATGACCTGAGCTGAAGTCGGACGCTTAACCGACTAAGCCACCCAGGCGCCCCTGTATATGCATTTGGAGGAAACTAAATTATGGTTTGGATTTGAAAGAATAAACCTATTTTATAACCTATGTAAGCAAGAGAGGAATTGGATTAAAATGCATTCGGCAGTATTTGATCTAAGGATTAATCTGCTTACATCTATAGGGTAGAGACATGAATTCTGTTGAAATAGGCAACTCAGTTTCTGGGGTGGTAAAATCTAGGACTACTCGAGAATATTCCCTTTGTATGGAAAAGAAAGGGTTCCTATGGCAAATCTAGGGAAAGTAGACTGGAAGATAGGAAAGTATTTCTCTTCCATCTGTAATCTTTTCCACAGTAACTTTGAAAGCATGTTTTACACTAAAATAAAAAACACATCAATATAAGAGAGAATATTTTGATTTCCTTTCTCCCCTCCTCTGAGTAGAAATCTTGTCGTTACACGAGACTCTTCATGTCGACCCTTTGGGGCCTGGTGTAACTTCAGTTTAAAGCTGCTGGAGGAGCACTGGGTGTTGGGTCAGACTTCGGTCTCAGTGGAAATGATGATGCTGGAATCAAACTTTCAATCTTTTCTAAATTTCTTTTTTATTGGCAGCTTGAATGGCCTACTTTATTCTTTTGCGGTAGGGCCTTCCATTAGGCATTTGTTTTGTTGACATGTGAATGCTCTTTTGTCAAAGATTAACCACACTGCCTCCTCACAGGCAGGATGCCATTTAAGATAGTCCTTTACTAAATTCTTAGAGTAAGGATGTATGTCAGGCCAGTCAGGGGGCAAGTTTAGGTGACAGCTGATGATGAGTAGGCTTGGGGGCTCTCTCCTCATTGACCTGTTGAGACCATGGCCACAGATGAATTCAGGAGAAATGCCTGATGCATAGTGCACACAGTTGAGTGGGATTTAAAGATTCCTAATCCATTTATGTTTTGAATTTTAAAACCTTTAGAGCTCAAAACATATTATAAAGCAGTTCACCTGGAGAGTCACTTGAAAGGTGAAAGCTCAGTGAAGGGGTACATGCAAACCTGGTAGGTCTTTGATCCAAACTCAGGGACCGCCTCTAGTCTTCTTATTCAGCCCCACTTGATAATTTACAGTCAGTACGTACCTAAGGGCTTATTTTTGTGTCATTAAGTTAGAATCAAATGTCATTTGATCATAATTTGAAGGACAGAAACAGTGTGTGGAAAATGACAATCCCAAATTTTGTCATGTCATCCAGACTTTGTTAAATGCATCTAGCAGTAGTTTTCTTAAGCCTCAACAAAGAGACTGTCTTGGCAAAATACCTACCAGCCATATGGCGGTGTTTTATATATAATCAGAAAAAATAACTTTCACAAACAATTTTAGCTACTTTGCCAACAAAGCTCACAAAAACCTAAAGTTATATAAAGCTAGGGATTTGTTTAATATAGAAATCTGAATTTATTATAGGCAGAATGTTCGAGGTGTTTGTGACATATTTAGATTAATGTAAATAGTACTTCTTTGTTGTTTAAATCTCCTGTATTTGACCTCCTATCTCTTACTGCTAGCTTACTTTTGTATCTTCACTTCACAATCATAGTACTCTGTAATTCTTCCTTTTCCTACTTTTTCCACTCTGCCATTCATATTCTTCCTGTTCCTTGGCACTCTCCCTTTAACTCATCTTCCAATTCATTTTGTTTACAACTTTACTGTCTTTCCCTTTCCGTTTTGAATCAGCTGCTGAGTGCCTCTCTTCTGCTCATCTTTATTATTTTGCCTTGGCTTTCTCTTGAGCTAGCCCAATGCCGCAACATGTCCCCTTGTGTGCTCCTACCACTGTTAGTGACTGGCTGTCTTTTGTCTCTGAAAAGCTACGTTTTAAGTCAACCTCCAGTGACGTCATTGTGATGTGTCTGAGAAATTCCCTTTAATGTGTTCCTCCCCTACCAACGTATTGTCCTTTCTTCTGTTGCAGAGAGGTGATCTGTGCAGGATAGTACTCATCATATGGCCACATGCCTAAGTATCATATAGCACAAAACTTGTGTTCATACTACAATTTTTTTACTTATTTTAAATGCCTGTCTTTGAGGGGCACCTGGGTGGCTCAGTTGGTTAAGCGTCCGGCTTCGGCCCGGGTCGTGGTCCCACGATTCATGGGTTTGAGCCCCGCGTCGGGCTCTGTGCTGACAGCTAGCTCAGAGCCTGGAGCCTGTCTTCGGATTCTGTGTCTCCCTCTCTCTCTGACCCTCTCCTGCTCACATTGTCTGTCTGTCTGTCTCTCTCTCAGAAATAAATAAAACATTAAAAATTAAAAATAAAGAAATAAATAAATGCCTCTCTTTGAGCCACACATAGATTAAAAATGTTTTGTGTATTTCCTTGTGAGAATTGGGTTAATTCAAGTCATGAGAAGCGCTTTTGGGGGCCATACATATAGCCAAAGGTGTGTTTGAGTTAGAGAATAAATTTGAAGAGGAGAGAAATTTGGATCAAAAACTTACAGAGTTCTCTGTAATGGATGCAGACAGCTTTTACACTCCATGCCGTATCTTAAAGAAATTCCCGTAGCAATGTAGAAAAAGGCACGAGTATATGTATAGACATGTGCACACACACAGAAAGTCAGTGGAAGTGCAGCTAACTTTTTGCCAACACCCACTCAATCACCACACGAGACATATGGTGCACTTTAGGAATAAGCGTATCAGACTTGAAAGAGTATAGTTCTGCCATAGTGTTAGTAGTTTGGAACTTATCCAGGAAAATAAAAATAGGGGGGATTAGAGGGATAACGCAAGGTTATTATAAGTATTTATCAGTTATGGGTAGATAAGTTAGTGGGGTAACAACCACCCCTGTTCTCTTAAAATAGCTTCAGTTTTCAGACCTAACTCCCTACTGAAGCTTGAAGCGTTAGCTTAATGTTCTCAGATAAAGAAAAAGGTAAATATAGGTTATGAATCATTGGGCTGATTCTGATGGGTTTTTTTTTTTTTTTTCCTCTGTGGAGGCAACAAACTGGGTCGTAAGCAATAAACTTTACATATTTATGGGTTTAAATTTTTGGAACTTCTCAGAACCTTGTGGAGTTCTCCTTGAATAAATTATTTGAAAAACAAAAAAACAACAGTGACCAAACCAAGTGACCCCTAAATGTTAATAAGTGGTTTTGCTTTATAATAAATTGGATCTGTTCAGCATTTTTATTCATAGTAGTGGTTTTTTAAGTCACAAAATTTGTTTATTAAAGATAGGATTTAATATTTCTTAAAAAAACATAACACTTCCTCATTCTTACAACTGTGGAACTAACAAAGATAGTTCTGTAAATGTAGCTTCTAATGAACACATTGGGCACATGTTACTATCTTGAGCCTTTATTACAGCTTTATATGCAAGAAAAAGAAAAATAACCGCTAAAATTTCACATTACAAAAATTTTATGTAAAGCTTTTGATTTTTATACGATTTGATAAGCCTTAGAAATTGGATTATCTTAATCAATCTGGAAGTATGCAGGACAAATGCAGTCATATTCATGTTGCTGAGTAGAAATGCAGTTTATACAGCTCTACATCGAATACCCAGAAATACTGTCATTTATGAGGTTGGCATAGAAAGAACTGAAGTAGTATTATTAAGTCCTCTAACGCCTGTATCAGCATGACATCAGTCGTCTCCCAATTTCCAAAACTCAGTAACAAAGAAAAGGCAAATTTTGCATCATGAGTCCCCAGAAGTAAAACATAATGGCAGCCATTAAAAGGTGAAAAGACAACAAAAAACTAAAACGCCAGATAAAGCCGAGTTGTCTTATTTGTTGACAGTGTAAAAGAAAGGTTTGATAAACATTTTTATTCTGTTCTCAAAACACAAGGAGCTTAGCTTTAAAATTTCATCAGATCACTATTAGGCTTACAAGGCATTACCAAACCTTCTGAAAAACAGTTAAATTCATTTCAAAGCTCTGTAATGCACACAGGAAACCTGCGACAAGCCGTTAGTATCATTTGGATAAGAAATAAGGGAGACTCAAAGCAAAAATATCAAAAGGTCAAGAGGATTCTTTACTCTCAGTAATTGCCTTGAAGGCTTTTTTTCTTTTCCTTTTTTTCCCCCCTCTTGATACATTGTTTTTAAAGGGTTGTCTGAGATGTGAAAATATAATGATGCAATCATAATAAGAATTCAAAAATCATCCCGGAAGGTGAAAGGACTTTCCCATTTCTCATTTGGCTACTGAAGGGTGGCCTGATCGGCAGGATCCTTAAAATGCCAAATTCTTCCACATTTTGGTACAATTTCATTTGATTTGAAATACATTTTCCCAGTTTAAAAATGTTAACTATCTCACAGTGCAATTGAAACTTGCCTTGTGTCAAAAACAGGAAATTCTAAGGAGAAATAGACTGTGGATACATGTCAGATGTTTCTCTTCTTTTTTTTTTTTCTCACTTTCTTTTTTAGACATACAAAACCCATATGCACACACATATATTAATATATGTAATATATGCAGATATTGATGGAATTCTGTGAGTTGAAAGAGGAGGAAGATGTCTTGAAGGATCCATATCTCTCCCAGCAGATTTGTGCTATTATCACTGAAATGTGGCCTTCAGTCTTGAAACAGTTAAAAGAGTTCTACAGCCACAAAAGAAGAGATGTCTTCAGAATTATCTCCTGCCTCACATTTGCTCTTAGGCAAGCAGTTTAAAAAAGCCCAGTGATTGAGCCAGTGATCCAATTTGAAATGCAGAAATGATTAGAGCTGCTTGCCTCATTTCATATCGAAATTCTCTGATTTATGACAGGGCTGCAGCCAAGATCTATCTCCAAAGGGAATTAGTGTGCAAGTTTGCATATTTTTGTTATTTAGGTTTCTGATAGCAGCTGCTAGCTAGAAATGCTGAACTGTGAGGTGGTGGGGCAAGGATTTTCAGCCACTGGAGCAAAAGAAAGATAAGAGCTTTCTGTTGAGGACATCGAGACCCCTTGACCAGCATATATCTGTGTTACATATGCTTCTTCTGTGTGTGTATATTTAAGAACTTGTTAATGGTGTAGATGTAAGTGTATATGTATACATAAATTATGAGGTTCAGGGAGCCCAGGAATGTACTAGAATGGTTAGTTCTAGTAATGGAGCAAAGAATTACCAAAATTCCGTCTCCATGTTTTAACTAGTGGAATTTTAATGAGGCATAATACTTCAATCATGCAACTGACCTGTGGGGCAGAGTATAGAACATATAATGAAACAGAAATAGAATTCTGAAAAAAAATTATTACCTTATCTGGAATTTACATGAAGTGTTAACAGGAAATTATGCAGCAGTTATAAATGAAAAATATGGGATTTAATGTACTTATTAATAAAGATTTGTTACATACATGATACCAGTGTCCCAAATCTGCTGTCCGCAGCTGTCCCCAATTTCTAATGTTTCTGTCCTCAGATGCCTCATTTAGAGTCATCTTATTACTATGGAAGCTAATGCCAGTTTCTCTTCAGTGAGTATTCCATTCCAAGAAAAAAAAAAAAAAAAGAAATATCTTTGTGCACAAGTCATGGGGTACAGACTTTCTGTTACATTAAAATATTAAACATTAATATTATATCTGTTACATTAAAATATTAAACACACACACAGTGCATACCACTTCCTTAGGTTGGACCAGCGCTTTCTTTGAATTTGTAGATTTTAATCAATGTTGGCAAAAAATCATGATTCTTCAAGTAAAAAATTCCTTTGAAAGAAAGATGTGCGACTGTCAGTCTACATTAGTACTGCAAGGAGCAAAGAAATCATCATGGGGAAGTTTATTACCGCTGCTGCTCTTGGGCTCCGTATGGAGTCATTATGGCCTCAAGTCTTTGCTCTGCTCCTCCGCTGACCTTACTATAATGCATCTGGGCTTCTAGGTATTAAAACCCCCCTCATATTTCACTTGAGTATTCTCCAGGGGACCCAGGGTTATTGTAGTAAAAACTTTAAGTTTTGATTATCTTGTTCGTTGACAAAGAAAGCAGTAAGATCTTTGAAGACATCTTAAAATGCCTGAGTTATTCCTTTTAAATCAGCTCATCTCTTCTGTTATAGGGCTTTTTGACTTCCACTTATCTTGTCTAATTCAGGACAGTAACCCGTCACGTGGTTGATGTCTCTATTGTTTAGGAAAATTTTCTAAAAAAATATTTTAGAAAACTACGTGCCCATATTGCAAAAAATTAATTTCTAGAAGATTCTTCACCCCCAAAAAGGTCTGTCGATAAATTTTAACTTGATCATACCTTCTAAAACAGAATGAAGTTTTCTTTAGGATTGTAGCATTTTATAATGAATTTTTTTTTAATTTTTTAAAATGTTTTATTTATTTCTGAGAGAGAGAGACAGCCTGAGCAGGGGAGGGTCAGAGAGAGAGGGAGACACAGAATCTGAAGCAGGCTCCAGGCTCTGAGCTGTCAGCACAGAGCCCTATGCGGGGCTCGAACCCACAAACCATGAGATCATGACCTGAGCCGAAGTCAGATGCCTAACCAACTGAGCCACCCAGGCTCCCCTATAGTGAATTTTTTTAAATGTTAAGACCTTTTTGAATATTTATTATTTGAGATCACCTAGTTCTAAATTGCAAAAGCTCACAGTTCTTAGAGTAAGTCCTTTTACTCATAACCTAAATATTAATGTTAACATTTTTAGTGCCAGGGACTAGCTTCATGTTTGGTTGTTGCATATTTCTGTAACTCTGTGAAACCGATCTAGTACAGGTGAGAAAACTGAAGTTCCAGTTACTCCTCCAAAAGCACTCAGCTAATAAGTGCAAATCCTGGATTTGAACTTATGTCTGACTTAAAAGTTCTTAACTGCTTTAATGTTCATATACCTCCCTATAGTTTAATTCTAATAATGGCCCTCATCAGTCTTATTAATCATGATTCACTCATTAAGTCTTTCATTGATTCAGTGAAAGCTTTTTGATTCTTTGCCATGAGCCAGTCACTGTGCAAGCGACTGGGGATACCCAAGTGATTTAGATTTAGTCTCTTCCCTCAAGCAACTCATCTAATTGAGGGAACCAGATATGTAGAAATATGACTATAATATAGTACGATGATTCCTGATGGAGGCATATACAATAACGTTTTGTTTCTTTATTCAAAGAAAATAAACAATAGAAACAATCCCTGGTTCACTTAGAAATAAAATTTATGGGTAATATATGGGAGTTCACAAAATCACTAAGAGGTCAGAGAACCAGATTTAGAAAAGGACAGGAATCAAGGCATTTTGAGGAAGGGAGATGTCTCATAATAGGAACCATTGCACAGTCTTGTCAAAGAACGTTAATAGGCAAGAACCAGCACCAACAAGTTTTGGTATTTTTTCTTTCTTTGTTCAAGATTTAGGTCCAGGAAAAGAGTGCCCGATCAGTCTAGCCTGGGCCACATCTTTGCCACTTGGCTAGGGAAGGAAGGGCCCTTGGATTTAATATCCCAATGTGTGTGTCCAATGGAGGAATTACCCAAGAAGAAACAGCTATTATGAAAAGGAGCTGGACCAGATGCTGGCCAGCCATTAAACAGAAATTATCCGCTACATATAAGTATGGAAATGAGACATTTAACTATCTCAAGTGCCCCAGGAATGCTTCTAGAGGATGGTTTTCAGTAAAATATTTGGAGGATTAATTTACTCCACAAATAAATTGATAAGGTAAACTCCAGGGAAAAACAAGAACATAGACAAAGGCATGAAGGCATGAAACCAACAAGTGTTTGGAGGCCAATATTGAGTAAAAAGAAGGATTAATGTCCACATAATGGGAAACTTTCTATGCCAAGCCAAGAAATCTGGATTTTCTTTTTTTTTTTTAAGTTTGTTTGTTTATTTATTTGATTTATTTATACTTAGTTATTTTGAGAGAGCAAGAGAACACGAGCAGAGGAGGCACAGAGAGGAGAGAGAGGGAGAGAGAGAGAGAGAGAATCCCAAGTTGGCTCTGCCCTGTCAGCACAGAACCTGCTGTGAGGTTCGATCTCATGAACAGTGAGATCATGAGCTGAGCCAAAACCAAGAGCAGGATTCGGACACTTAACCAGCTGAGTCACCCCGACACCCAAGGATATTATTTTCTATTCAATGGTGATGGACTAGAGAACAATTAAATATGGTGACTTTTTTTTCTTTTTTTGCCAGCATTTTTAAGTCCATGTCAAGGCTATCTCTTTTATTGGTTTTAGTTATTGAATGGGCACATTACTTCTCTGTACATCTCTTTAATCTACATGTTCCTCATGATTAAATCTTAAAAGAGAACTATTTAATGCTTGCTAATATCCTGTAATTGGTTTCCAGTGTCATCCAGAATCTATGTGTATTTTGAAACAACTTGAATTGAGAGAGAAACAAATCATGCTTTACTTTTGTCTGAAAGAAAAAAAAAACAATGACAAGTTGTATAATAAAATTGACTAAAATGGGTGAAGCATTTTGTTACTTAGTAGACAGTAATTCTGTGTACTCATTAAACGTTTATGGTAAATAGGGGTATCCATATCAGAATGGAAGAGCAGGTTGTAAATTGGATGAGTGAGAACATGTTTAGATCCCTGATAGTTACATGCCTGTGTAGTCAGATTAAAAAAGAAGTAAAAGTGAATGAAGAGAAATCACAAAGAGAAGAGAGAAAACAAAACAGATAACAAAAGTCAGAGAAAGAGCAAGGGTTTTATGCTTCACTCTGCATTTTCTAAAAAAAAGAAAAAAAGAAAAAAGAAAAGAAAAAGAGGGCAAGAGAAAGAAAAAAAAATAGAAAAGCAAAGAACCCAATTTATAATGGTTATAGCTTCCTTGTTAGTGCCATCCCAGTTGTAAAGAGATTTGTACTCTAATCTGGTATACTCTACCTAGGGAAATAGTATATTCTTCTTTTCCTGTGAAAACCTTTCCCAGTTTAGCATCAACCCTAAAGCTTCTGGAAGTTTCTTAGTCTAATTTGGGATCTCTTCTGTATAGCAGTGATGAGAAAAGAGCACATGGCAGTTAAATCATTTCCTTTCTATGAGAATCTAACTATCCTCTAATCATCATATAAAGTAACTCATGTCAGAGGGAAAGATCTTGGTGNGGGTGTGATTATGAGATTCCTGAGTAAATAAAGCCCTGGGTGGAGAGAGAAGTCGTGAGACTCTCTGTCTCTAAAACCTCCACCAAGTAAGACAGTATCTGCAGTGATTTTCATTTATGATACCCAGAAAAGGGACAGACATACTATATTCACTCCATTTCTTATTTCTTTAGAACTGTTTTCAAAGAACAATATTTAAAGCTATTGTTCTTTGGAAAGTAGAATTATGATTGTACATTTAACTATTTCTATTTCAGGTTCACATATTTGTGATTTCCAGATGCCTCTTTGGTATCATAGCCGCATCCTTACCATTACTCAGGATGTATGAAAACTCTGTCCTGGCATCTGTGGAAAGAGGCATTAGTAGACACAGAATTTTTAGCTTAAGTTGCAGGTTGGGGCCCCGTGATGCCTGGGCTCTGTTTAACATCTCTGAAACTCAAGAAAGAACCTTTGGATTGGCAGGATTGACGTGGTCAGTTCTGAAAATGCTGTCTTGTTTTCTGCATATATGTCTAATCATCTTGGAAATTGAGATAATTTAGGTGAAAGTAATAGCAAATGGTGACATAGTTTTACTTATTTAAAACTGGATATAGAGATGACAGGTTTCAAATATTTTTTTCATTTATAAGGCTTTCTTTATGTTTGTTAACGACAGGAAGAGAACAGACTTAAACATCTCACCTTTGATTTTCTCATAAACATACCATGTACATCCTCATTAGCACTAGATAAAAGCACAGCTGTTTATTAAATACAACGCTGTAAAAATGCAGAGACAATTTTTGTTTTTCTTTAAGTTTTTCATTTCCAATCTATTTCTTGTTTTTCATCCTATTTAACACAGATAAATATTCTAAAAATAATGATGGTGGTATCAACCCATCTTAATTTAATAATAAAAGGGTAGCATAATAATATATTTGAGTTTTCCTAAGTTAGTAAGAAAATCTCTATATACCACAGCATGTCTTAAATGGTCTTCTATTTAATTTTCCCATGAATAGTGTCTTTCATTTGGGAATGATAGTGAATCAAATTCCTAATAGTACTGCTGCAGTAGAACTACATTATATAAGACTATTAATGAGGATAAATATTAAATTTGAATAGATATTGCAGGTGTGAGACATCAAATGAGAACTCCAAAGGATTAATTTCTACAGAGGATCATTATTTAAGTTCTTTCCAGCTCTGTTGTTCTGCTGCATAAAACTTACTTTAGTACCTCTCTGGACTGTTATAACATCTGTTGTTCTTGGGAGGGGAAAAAAAAAGGTCTTCTTTTTTCTTCTTCTTCTTCTTTTTTTTTTTTTTTTTTTTNTTTTTTTTTTTTTTTTTTTTTTGGTCAGAAATGGCTGTGTTATTCTGCAGTGTTGGCCCAGAATGCCTTGCAGGGAGTAAGCTGTGTTTTCGTGTTCTAACTAATTAATTCCCATGAGATCTGCTCCTTACAACCAGACTCGCTCGCTCTGAGTCCAGCAGTGGGGGTACTGCCTTTGGGAAGGTCACTTGACAAAGCTGTACTACCCATGCATGATGATCGTCATGCAAATAAAAAAGAGAGTGAAGGATAAGATAGGTAAAACCCAGGGAAGTTTTAGAAGAGAGAACATTGATCTTGAATGATTACTGTTATTTTTATAAAAGGCTTTTGATCTATCACAGTGAGCAAATTTTCAATTTAGAATATCCACTTGCCAAGTTATAATCGAGGTCTCTTAGCTGTGCTCTATCAAGTTGCTTAAAGGTGATTAAATTTTATGGACCAGGTAGAAGAACTTTTGGGAAAACTATCAATTCTTCCTTTCATCTCCCTTCAAAAATAAAATCATTCAGTATACAAAGTATCAGCCCTCGCCACCCAGCCTCTCATATGAAATAAACTAGTTTTCTTTCCCAAACACTAATTTTCTACATTTGTCTCCTTGCCCCTACATCTCTCTTATAAAAGAATTGGTTTTAATTTCTTGGGACTGACCAAGGAAGATAATGAAGTCTTTTCAAAAACTCTTTATGTGTGAAACCCCAAAGAAAACCCTAGAGCCTTATTACTTTTAGCAACCAATTACTACCTAGAAAAAACTTTCCCCAATTATGAAGTCCACCAATGCATCCTGCACAGACTCAATCCACGAACCGTGTTGCAGCCCCAGCATTCACATAATTAACAAGAAGGCACTGCATGTGGCCAGACCTTTTGCTAATTGATTAAATGAGTCTATTCCTAAATCAGATTCTAATCACACCAGCGGAGTGCTATGGATCACCGCGTCTCTAACAGAATCTGCAGAAGTCCAAAATGTGCATCTACAAAAATATTTTTTTTTCAAAATACTCAACAGAGAGCTGCTTCAAAATTGAACCAAACACAGAATAAAAAATAAAAAGAGGCCACATTGCTCTCTTGAAATGCCACTCTCCCCAGTTGGCTTCCTTTAGTATTCCCACTTCTATTTGATCCTCGTCCTTTTGCGATTCATTATCCATACCAAATGATACAAAACATGTCATACTTTGGTCCTGGCTTCGTGATTATTTTGGTTAACAAGTGCTGGAGAGTTTCCTAGTAAAAACACAAAGCCTCCTATCTGCTTGTCAGTTGTTTTTTTTTTCCTTTTTCTTTTTTCCTTCTTTCTTTTCTTTTTCCTTCTTTCTTTCTTTTCTTTTCTTTCTTTCTTTCTTTCTTTTTTTTTTTTTTAAAGAAGGCCGTGGTGTTCCCTAAGGGTTGTGAGAGGAGTTCATCCCATTGAACTGGTCAGCAAGATATCATTAGCTCGTTGTGTACATGAAATCCAGGGGTTAGAGCACCAAGCGTCACAAGCCAGTTTCTTTACCTCCTTGAGCTGATCAGAGGATCAGAGTATCAAGGAAGGATTAGCACTGACTTGGGATTTGTGTGATTGGTTAATTTATTGCAGCAATGGCAGGCCTTTCATCTATGGCAACATTTAATCAGCACGGCCATGGAGGCTATTACCGGTTAGCTCCTTTCTCAAGTCAGCCCGGGCTGCACCATCAGCCCTATCACAACTCCCCTGAAATTTCCAAATTATCTGGAACAGGCTTTAGCCTCACAGTAATAAAAATTAGAAGAGATTCCTGATAGCACGGGTGGAAAAGGCTTTCACTTGCACAGGGCAAATTATAAATAGTATGAACGTGCACTTTAAAAAAAAAAAATTCTCCACCTCTTAAGAGATGTGCAGGACTTATCACCCCTGCTCTGATCCAAATCCTCATGGTTGAAAATTTATATTAGATTTTATCAGAGAGGCCTAAGTCTAGAAAAATCAATGAAGGTTATCTTTTATGTTGCAGGAACTTGTGGAAATATTGATTTTCATTTTATAGTGAATTTGGAGCATGAGTTGGTAATCACTGCTGAGCCGACCACAATGTTTGCCTACTGTATCTTTTACTGAGTTTTGCTCAAGTATTTAAGATAGTATATTCTTGTTGATTTTAGTCTACAGGGTGCGGACAGATGTTCCTAAAACACAAAGTTGCACTTGATCAAAAAAAAAAAAATACACTCAAAAGCTTTGCATTGACAATACTGAGTTTAGTATTTTGAGGCCACAGTCTGTCTATTAATGGAAGGGTTTGGAATGAAACATACTCTGAAATTATTGTAAATTATTTGCTGTTTGCTTCCTTCAAGTTTATGGAACAGGGGAGAGATTTTTAAAAAATGAAAAGAACTGCACACATACAAAAAGAGATGATTTAAAACACCGGGTTTCTACGGAAGAAGCCAAAAAGAGAGATTTCATTTTTTTCCCCAACAGATTAGTATGACAAAGAGTGGCCAAAATGTTCTCTCTGTTGTATTTTTTAAGTGTTTTTATTCGTCCCCTTGAATTTAACAATTTATTTTTATTTCACTCTTCCTTTTTTTTTATTTAACTTAAAATGCTTTAGAGTTGCTATAGGGAACAATTGCTCATTTTTGACGCGTTTGAAATATTAAATCATCTTTATGCCTCATTTGTTGCTATGTTTATAGAATAAGAGTATGTTCTGTGGATTTATCACGGTTTATTTATCATGTGTATCTAAAGTTTTTGTCATGATAATCTTAATTCAAGAAGAGAAACTTGTTTATAAGTAGTAATGATACGACAGGCTCACGAATGTTTATTAGTGACTAGATCCTTCAGGCTTTAGCATGATTGTTGCAGTATTTTGTCAGATTTTCTGAGAAGGTAATGCCTTTTAATATTCACTATGGATATTTTGAACTGAGAGTAAGTTCAGCCATTCTTGTCCTTTATTTGGTGCTAAGTACTAGATCGTCGTTCCGGATCAGCTTTAAATTTCTCCTTACATCCAACAGAGTTCGGTGACGAACTCCCCTGGTTTCCACGGGCAAGTTGTCTTCCTCCTCCCTCTCGCTTGCGGTCATTCCCCTGAACTTCTGCTTGGCAGCCGGCAAAGAATCACCTCTCTCAATCACCACCTAAAGCCACGCTCTACATTGCAAGGCTCTGGGGAACAGCCAGCAGTCTTTTTATTCCTTAGAACGTACCCAAAAGACGTCTAAGCCAAGGAATTGACAAGATAACATCCGCGAACACTGAGCCCAGTAGCTGGCACCTGTTAGGGCCCACAGATGGCAGCCACGAGCTCCATCATTGCTTGGGAAAGTCTATGAGGGCACTCTAGAGAATTCATCACCTGTTCCCTGGGCGTGTCACCCTAATTAACTGGACTTGGACATGTCTGTTCATGGCCAACCTTAGGTGTAATCATGACAAAATTATTTATTTTCTAACTCCCTCTGCCCTGTCCTCATTCTTCCACCCCCCCCAACCCCTGCTCTTATGCCTTCACTTTTCCTTGCTCTTACGGTTCTCACCTAGAGCAAATACACCTGAAAGTAAATATTATAGCATAACCCATGTTTGGATGTAGCTCTCTAGCCCTGTCTTCTGCCCCCGCTAGGCTTCCTCTGCACAGGAATTAGAATGTTGGGGTAAGTAGGCCCGGAGAGGGCTGAGGCTTTGTAGCAAGTCACACTGTTAATGATGGTGCCTGGATTTTAGACCTGGGCTTCTCTCTTTTCTATGAGCGTTATTGAAGCAAATGAGACTGTATTAAGAACCCTTGGCTGGAAGCAATGGGAAGGCAGTTGAACCAGCTTAAAGGAAAGGGAAAATTTATTATCAGAACTGTGGGATGTCTCCTGGGGAGGCATTCAAGGGGAGGAATTCACTAGGCTTCAAGATTTATCAGTACCAGCAATTCTCAAAAACCATCAGGACACCTTCAACATTTGTTATGGTCCCGATTTCTCCTTCTCAGCTCTACCTCCCTTTCTTTCACTTCCAGCCGCTTCTTCAGTGGGGAGAAACCTCTGCCCTTGACAGCTCCTGGTTGTGCCCACCAACGTGAAATATGCCTTTGACTCTTTCAGTTCTATCACTGAAAACGAATTGAAGGGACTTACTGTACTAGAACAGGAAAAGTACCCATCTCTGGACCAGGACTAGAAGGTAAAAAGGAGAAGCAGTTCTCAGAATGGTAGAGACTGTGGGCAATTTCACATGCATCTACTATAATCGGAGACAATATAGACTGCCTTCCCAATCTGAAGGCCTCTCATGCAGAAAAATGATTGATTTTTCTCTGTGGAAGCAAATTATAGGAAGGTAGATTTTGATCAGTATAAATATGCGATGTGCTTCCTTGTAAATTGGTAAGTTTGTCTCTTTGTCTGGTTACTAGAAATAATTCAGCTGTGGGTGAATAAACCCTAATAATACGAGTTGCTATAGCATATATTTCCTACCTGACCTACTCTGGGGGAGAAGCCTGTGTCAACTTAAACCTGGCCCAGGTAAATTTCAAGATTCTAAAATTAAGATTCATCAGGTTCATGGTCTGATAAAGATTTTATTACCTTTGCATATTTTAATTTATTTCCATTTTTTCTTTTTTTTTTTTTCTTTTTTTTTGAGAGAGAGAGCATGTGCATGAGTGGGGTAGGGGCAGAGGGAGAGAGAGACAAGAGAATCTCAAGCAGGTCCATGCCCAGTGCAGAGCCGGATGCAGGGCTTGATCTCATCACCATGAGATCATGATGTGAGATGAAATCAAGAGTCAGATGCTCCACTGACTGAGGCACCCAGGTGCCCCACTGTTGCATGTTTTTATTTTTTAATTTTTTAAAAATGTTTTTTTATTTATTTCTGAGAGGGAACAAGACAGCGTGAGCAGGGGAGGGTCAGAGAGAGAGAGAGAGAGGTACAGAATCTGAAACAGGCTTCAGGCTCTGAGCTAGCTGCCAGCACAGAGCCTGATGCAGGGCTCGAACCCACGAACTGTGAGATCATGACCTGAGCGGAAGTCAGACACTTAACCGACTGAGCCACCCAGGTGCCCCTGTTGCATATTTTTAAAGTGAATTATACACAAAATGCCTCATGTGTATGATGTATATATGTGCATTGTACATAAATAAACTTGTATATATTATGCATTTGTCTGCCTATGACAATTTTTACTTTCTTCTGCTAATTTTGGCCACAGACTTGGCATTTGTATGCACTAGCACTGAGCATTTTACATGGTATACACTAGGCTAAATTTTGATAAAACTTTATTTGGAAAGTGATGCATTCAAGCCACAGAGGTTTAGAGGTGTTCCTGGCTCTCTCATCACCATTGTCATTGGTTGCATAAAGTTCACAGATTAGATACCTTTAAAGTCAAGTCACATTTTATGTGATATCCTCCCCAGTCAAGGAACTTATTCTAGACAGCTTACTGATAAGTTACTTTCCATAAGCTTGATTTTAGTCTAAATGACAAACCAAACTTTGTTTGATAGACTTGTAAATGTACTGTGATGCACAGAGAACTACCGTGATACTTTTCATGATTTTTGCATAGTAGAGTAGTACACATCCTCTCACCGTGCTCTTTGCTGGAGCTCTTTGCTGCCCAGAATTCTGGTATTAGGCGATTACAGAGGGATTCCTTACCAAAAGGTGCTTCAGCTGTGGTTATCTCACATAAAATAAGACTTGGAATAGAACATTTTACAGCAATGGTGTAAACTGTAGAATTACACGGATCCTTGCTGATAGCACATAGGGATGCTCAAATGTTTTGTCACTGAGTTATTACGAGATACGATTGTATAAATCTTTGTAACATATCGATTGATTTAGTCTGGAGGAAGAATAAAAACCTATATCAAAGATATTAATGTACAATGACAAATGCTTCTGCAAAATTAGCACTACAGATTAACTGTGGTTAAGGACAAGTGTCTTTGTGGATGAATATATGTCCCACCTCCACCCCAAAGTATGACTCTTAGTTGTTAGGTGTTTTCTTTCTCTATATGATGAGAATGGCTCCATTTGTGCATGATTAGTCTTACTAAAAGCATGTTGCATGGTTCTGTAATGGTTCTACATCTCTATATTTAAATATCTAGAAACTCTTTAAAAACATGGAATTACGATCTATTGTATTAGACTCTGCCGGTGTGGACTCTAGCTGTATCACTCATTAGCAGTGTGATAGTCATAAAGTTAATTGATCTTTCTCAACTTCAGTTTCCTCATCTGTTTAAAAAAATAAAAGTGAGTGGTGGAAGTCCAATTCTTAGCTTGCTTGGCTGTAAAGGCTTAAGTGAGTCGTGTTTGGCCCATCCTATTTCTCCCTCTGCATGAAATACTTTTCTAGTGTTATTTCCATGACAGCGTGTTCTGTTCTTTTCACCTTACAGGATGTACTTTCTCAGTTTCCCTGGCTGACAAATTAACCTCTAAATGTTGGGAAGTACCTGAACTCAATCTTGAGGTTCTACTCTTTAGATGATCTCGTACCCCAGGGCTTTAACTGCCAGAAATTAACTAATGATTGCCAAACTTAAATCTCATCCCCAGCCTCTCCTCTGAGTTCCAGACTCCTATTTCTAACTGCCTATTTGACATCTCTGTATCACAATAAACATGTATAGATCAGAACTCCAAATGTTAAACCCTAAAATAACTGCTCTGTGTCTTTTGATAAATGCCACTACTATACACCCAGTTGTTAAGACCCCCAAACCTCAGATTTATTGTTGATTCCTCTCTTTTCTTCACTGACTTTATATTCAGCAGGCCAGTGAAGTCCACTTTGAAAATCTGGTCACCTTCCACCACCTTCCCAGAGAGCATCTGATTGGGGGCATCATCATCTCACACCAGGTGTCATAGCAGCCTCCTAACTGATTTCCTTCCATTTGTCACCTGTATTCTGCAGGTGACAGTCAGAATACTCTTTTCACATGTAAATCACAGCATGGTAGTCCCCAAACCGTGCACACTGGAGGTAAAACCTGAACCCATTAGCATGGCTAGCAAAGCCATGCTTTTTCCTACCCCATCTCCTTCTGCTCTCTGTCTTGCTGACTCTACCAGGGCCATATTGGCCTTCTTGCTTTTACAGAATATGCTGGATTCCAGCCTTGATGCCTCTGCATTTGTTATTCCCTCTGCCTTGGACATTTCACCTCTAAATCTTTCCATGGCACATTTAGTGACACTACTTTGGTGAAATACTCAGATGCCGTCTCTGTAGCAGGACCTTCTCTAGAATAAAGTACAAACAAAACAAACCAGAAAAGCTCTGTCATTGTCTCTTCTTATCTTTGTTCTACCTAAAATTACATTTCCTTACTATTGAGGTATTTATTCTTTGTTGTCCCTAGCAAGGGAGTGGATTCTAGGAGGACAAATAGCTCTTCTATTTCACCAGCACCTAGAACACACCCAATAAATATTTGTTGAAAGTATGAATGAGTGAAATAACATTTTTCAAAGATTTTTAAATGCTTTTTTTGAAAAATTTAAGTCATCTCTACACCTCATGTGGGGCTCAAACTCATGACCCTATGGTCAAGAGTCGCATGCTCTTCCAACTGAGCCAGGCACGCTCCCCTGAAAAGATGTTAGCATAGTCTTGGGAGTTCAAGAAATGTTCATTTTCATTCCCTTTCTCAATCTTGAGTAAATTACTTTGAAAGGACTCCTGTGTAAAGCTATAGTTTGCGTAGTCCTTTTGCTTAAAACATTGTTCAAAATCTCTATTGGGGTTTTTCAGATACTAATGCCATTGCAAGGCAGCTGAAATACTGAAAAACATTTGACCCAGGTTCAAATCCTGACTTCACTCCTCTTTCAGTTGTGGACCATAGAGGAGTCAATACATTTCTGAGTTGCGATTTTATGACCAGAAATGTGATTAAAAACTTACCTCAAGAGAGTTTTCCAATAAAGGGAAAATAATACACTTGTTTACCTTATGTGATATTTGAAATAGAGTAGACACTTAATAAATATGACTTATATATGAAGATAGTAATTGTGTCCAAGTTAATATTCCCAGCAAATTAAATTAGCAACTGATCTATTGTTTCATCTATATCATTAATATAATCGATAAATAATCCCAGACAAAGGACTGACAGTTTTAGATTCTTAAATGCTGCTGTTGAACTACAAGTAACTATTCTTTGAAAATCCCTTGTAATTTCTGTGTTGATTTGGAGAACATGTATTTTAGTATCTTTTAGGTCTTTTTGAGTATGTCAGGTGAAATAATAGTTGAATCTAATGAGAATAAAGATTTGTCATATCAGCCTTATTGGTTTCTCATTTTTATATGAGAAAATGGGGTGAGAAAATTATATTGATTTGTTGAGACTTGCCCATTGCAACACTACACTTATCTTTAATGCCCTGCATCTTCAAATATACATAAATGAATTTGGTATAACTCACGTAAGTATTCTTCAGGCATTTTTCTTGACTGTCCAGCACAGTTTCAGATTCAAGGTTATGTTCTGCACGTGAGCTCTTTCTTGGTCCTCTATGCATCTCTGAATCATGACTGTTGGGGTCTACAACAAAGTTTGACATTTTCTCAAATTACCTTGTGTATAAGCAGCTTGGCCCTTTAATTGTAGACAGTAATAATTTTTCTCAGTACTCTTTTATTTGTTCTTTCTCCCATTAGGTGACTTCTTTATCCTCTCAATATTATATGTATTTTAAGTAAATAAACCAGAGACAACAAAAATAATTGTGTGTGTGTGTAGACTGAGATGAAGCAAATATTTTTTTGTCTTTTTCACATCTGCTCTTAAATATTATCTCTCCACCTCCCAAGGAAGACATAATATTTTATTGTGTTGATTTCATTTTCTACTTTATAGTACTGGTTATATGTTGTACCCATTCTTCTTGTATATATGTATTTTTTGGATCTTAGCTATTTTACTTTGAGTTGGTGTCGTATGTTGATTGAGAGCTCAGGCACTGGAGTCAAAAGCCTGGTCTTAAATCTGGACTCTGTCACCAGGGAACTTGTGGTTCTGGGACACTTACTTTACCTTTCTGTGAGCTCCATTTGACTGATCTTGTGAGTGGTGATATTAATATGTTCTAATACATGTTATGATATACATAATACATAATATTAATATGTCATAATACAAATTTTCTGAGTTTTACAAGAGATTGTGTATGTGAAGTACAAAGCACAAAAGCTGGCATAGACTAAGCACTCAAGGAACACTGACCATTCTTGTCATTAGGTTAACTGTAAATTATCACTGGCTGTATTTTCTGTCTCCCTTGTGGAAAATTATACATCATCCTTTGGTAACATTCCCACTTTGGCTTAATATTACTGAATTACAGAATGTGATAGCTTGATTCCAACCCTTATTGTCCAAATAATAAAAATTGAAGCTTTGAGAAATAACTTAGCTGGTCACGTTTCTAATGAAAGGAAGCAGTGTTTCCCATACGCTGCTCACACTTCTTCCCACAATCTGTGATTAGTTGCTTGGGTTTCGTGATTAGAAGACAGTAAGCCTCATCTTTAATTGACACGTACCCCCCTGCAAGTTATCCTCAGTGGCTTTGTCCTTGCGTTGAATAAGGCACTCCTTTTTGTAACACTATACTAACTTTCTGACAAAGCTGACAGTTTTCCCCTCTTTAAATTTTAAGATTTCCACATAGTTTCCTCAGATCTTTACATACGACTTGACCCTGTCTCTTTCTCAGCTATCCCTTCGATAGATTTACAGGGTTGACTTGCAAGTAGGTAGTATCCTAATAGTGTGGTTTTAGAGAAACGAAATGGATGAGCATAGAAAGGGAAAAAAGAGAGAAGGGGGCAACCATGAGAGAGACTCTTAACTCTAGAGAACAAACTGAGGGTGGCGGCAGGGGAGGTGGGGGGGGGCTGGGCTAAATGGGGGATGGGTATTGAGGAGGGCACTTGTGATGATCACATATAACATATAACATAACATAGCACATATAACAAATGTTATATGTACCTGTTGAATCTTTGAATTCTGCTCCTGAAACAATATTACACTATATGTTAACTAAACTAGAATTGAAATAAGTATTTGAAAGAAAAATAAATATATACATTTTAATCCAAATAAATAAACCCCCCCCCCCACACACACACACACACAAACAAGTAAAGTGGCAAAATCCGTTTCTTTCTTAAGGTTGTCTCTTACCCCCATTGGTCAATACCTGGAATTCTATGAGGCAGATTTTACCTTTTAAACTTAAAACTTGGTTTAGTGATGAAATACAAATGCCTCCAGGTGAGAAAGTACTTTCGAATGTAATAAAGCCTGTCTGATGTGAATGAAGGATCTGAGAAAAGAGGAAGGGGAAACAAGGATCCTGATGTCTCAGAAGATCAGTGTCTGTCTCCCAGTTAATGAGTTATGTTTGATTCATCAAATGCTACATGAGGAAATGACCGTTGAGAACCATTAGTTCATTCTGTTCATGGAGAGAGACACTGTAACTCCAAAGAGTTAAATGCATTTGTCCAAAGTCACTGATTTGTGGCACAAGATAGCCAGCCTTCCTTATCATCTCACTAAGCTGATCACCTTCCACTAGGTAACAGGTACCCTAAAGTCCACTCTACTCAAAATCTTTGCCATTTAAGCAAGGCTCCACGTTCACTCTCTTTTATCTGCCTGAATTGGTAGCAGGCCCTACTGCTTTAGTTCTCAACCTCTAAAGTAGATTTTAAGTATCTTTTTAGTTACATGTAGTTTCATATCTTTTAAATACGTAGTTAATTTAGTATCCTTAACAATCAAATTTATTGGTTACTGTTGCATGTTACATGTTCTTTTACATGTTGATCATGTTGACTTCAATGATTAGTCCACACAAGGAGGGTACACTCTGTACTTTCTGTGAACTCCCAACCAAATTATAATTCGTTAACATATCAAAAGCTTTTCTAGTTCTTCCTACACGATATCATATGTTAAAGGTGTGTGTGTGTGTGTGTGTGTGTGTAAGAAAATTTAGATAAATATACAGGTTTTTAAAATTGGTGACTTTAATAGAAATAGATCAATGTAAATGGAAAGTTGAGTTTTTACAGAGGCTGAATTTTATTTTAAATGTGTTGGTTTTGACATGATAGTAAGTAACAAAAATATCCAGAGGGAAATGTGCTTCAAGAAGACTGGGATGTGGAAGTTGGCTTTAGAAGCTGAAGGTACAGTGTGAGACCCATTTGTATTTACAAAATATAGTACAAAGAACTAAAACTATAGATAGCTAAAGTAATTTTTGAACATTAACTATTTTTAATCAGTCATAGAGTCGTTATTGATGAACTATCCAGTCTGGAGTATATCGGTGCTATTGAAATGCCAAGAATTAGAGGTCTGTGTGAAGGAGAGCGGAGGTGATGGAAAAGAGTGTAATCAAATGAGATAGAAGCAAACACAATGACAGGGACACAATAATAATAATAATAATAATAAGCAATTACAAGTAATGTATCAACAAGTACAAAATGGCATAGTATAATTATATTCTGAGGGGACAGAGGAGGGTGAGCTGAGGGAGGGAGGTTGATTGGGAAATGTTTCCTCTGGGCAGTGAGAGCTGAACACGGTCTGAAGGAAGTGATAGGTAGGAATTGGTAGAGAGGAGCAGGCAGGGAATTCAGGATGGAGGGAATGGCCTACTAGAAGATGAAGGAATAAATCAAGCCATGTGTAGAGAATAACAAATGGGCCATTTTGCTTCCAGTAGAGAGACTAGGTGAAAATTATCAAGACATCCTTCTAGAAAGGTTTGAAAGGGGAGCAACATGGAAGCAATGGAGAGTGGGTGTTTATAAAGAACCTTGAATGCCAATAATACACTTTGAACAGTACAGACATTTTAGTGTAATTTTATTACATGATTTAGTGTTCAAAAGCTATTAATGAATTTCTAGTGCCCAGTCTCCTGTTGTCCAAATTACATGGAAAAAAAAACTATGTTCCTATTTCCCTCCCCCTTGCTGTTGAACTCCCTGTTTTTGTTGTACCAAGAGAATAGAGAGTGCCTGACAGATACTTGTTATTGGCTAAAATTCTGTATAATGCCTTGAAATATTATTCTTCCTAGCAAATGTTAACAGTTGCTAATGTCATTCAAAAATAGTTGAGGAAAAATATGTTTGTGAAACATGCAGCTTTTGCTGTCACATTATTTCCGGAGTGAAAGGAAAATACAGTAGTAGGCTGCTATTTATTGAATGGGAATCCTTTAATGTTGTCAAGGATTTCATCAAACTGATGCCTTAACTAAGCAGGAAATCACGTGCCCTCTTCTTCAATGTCTGCTTCCTCGTGATGAGGCGGCCACCACACTCAGCTCTCCAGATGGGACTACCCCCCCATCACCGTTCTCTCAGATAGGATAACCAGAGCATAACTACTGTGGAGCAATGCAATTATGAATTTCTTGAGGGGGAAAAAGAAGAGATAAGTGCAGGGAAGTCAGCTAACGTGGTACGTGGGTAGTTCCAGGCAGCAAAAGGGTTAATAAGATTTTCATTTTAGATAGTCGCCTTAGTAACAATCAGGGAGCCCAGGCTGTATCTTTTCCATTTGTAGGGTATGTTTAGATTTACAGAGTAGCTTAGCTTATTATATACCTGCCTTGATTGCTGGATAAGGCTTGTGATTAAAAACAGAAAAAGATTCATTCTTATAATACTGTAAAGAAGAGCAAAACATTAAAAATGATGTCACTGGTGGCCTAGGGTTCTGGGAAATTACTGATATTAGAACTCTAGTGGCAACAGGGTTCCTTGAAAAGTTAAAATAATGAAGGTCCGATCTTTTCCTTAAACAAATTTTAATGAAAATAAGCCTGGACCCCCCAGTTATAAGAGTGAATTTGAATCCAACAAATAACTCTGGCTAACAGTGCTTGGAGAAATTGGACATCGACCTCGTTTTTCATGCCCAGTTGCATTAAGCTCTCAGAGATGCATTTGTTTATATAAGTACTATGTGGCCCTTCAATCAGGAATTGAAAAAATATATACATGTAGCATGTTGGAAAAGTGCTTATTTTGAGAATGTCTGGCAGAGTGGACCAGTGACATGAACATTTAAGGTCCTTAATTTACCCACTGGCCAAACAGCAAGAAAACAGACTCGACGGTGCTCTTCACGTGGCCTCAAACCTCACCTGGAGAGACACATTTCCTAAGGGCAGAGAATAGCATTCAGTGTGTTTGCCAAGACCAGGTCTGTCTGGAGCAGCTGCTGCCCATTAGTGACAAGTGATATGTAGTGAAGCCATGATACACTTGGAGCTCCCAGAGTTCAGTGGTTTCAGAAATTACTCTCTGAAACAAGAAGAACACAGGGCTTGGGAGCACAGTTCATTCCTGTTCCGTGGTAGTAACTTGGTAACCGGTGCGCCGACTCACAACTGACTCAGAAGTCAGTATGTCAGGCAACCGTAGACACTGAATTTATATATTATTTACAGACAGCTTCTGACTTACTTTTGCTTATTATATTAACTTAAAAATGCCCAGAGTTCCACCTTTGGCTTTCTGCAAGTATCAAATATTTAGCCGAGAGACACACTGGAGAGATTTCAAAACAAAGAGAGCAAACAAACAGAAACTTAGGAGATTTAAAGACCCTGCTGAGCTTTGGAGGAAGGGGGAAGAAAGTTTTGTAAAGCAGGGATGGCTTACTGATTACAGGTCTGTCAGTGCCATAGTGATCATTCATACCGTAATACCAGTTAGCTCAGTGTTTTTCTTGCGAAAGCTGCTTCGCCAGCCTGATGGAAGCATGTGTGTTTGTTTGTTTCATGCGATCAGAGAAACAAACAGTCGTTTTGGAGCGTGGAGGAATTTGTGAGGTAGGACACCTACGCCTCAAAGGAAGGCTTGTGGTTGAGGAGTTGATATGGCTGAAGAAACTCCAAGGAGATTAGGGGAGAATGATTTTGGAAGCTGGGAGGCAAGAACAGCAAAGGAAGAAGGCAGAAGAAGACAAATCATATTAAAAATTTTTCCTGGGGCCAGAGAAAGATAAGGAAATATCCTGCCTCCCTTTCTGTCCTTCCTCTAACAAATGACCCTTATTCCTGGACACAGGAATTTATACCTAATGTGTAGCTAGATTAAGAGCTAAATAACCTTCTTGTAATCTAACCTTGAAACTTGACCATTTGCAGTATTGGCTCTATGCCAGTTCTTTGCTCAGTTCAAGGAAGATATAGATTGTTTTTGAAGAAAAAAACAATTCAATAGGTTCAAGGTTTTCTAGAGATTTGCAGACTGCCATTTGAAAAACACCAAGTTAAAAAAAATAAAATATTTACTGTATTCCATATGTAAATCTTGACCAGGAAAGACATGATTTGCCATCATGCAAGGTAGAAGTGTATTTGTTTCCTTGTTCGTTGTGTTCGGATGAAAATGAAAACATCAAATTGGGGGGAAAAATGCCCATAAATATTGACGACCCCAAAGGGGCTGCAGCCTCTGGGTTGAGAAACACTGGTGAAGGTGAAAAATGTATTTTGAGTTCCAAATGGTGCATTTTTCAAATGAACTTTTAGAATCCATTTATAACTAGGACTCCTTGTATTTAATCATTTCACACTAATTTTTCCCTGGTTTGAATAAAGAATGTCTTCAGCATGGTCATCTAACATTTCCATCATAATAATGTCATTCTGACAACACTGAAAAATAAAACAAGATTGTTGACAGAAAAACAAGCTATAAATATTTGGTTAGAGTATGGAAGAATTTTTCAAATGTCTAATAATATATCGAGACTTGGCTCTTTATTAGAAAGTCTGTGAACTTTCCTGTCTCCTGTGTGTGCGCTCTCTCTCTCTCTCTCTCTCTCTCTCTCTCTCTCTCTCTCTCTCCAGGGTCACTATATATTTAAAGTGTCTGTGTGTCTGTAACATTTTAGCATGTGAAGTGGGATACAGTCAAAAGGACAGATGTTCCAAAGAGCTGAAAGAAGATAGTTTTCATTCCTAGGGAAATAGTGGAAAGTTTAAAAAGAATTATTTTCTTTGCCTTCTTCTAAATTTGTGGGAGAAGCATGTGCTGTCAACCACTTACTTGACAAAACTGCCCTCCATCACTATCTCAAAACCGCTTCATCAGTATCCATATCACTTTAACAATTATTTCTCTTCTCGTAATGCTTCAGTCAAGCCACTGATTGCGTTGGGAAGTTTTTATTCCCACCCACCCCCCACTAGATCTGTGAACCTTTTCCTCTCCACAATACAAAATTAGAAAACTTGCAGACATTTTCAAAATAACTGCTCCTTTATGATCTTTACAATGTTCAGAACTGCCATCAGGCATGGTAGGTAATGAGTACCTACCTGTTGATTGTCTGACTGAAATAGAGTTAAATTTATTGGAGTCGTCAAAGCTACATCCAGTAGTTCCCCGTATCTTCAGTTCTGCTTTCTGTGGTTTTGTTACCCACAGTCACCTGAGGGCCAGAAGCCGGTGAAACTCCTTCTGACATAATGTCAGAGGGTCAGCAGTAGCCTAACACTAAGTCACCGTGCCTGGGTCATTCCCCTCATGTCGTCTCATCATATGGGTGTTTTGTCATCTCACATCATCACAAGAAGGGTGAGTATAATACAATAAGATATTTTGAGAGAAAGCCTACTTTTATTATAGTATATTTTTTATAATTGTTCTGTATTATTGCTAGTTATTGTTATTGATTTCTTAATGTGCCTAATTTATAAATTCAACCTTATTAAAAGTGTGTATATACAGGAAAAAATATAGTATATATAGAGTTCAGTTTCACCCATCCGCCGGGGATATCATTGAGATATACTCCTTAAGGATAAGGGGTGACTACTATATATACTTGAAATTAATGTGCAGACCAAAATTATGCAAATTAAATTGCATAATTAATTTGAGACTTCCAACTGGTTGTTCTGTTGTCAGCCAGGTAAATGATGGCTGAGGTCGGTAATGATGTTGCCTTACTCCTCAGTTTTCTACTTGAGCAAAGTAAACCATAGTGGAAAGGGAGAGATAGAGAGATGGAGTGGGTAGGGAAGGAAAAGAAAGAGAAAGGGAAAGTAAGGGAGGAATGTGAAGCAAAAGAACACTGGAGAAGATGCTTATAGATAGCATCAATTATTATTATTGGAATAAGTATCGGAACATTGCGGATTGAAAGCATAAATTTTCATTAGGGATATAAGGCCTTTGAAGAAAATAAATAGGATGCTAAGAAAAATCAGTGAAAAAATGACTTTGAAGAAGAATATTGGGTGGCTTCTCTGAATTTTGATGTGAAAGAGGGCAAGAAAACTAAAAAGATGAAAGGAGCTCCAGATAGCTTTGGTGGACATCTGTTTTCTCTAATTGATGAAGAATAAATGCTCCCCGAGGCATCCTTAGCTTCTGATCCTGAATATGGACTAGATCTAGGCTTACCCACACTCATGTTAGGATATGGGTATACAGTTTAAGGCTCTGTTAAGAGGAATGTGGAGAACTTGGCTAACTTCCAGAGGAGAGCAGTAAAAATAGTACCGTGAGAAAAGATTAGGGTTCCAGAATATCAAATCATCTTGCCCAAAAAATAGAAGGCTCATATATGACGTAACTGCCCTTCAAGGTTGAGGAGATACTACTCTTCAATTGGAATTCCATTTTCATTTTGGAAAATTCAAAGCAAATGATTTTGTGTTACAAGCAGGCACGTTCAGGTTAGACCCTCTTATGGTTAGACTTTAGGAATCTAATAGTTTGCCCCCCCCCACAAAAAAAAAAATCCCAGATTCTCCATGTGTCGTAAATTATCTCCAACACAACTTTTAGTTATCTTACTTGTTTTTATCAGCCAATCACAGATTATATTTGTCTGAACAATTCCAGGAAAAATGCATTATTTTATTAAACAATATCAGAAGTCCAAGATGTTACCTTATTATTATTTCTGTTTCTTAGCCTGGATTCTTTAAATAAGAGCATTCCTAAGGGCTTGCTTCATGTGTTTTGAAATACTCTTGCATTTCTTTGATTTTAACTGGTTCATGTGAAATTTCCTAAAAGGGGTTTTTAAAGCAATGCTGGTTCATTCGTTGTTTTCTCAAGTTTGTAAATTGCATGTGAAAAACTTTCACTAAGAGCCACCTCTCCTTAAAATCTTAGTCATATTTTGTCTTCTGTAATAGTATACCTAAAATAGCTGAGCAATTCTGATGCCTTTTCTTTGTTTACTGATTTTAAGATCATTATGCATACTCTAATGCATAATTATAATTATGTATTCATGATGTTACTTGTACTGGCTTAACTCAGAAATAGTGTGAAGCAGCTAATCTCGAAGCTACAGGCTGTTTCCCATCACTTAGATTCTGATCAGAGCTGTTTGTTGAGTCTTATTGGAACGCGGACTCTATGTGCTCCAGTCCCACGGCTGGACCCTTGGTTTTATCATTAGTTTCACTCTCTGCCCTTTCTTTTTCTCTCCAAATCTCTGCTTTCAAGACAGGAAAACTACAAGATAATTTTTTTTTTTTTTTTTTTTTTTTTTTTTTTTTTTTTTTTGTTTTTCCACCATT
>NW_027533334.1:1611886-1651095 GCF_008692635.1 Crocuta crocuta | reverse complement strand
GTGTTTCAAAAAAGGGAAAATCATAAATTTTTTTTTTTTTTTTTTTTTTATTTTGCTATGTGTAGTCTATCCACAATGCTTAAATGGGAGGGATCTCTAAAATTATCCATTTTATTTAAAATCCACACATAGTATTATATGTAATAAAAACAGACATGGTGCCATTTCCCATGGTTGAGACTTAACTATCAACTGGCTTTTGACTGAGTTTACTTTAGTGTGGCTTAAACTGGTCTAGCGCGAAACTACCAATCTTCCTTCCATATATTCTAGAGTAGTCTGATTTTGGCCAAAGAGGACATTTGTGTATCTTGCATGTTGTGCCCTTGTCAACAAACACTGCAAAGTGTTCATTGCATACATATGATAGAAAGGATGCTTTTTACAACACTGTAAAGGGTAGTAACATTAAAAACAAACAAACAAACACTAGAGTCTTGGTCATTTGAAACTGAAATTTGGGTTAGTCTGTAGTAGCGTAACATGGAAATATATGCTCAAGCTCGTGCATTACCTGGGGGTGCACAGTTTCAAAAGATATGGAAGATAGAGCCATAAATAAGTTATTTTGCTCTGCATAAGTCAGAAGGCAGAGCAAACTCTGAGTTTGTAGTTTAACATTTCCTTTCCTGCAGTTCAATTAGGGAATATTCTACCTCACTGTGAATTAGCGACATTGTTTCGGGATTCTCAAATTAAAGGGAGATGAGCCCCATCAGAGAGTATGCATGTGAGTATGTGTATTTGTTAAAGGGATTCTGTCTTTGCTTCTAGAGGAGGGGGCACCATTGTGTCATTTCATTAATATCTTTATAGTCACTGTGCTTATTTAAATTTTTATCAAAAGACACCATGAATTTGTGACATAAAGAAAGGAGAGCATAGGTTTTAAAAGGTTGAGTAATGTTAGACAAGTCTATTCACAAGTTTCTTCCATTTAGAGTACAGGAAGTTCTAGAACCAGAAGGTGCCCCTATGAGTCCTGGCATCCTGGTCTTCTCCTTTATTAATGAAGAAACTGGCTCAGGGAGGTAATATATTTTGACCAAGGTAATCCAACCGCTTAGAGATAAAGCTTAAACCTAAATTTAGTGAATTCGTAGATCGTTTTTGAAAATATATCTAACTAGCATACTAGCATGAAATAGAAATTATAAGTGAAGAGGTCATAGACTTTGTAATCATGAGGGGTTTTGCTTTGGGTTTGGTTTGGTTGTCTTTGACAAATGAGACAACATATTTAAAATTTGAAATAAAAACTTTAAATTATGGTAGTTACATTAGGGCTTTGTTCCAGCACATGATATGAGAAAAATTTGCATTATTTAAAATTTTTGAACTAGCTCAGAAAATCCCAATTTAGAATCAAGGCAGGGGAGTGGCATAATTAGGAACTCAATGTCTAGATCCTTTTCAAATTATTTCCCAGATGCCCTAGAAGCAAGTGTTTAGATCTTGTAGGTGCTAGTAAAAACAATAGGTGGAAAATTTGGAGTAATTTCAGTAGAATAAATTATTTTATAACCAATATGTAAGGCTTTTTATCATAGAAGGTAAGATTTTATTCAACTAACCTTAAGTTGCCATAAAAATCTTTTATTTGTGCTACTAGTATTATGGATGTCTCCCCACTAGCCAATTTATTTAGTATTTAAAAAGGTTGGCCAAAATAGTAAATTCACTTACATATTTATAGCATGCTGCGTTGATCATTCTGTTGATGTCTGGATAGAATGAATTAAATAGGCACAAGACTTTTCATAGATTAAATTTTTCTCCATTTCCCCAAATCAATGTAAATAATGATTATAAATCTACACTTACTGTTTGTCAGGTATCATTGTCAGTGATTTATAAGTATTAGTTTATCTCACATCACATCACCCCCAGGAGGCATTATTATTCTCATTTTACAGATGGGGAGACTGATGCACAGAGAAGGAGAGTTTACTGACCAAGATCACGTCATAGATGGGTAGCAAAGGTTGGATTTCAACTTAAGCAATCTGACTCTAGAACTCATGCTTTTAGCCACTGTGTTAATAACTGCCTATCTGCTAAGTCTGTAATGTACAAACTGAGATTGCTGCTGCTTTTCCTCATTGTGCTACCACACTGAAGAATACTGTATGTCATAAATAATATTTGAATCACAACTGAACTCTTCAGTTTCAGACCCACTGAATCAAAGGAACTACCTTTTTTCTACCTCTGCACTATTTCTCCCCAATGCTTTTTAGTGAGGCTCCTTTTTGATTTCCCAGTTTGACCTTGACCTTCTATTGGCAGGTGAAACTGCTCTCTGGTTTTTGTTTGTTTGTTTGTTTGTTTGTTTTTCAGTCTCCCTGTGAGCAAGCCAGTTTAAGTTGGGGACATGCTAACTAAACTCAGACCGAGATATTTCTTTTAGTAAACACTTCCCCCTCCCCCCATCAGGGCGCCAAGACTATGCAATGCAGTTTGGGTTTCTTAAGTAGGTACATGCAGAGGTTCTGAAGAGTAGAATTGACCAATCAGACACAAAGGCCTGTCTGGACTGCCTTGCTGCCCCAAGTATATGTCAGTACCTCACTGTGAAGTACTATGATGAGGCTCTACTCTGTCCGTTGACCAGTGGGGCACCAAGAGAATCCATTATTCATTTGTTCTTGGATAACCAGTGCTGAGTAGAGTGAATTTTAGCCTAAAGACACCTTGGATCTCATCATGAATTCTGCTTATGATTGAAAATATCTTTATAGACTATTTTTTATCCATTGTTAACCTATAAACATTTCTATGGCTATAAAATGCCTGTAGTCATAAAAATAAAAATATGAAAAGTATTGCCTATGTTTCAATATTTTTAAGATCACTAACTAGACTATGTTCAGCTCTGTTCTACTTATACCCAGTTGATGCCTGATGTTGGCATTTAGTATCTCAACTATACTTTCAAGACTCAAAACTGTGCAAATGTGAGAAACAATTCGCTATAAACCTATAAATTTCACAGCTCAAAAAACTCTGAAGGTTATTAATAAGGCACCATGCAATTAGCTTATACAAAGTGCAGCTAGGAATCATGCATAATGTAAAACAGAAACTGCTAACTACTGACTCATGGAAGATCATTTAAGCTAGTTTTTAATGGACATGAAGAATTGATATTTAACACAATCCCTAAGAAGATTCTTACTGCTTTAACACCATGGAAAGAATTTAGTTTCTTACAGATTAAGAGAAAAATAGAAAAGAGTTCACGGTTAAGGCATTTTCCAGCAATGTGAATTTGAACACGTTGTTTAATATTTTAGAACCTCAGTTCTTACCTATACAAAATGGATGTAACAGGGGTGCCTGGGTGGCTCAGCCGGTTAAGCATCTGACTTTGGCTCAGGTCATGATCTCACGGTTCATGGGTTCAAGGCCTGTGTTGGGCTGTGTGTTGACAGCTAGCTCAGAGCCTGGAACCTGTCTTCGAATTCTGTATCTCCCTCTCTCTCTGGCCCTCCCCTGCTCACACTGCCTCTCCCTGACTCTCAAAATTAAATAAAAAACATTTTTTTTAAAAATGGATGTAACAGTGGGATTGTGAAAATTAATTCAAAAAGTAATTCAGCATCTAGAATTTTAGCGTAGTTAATACTTAATGAAATGTTATAAATCACATATTAGGGAAATGTGTCACTTTTCCACCCAGCCCAAATTCTTGTTTTACTGAGAATTTTGCATTTTGATGGAAACAATTTTTTTATTAGTAGTAATTTTTTTAAAGATTTTGTTTTTAAGTAACCTCTACACCCAACATGGGGCTAAAACTTAAAACCCCAAGATCAAGAGTTGCACGCTCTACAGACTAAGCCAGCCAGGCACCCCGGAAACAAATTTCTTTAGGAGTATTAGAAACATAAGCCAAACGCTTGCCTACACTAACATACCTGGTACTGCTTTAAGCTCATTATATACATTAACTTGTTTAATCCTCAACGTAATCCTGTGACATAAATACTTGCTTGTATTATACTCATTTTAGAGATGAAGAAACAGAGTAGTTAAGTAACTTATCCTAGGTCCTACAGCTCCTAGGTGGAGATGTGGTGCAAACTCAGCGTGGCACCCAAGGGCAACTTCTAAAATGTGACTGTTAATAAGGCATGTTAATTGTGATAATTAGTGTATACTTAAAATAGTATGTACATAGTTTATCTTGACTACATTTTGCCAAATATTTCAACTTTTGGAATATTTATAATATGTTTTTGATATACTTTATTTCATAGTAATAATTAAATGAATATATAGTAAACCAATGTTGGTAGAAGTAGAAGTGTGTGGCTTAAATCAAGCTATAAATGTAATACAAGTTTTTATAATTGGATTTTAGATATAATTGTTAAAATATAAGCTATATTTTATAGATTTTCAGTGTATACTGGAGAAAACTTCAGTGTTTTTAACTTTAAAATTAAAGTGTAATCCTAGGAGCTCCTGGGTGGCTCAGTCAGTTGGGCATCTGACTCTTGATTTTGGCTCAGGTCATGATCCCAGGGTCTTGGGATCAAGCCCTGTGTCAGGCTCCACACTGAGCATGGAGCCTGCTTAAGATTCTCTCTCTTTCTCCTTCTGCCACTCCGCCCATTCATGCTCTCTCCCTCTAAAGTAAAAAGTAAAGCGTAATCTTAAATTGTCACGAAGATCCTTTAAAATTAGTCTATTAGTCACTTCTCATCTCTTACTACAGTGTCATTTGGTCATGGACCATCAAATTCACATTGAGATTTCCAAATGTATTAGTCATATACTTGAAATATCATGAGATTGATTGTAAATATTGATTTAAATAATAGGGGCACCTGGGTGACTCAGTCAGTTGAGCGACTGGCTTCAGCTCAGGTCATGATCTCACAGTTCGTGGGTTTGAGCCCCATGTCAGGCTCTGTGCTGATAGCTAGCTTAGAGCCTAGAGACTGTCTTCTGATTCTTTGTCTCCCTCTCTCTCTGACCCTCCCCTGCTCACACTGTCTCTCTCTCAAAAGTAAATAAAAACATCAATAAATAAATAAATAATCTATGTGTATGTCACTTAGGTATTTTTATTATCAACATACTGTGAGCATCTAGAGGAAGTGTAACTCTCATCATTATGACTCTAAGAGTTTTATATGTAGTAGGTACTTAATAAATATTTATTGAATAATGAATACCTAATTTCTAGTAAAGTATAAAGTGATTATTTTAAAAGCAGAATAACCTAAATAAGTCTCTCAAAATAGAAATGGCATAAAGAAATCCAAAAATAGCCAAACTATGGAAAGAGGCCAAGCATCCATCAACTGATGAATGGATAAAGAAGATGTGGGGTATGATACACACCAGACTCATATATATATGTATATATGTGTGGAATATTACTCAGCCATCAAAAAGAATGATATTGTGCCATTTGCAACAAAGTGGATAGAACTGGAGTTTATTATGCTAAGTGAAATAAGTCAGTCAGAGGAAGACAAAATACCATATGATTTCACTCATGTGGAATTTAAGAAACAAAACAGATGAACACAGGGGAAGGAAGAAAAAAAAAGGGAGAGAGGGAAGCAAACCATAAGAGACTCCTAAATATAGAGAAGAAACTGAGGGTTGTTGAAGGAGAGGTACATGAGGGATGGGCTAAATGGGTGATGGGTATTAAAGAGAGCACTTGCGATGAGTACTGGGTGTTGTGTGTAAGTGATGAATCACTAAATTCTACTCCTGAAACCAGTATTACACTATACGTTAACTAACTATAATTTAAATAACCTGAAACAAACAAGCAAAAATAATGCTGATCACTCACTACTAATTAGAATAATTTTATACATAAGGTTACATCTTTTATGTAACAGATACCACATCTGGACAATGTAAACCAATGTGGTCCAACCTTTAATATTGTGTACGAAATGCAGAATTTAACCCCTGGTATTTGCACTCAGCCATTTAAGTTTTTACAGGTGTATTAGTTTGTCATATAAACATTATTTAACATGTTGAAGCTTTTATTCATATTTCTACTCCTTTGTAAAGAATATGGTTTGAGAAGTTTATCCAGGGACAGTATTAATAAAGGTTTATCTCATTTGGTTCTGCTTTCATAGCACATTCCTTCCATTGCTCCAGACCTACAGATATATTGAACAAAGGTCCCCTGGATTGGGAGCTTGTGGAGGTGAATCAGTTTCATTGGTCGGCATCTTCTTCTCTGTGCTTTTCTCCATGGAAAACAAAGTGGCGTGCCTCTGGAAGGGAAGGACACGCTCATTGAGTTGGGCACTTGGCTTTTATTCTCTGGAAGTTCAGAATGAGTATGGTCCTTCTGCATTTGTTGTTTCGAGAAGAATATTGAAAACTACTCTCATGGTCAGAGATTTACTTTACATACTTAATTTAAGTGTTTGCAATATTCCTGTTATTAAAACATCTCACAGATTAGATAAGCTTTGTTCCGCTCGTCTGTAGCACCTTCACGCTTCTGCCAACCAGACTGCCAAGCTTGTAAGCTTTTGCACCCAACTTTAAATAATTTGTCTCATAATAATCTGCTTCCCCAAAAGGTGCTCCATATATCACAGCACCAACTATATGGTTTAACGATGCCATCATTTGGTTTCTTTCTCTTTGGAGACTTCTTTCTCATTCCTAGTCTTCCAGTTGATGTGAGACTCTTAACATCAGTTTCAAATCGTAGGTATATTTTAAGTTCAAGATATAGGTGAGTTCTTAATAATGTGTGGTTATAGAGGTACAAATCATGAAAACAAAACATGTATATAAAAGGGAAAAAAGCCTCTTCATTTGGTTTTAAAATCTACTCTGTTGTTAATAACAAGATTGCCCTTTTTCTTTGGAGGGGAAAAGCTGATATTAAGATTGGCTAAAATGGTAATAAGGAGACAGTCTAAAAGGTGTCCGAAAGATTCATTACATAGTGCAGTGGATTAATTCATGAGGGACAGACATATCTCAGTATCTGAGGATGACTTTGTGCAGGATATAGCTTTTTCTTTCTTCCACAGAATGCCTTTGGGGTAAATCTCAAAAAGAGACTGCTGAATAGAATTGACCACTATTTTTTTTATGTGTAAATAGGTCATCGATAGTTGAATGTGTGTGTTTGTGTATATATATCTGAAACACACTCCATATAATTCTTCATACTAACATTTTTATTTTGACCACACCAGCATACCACTTTCTCTGACTCCACTGTTTTCCTTGGTATTAATATTCCAAGGTAAAATACAATAGGTGGCTTTATTTACTGCATCACCAATTAAAAAATAGTAGGGTTTGCTTAGGTCAGTATAAGCCCAGTGTGTTAAATTTTCATAAATATTTGCACACTCAAGATTTGAGTTTAGACTTGACAAAAATTGTATAATAGGAAGTCTTATGATGTTACTGTCAAGCTGGAAGTTCATATGAGATCGTCTTACAAAGCAGAAAGACGAAACCATGAGAGGTTAAATGATTGGCCCCAGGTCACACAGCTGGGATCACGCATTTCCTGGTCCCTGCTCCCCGCCACAGGTTTACGTGAGGGGGGGTGGATACTCGTGAGCAATTCACTTTTTCCTTCCCAGGGCTTCGGTGCTGACACTCTTTTGCACATTGCACTAGGTGCAAGCCCAGAAATTCTGCCAGGAGCAAAACAACACTCCTTAAACACTCTGTGACTTTCAGAACTGTATAAAATAAAAGGTTGAAGTTAATGGTTGCCAGCTTGGAGGGAGTAGTTCCTCTTTAGAGCCAAATATATGTGGAGAACAGATGAGACTGTGGGAGTGAGTTGGCAAAAGGGAAAGAGAAATGAATCTATTCTTTTTTTTTTTTTTGAAAATGAAAGTATAATAAATATCTGGATAACTTGTTTGTTATTCCTTTAGAGATTCTTCCCATTTGAAAAATGAAATATCTGTCTCTCATGTGTATGTTCTTAAACAATAATTTTATATTTTTTTTCTAACTATCATGAAATAATCTTTTTTTGGAAGTAAAGAGTTTACTTTAATGACCTGGATATATGGAACTATTTGCGTTCACTTTCTTAAAAGATCATTATTTCTTATACTGAAAATTCTCTCTTTAATCAGTGACTCATGTTGTGATAATGGGTTTCCACAATTTTGAGAACTAAAGGCAAATACACTTCAGAGATAATGATTATTTAAATTTTTGGTTCTTAGAGATAAAACTGTCTTTGACATAAGGAGTATGGATGGATATAGTAGCCAAGAATTCTATCATTTTATTTCACACTCATTTTGTTTTTGAAAAGTCTCTTCTCGTGTTTGAGATCCCACATACCACAGTGATCTTAAAGACGTTTGTTAGCAGAGTTCTCTGGAATTTCACTCTCATGCTGTCCTTAAAGGATATTTTGTGGAACTGTGCTCAAGAGAAATGCTATTCTAATGAAACCTTCCTGGTATTTCCATTCATAAATCTATCCTGTGCCTAATGGTACAGTGTAGCAGTCTTTCGTAGAGCACATTATGGACACCTTTCCAATTTAGACTTTTTATGTATTTTCTAATTTAAGACTATTCTTAATTTATTTGAACTTGAGTTTGAAAATGTGCCTAGCACATCTAGCCTTTTTCAAGCAATGGAAACTTGATTATCTTTTACTAAGTTGAGTTTTGCTGTTTCCTAAACAATTACTGTAGGTAAAATACTTGGTATGAGTTTTAAAGTTCCTAAAGTTACTTCTTCATTCTTTTAAGTTATTTATTTATTTATTTATTTATATTTATTTATGCATTCATTCATTCATTCAGGTGATCTCTATATCCATTGTGGGGCTCAAGCTCATGACCCCAAGATCAAGAGTTGCACACTCTTCTGACAGCCAGCAAGGTGCCCCTAATTACTTCTTTAAATCTGTTTGTATCTCTGTTTCTCTCTCTCTCTCTCTCTCTCTCTCATTTTTAGACACAGTAAATAAAAGGAAGGTGCAACACTAACTCACAGGACATCCCAGTGTACTTCAGTGGCCATTTTATCAGTTTTTAGATGGAAGCACATGATTTTTCATGGAAATGCTTGAAAAACCTAGTCATGTCTGAATGATGTCTGACATTAATTAGTCATGGAGAATGTTTAGGTATTGCTGAGAAACCTGTTTTTATATCATCACACAGATAATGTTGACCCTACAAGACCCCACGGAATAGAGTTATTCTGTTTATGTAGTCTAAAGTGATACTCTGTTTTTTTAAAGAAAACATAATTATTGGCCTCAGCAGCATCAAGCTCAAACATTTCACAGGGTGTCCTGTATAACTTTTAAAGGATGTTTACTAAAAACCACAAGTTTAGTCAGTGGCAATCTTCATTCTAAAAGTCCAGGTTTTAAATACGTTATTTAAGTAAATCTCCACCCAACATGGGGCTCACACCCACAACCCCATGATCAAGAGTTATATTCTCCACCAACTGAGCCATCCAGGCACTCCCATACTAAAAGTTTTTATAGTTTCAGTCAAATCAGCGATGTTGAGACTATATGTCATGCACAGAACTACTGAAAACACAATTGTGTAGGGCCTTGCATTATTACTTGACATTTCTCCCCACTCTTGGTACTCCAAGATCTTAAGTTATTATGCTCGCATAGGATAGACTGTTTGTGAAGGGAATTTTTAAATTCAAGCTCACTGTCACTAGAAACTTCATACAGTTAAAGGGAGAGTGATACAATGTTTTTGTAACTGTAAGATTATGTTTAAATTTAATTCCAGTGTGGAGAACTGCTTGGATATATTAACTGAAACTTTTACTGTGTGGTAAGTACAAGGTCAAATCACATACAGTACCATTTTTTCACTTAGATGTAGGCAATAATTCAGTTGGGGGAGATTGGCTTTTTTCTGGTTCTCAATCTGATGTCTACAGTAATTTGGAAAATTTTCTATGCCTACTATCAAATATGTTTTCATAGCTGGAGAGAATAGAAACTGCTATTAATTTTGTCAACCAGGCTTCAGCCCTTTTCACCTATTGCCTAGTTAAGGAATCAACATACCAAGAGCATTTTTATCCACATCAAACTACTTCTCATGGCATTGGCTTCAGAGTTCCTAATGAGATTTTGTTATACTTCCCAAGCTAAAGTCAAGGGAAGCCAATTTTTCCATCAAGTGACACTTCTAGTTCTTTTAAAAGGCTGTAAAGTCAGGCTCTTCTCATAGGTCAGATTTTCCTAAGACTTTTAGCTCTTCCTAAGCCTCATTTTGGAAATCCTCAACAAATATTTCCAGCAAAATTTGGAATCCCTGAGACTGCATTATGTCACCAGTTTCTTGGGTTAGAATTATCCTCTGTTCTTTACCTTTGGGCTGTCTACTTTTATCTCCATTAACCTTTTGGCTTGAGTATAAACATTTATTGAAGGCTACCTCCTTTGTCGGTCCAGTAACTCCAGAGGTTAGTGAGAAGTGGATGCTGGTTTGACCTCTTTTATCCACATTAGATGATTCTAATTATTCCTAAGAAATGACACTTTTGACCCATTTTGTCCTTGTCAAGTTTGTCTCGTTGTAGGCTGTCGAAGCATGAAACTCTGGGTTCAAACAGTGTACAGGAGTGCACATTTTTCTAACTTACAACGTGGAGCCTCAGAAGTGCACACTATTTCTTTTTCTTTTTAAAACATGCCAGTTTAACTGAAACTCAGGCCTCCTGTTATGTACCTTGAATTGATTTATTACTGAAAGGGACTGCCTAGATATAAAGTGCAAACTTTAACCTGTAAAAACCCATAGGTTATTGAATACAGAAAAAAAAAATGGGAAAAAGCTTTGCATAAGTGAGGATAAGCTAGGTTTTGCTGAGGTTGCAAGCAAGTCTAATATCACAATGGCTTTTTACATAAAAAAAAAAAGTTTCTTTCCTTATCACCCTACATGGCCATTGTGATTGCCAAGGCTTCCTCCTTGCATCCTCTGAGGATCACTGCAGCAAAAGCAGGGTGTGGTAGTGAATCCATTGGCTCCTCTTGCTTCTGTGTGGAAGTGACATGAGTTATCTCATGTTCAGTTTTATTGGTCACATGAAGTCACATGGCCATACCTGTCTTTAAAAGAGATCTGGAAAGTGGAGAGAGTTGGAAACAATTTCTCAATAGCCCTAATGACTATCACCATGTCTAAATTAGATAATTAGGAGTTTTTCTGTTGATTTTTATGCTAATAACTGTAGACATTGCCATCACCTGAGAAGTAAAGGTTCAGTGAATGCTTTTTGTACATTTTTAGTTCATTTATTCATGTAGCGATTCAGCAGAAGTTTGACATGCATCTACAGTGTACTAAACACTGTGCTGGTTGCTTTAGACAACTACCTTTGAAATAGAAACTATTATCCCCATTTTACAGATGTGCAATCTGAAATTGAGGACATTCAAGTTTAAGTGATTTCCCAGTCATGGAGCCTGCCCACAGCACATAGTAGGACTCAAACCTAAGTCATCCGACTCCAAGAAAGCATTGTCCTTTCTGTTCTCCCTCAACTATAAAGTCAACAGTAAATCATGAAATGTTTTAAATACTTAATTGTAGAAGCAGAAATTATTATAGTCACCGCTATGTTTTTTCTTGTACTATAAAACAAGAACATTAAGTATATCTAATAATGGTGGAATGACAATGTAGGTTTGATGTTATTCCAACTAAGAAGCTCTTTCACACTTTTTGAGTACATTTGATAAGGAACTTAAAGGTTTGTTTTTTTTTTTAACTGTAAATCAGTAAATACGAATCCCTTTTGTGTTTTCTATTGCTGCTGAAACAAATCACCACAAATTTAGTGGCTTAAAACAACAAGAATTTATTATCAGTTCTGTAGATGAGAGGTCCAATATGGATCTCATTAGACTAAAATCAAGGGAATGCATTTCATTCTGGAGGTTCCAGGGGAGAATATCTTTCCCGCTATTCAAGCTCATGGCAGAATTCAGTTCCTTGAGGTTGCAAAACTGAGGTCTCTGTGTCCTTGCTTCCTGAAACTGAGAGTCATCCCAGCTTCTAGACACCATTGTGTTCCTTGGTTTATAATCTCAGTATGCCATGCTCAAAGGCAGCATAGGCAGGTGGAATGCTTTTCATATGGAGTCCCTTTGATCCACTGTTCTGCCTTTCTCTTCTAGTTTCAAGAACTCAGGTGTTTAGACTGAGCCTATCCAGACAATCTAGGATATTTCCACCATTTCACAGTCCTAAGCCTTAATCACTTCTTTAAAAATCCTTTTTCCCAAGCAAGGTAACATATTGACAGATTCCAGAGAATTAGGGCATGGACAACACTTATATCCATGCTCTTTCCTAACATATTGTGCCAACTGTATGCTCTGTAGAATGCCAATAAACATCTTGGCCTTACTTTCTTCATTTGTGAAATTAGGGAATGAAACTCATTGAACTTTGAAGTTGCTTGCAGTTCTTAACATTCTAGACTCGTACGAGTCCTTATGATAGAGACATGGGAAAGGGAACCTAATGATCAATGTGGATATTATTGTTATTTTCTATTCATGGATTTTGCTGGAGTGTAGATTTCATATAATCCTGGCTAACTCCTTCCTTCTCACACTTGGTAATCTTCTTTGAAGTCAGTCAATCTCTACGAAAGTTGACTTCTTCAGAAAGAAATTGACTTACGTCCTCAAAACTGTAATAACTGGTCCCTTGAGATTTTTTATCTACTTATTATTTACTTTACAGCTTTGGTATAGCTTTCAGCAAGCCTTAGCTACATTTTTGCTTTTGCTTTATTGACTTAGAGTAAAAGAAATTGTTTTCCCTTCAATTCAGTTTCTTAATAAGTCAGATTCTGCCTATGTCCAGGTATAATAAAGGTTTCCAAAGTTTTAAAAGGTATAATGCCTAATTTACTATTAAGGAAAGATATTAATTAACTATTTTTATTTGCACCATGAAATTAATTCCTTTAAACCTTAATTTGCTTATGTACTAAATGGAAAAAATATTACTACCCAAGCCCTAGAGTTTAAAAATCAGAAAAGATCATTGAAGGGAAGTATAGTACCCAACATTTAGTGTTCAATAGATGTAAGTCAGCAATATTGTTGTAACAGTAGTAGTAATAGTAGGGGTGGAGGTGGATAAGTCAGCCCAGATTGCCAAGGAATTTCTGGTTTAAATACTAAAAATCCAGCATCCTGGGGAAATTGGTTGGTCACTCCAGGAGGTGTAGTATCTGGAAACAGCTAGAAATAGATATGATGTCTTCCTTTTACCAACTCTTTGACCTAAAAGAAGTCATTAATCTTTGAGTTGCAAGTTTTTCTTTTTTATCTGAGAATGGATATAAAGACTAAATAAGTAAGGAAAGTGTCTAACAAAAAACCTGCATAAGTAGCGTAAATAATAGTACCCTTATTCCTTCTGGTTAAACAATCTTTACTGGCTCCCTTTGCTTAGAAATTTAAGCCTAAAAGGTTTTGCCTGGTATGAAAACGTCTTTCACAATAGCTTCTAACCTGCCTTTCCAGACACACTGCTGTTATTCCTCTTCCACCTATCAGTAATGAAAATAGAGATGACGATGATGATGATAGCTAATGCTTATCTAGTGCTTTCTACGTATCAAGAATGGCTCTAAAGACTTTATAAGAACTCAAAACCAAAGAATCCCAGAACTACTCACCATTGCCTGTACTCATGACTCATATACTGCTCAGACTTTGCCTATGGTATACCAGTTGCAAATGTTCCCCATTTATCCTTTAAGATCCTGTCTAAATGTCACTTCCTCTATGATACTGTCCCAGAATCCATAGGACAGAACTTTCTCTCTTGGCCTGCATTAATCCCAAAACAATTTACACATGACTTTTCGCTCCTTACCATGCTACTTTCTGCGTTATATTCAGCTTTTTCTTATGTATCTGTACCTTTCACCAAAAAGAAAGATGTCTTAATATTGCTAGCACCAATATTAAGGATGGAGGTCGTTTGTATAGTCATAAAATGAATGGAAGATTATAGTATCAGCAAATCAATTGACTTACTTTACACTAAAATATTCATATTTTATATTTTGTATATGGAGGTGGCTTGTATATTCATAAAATGAATGGAAGATTATAGTATCAGCAAGTTAATTGACTTACTTTACACTAAAATATTCCCTAAAGAATTTAAATGATCAATATCTATTTTTCATATTATCTGTGTAAAATGGTAAAAACAGATTTACTGTGTAGAAAACGATGTGGCTTTAAGAACTATGGAGTATAAAGGTTAAATAAAAAGCATGTCTTTCCCACAAAATAAGAGTACACTAGAAATGAGGAAGATGCCTGTTGTTGAAATCTGTTATTTAAAACCAGAAGAAAGCAGATGTTACAAATAAGATCACAAAATCTCCTACATAATGAAGGTCTGTCTATCGTAATGGTGGACTCTCTTCTATCACTTGTTCTGCTTACTGCCTGGAGACCTGCTGAGCCTGATCGGTGGGTTACCTGTTTCTCTGTAAGTAAAAGGAGCTGACATATGCGTAATTAAGACCTAATGTTAATTGGATGTGGGTCATTATCATTTCAGACTGAAGAAGCGTACTTGTCCTCAATTCTGTTTTCAAATGGAAGTAAATAAAAATGGTCACTCAGACTGATAACCATAAAAATAACTTGATAACATTTTTGCCTGTATTGTTAAAAAATAGTATAATATAAAATTACTTCTTTCCTCCAGGGCTTTCAGATAACCATCCTTGAAGACTATAGTTTCAGAGATAATATCTATAGTTTGTTATTAGAGAAGTTTCCCGGAATGTGTAGAGCACCAGATAAGTGTTTTTAATCATTGTACTTGCAAATATTAAGGAGTATAGTTGAAAAGTAAACAGTTAAGGTGTATAGTTGAAAAGTGAATATTTGAAATATGTTTCCAGACTTTTTAAAAAATTTATCCACGATGGTTGATTTTTTTCATTAAACGGTGTATTTTACAGTAGTTTTACCTCATATAATATACTTGATACTTCAAGAATTGAGTTAACATTCATCTTACACTGAGTTGTCAATATGGGTTTGCAGCTAACAATAGATCCCTGTCTCAGGCGCTAGCATTGTTGCCATTCAGTGGGGGGTGGGTTTTCCAGATTCCTGAGAGATTTGAAATGACCAGATTACACAGAACTCCTTGAGTGAATATGTATTAATGCCAATTTGGGAAATTTGTGGCAAAATCCGAGAATGAGCCACGATCTCTGTGGCAGGATCATATCTAGGTGAAGATTCAGTTCAAACATTACCTTGAAACCCTGCATTGTACTCTGGGTTTTGTGATATTTGATATACAGACATGGTCTGGTGGATGATAAAAGTCTGACTGCCAGTTCACTGTGACTCATCGGGAAGCAGCAATCTTGCTAAGGCTCACTTGTTTCCTCCTCAGTTTATTTCCTGCCATGTTTAATGTAATTAAAGACAAATAATTTGGGTGCCAAAGAGCCTAAAATGATAAACCTTTTGAGCCTTATGTTGAAAATGTACAACAGGAAGTATTTTGTTTGAACTAGGGCAAGTGTCTCCTGCTTCTGTGCTTCTCAGAGTGAGGCATGTCCTGCTTTAGTTGCTCTGCATCTGAATTTATTCACCATTCCTCTTTTATACTCCTTCTGGAGACAATGTATGGTGAATCATTAGCATTATTATTATTTCAGTTACAGTCAGACTACATATCCTCACTTAGCAAAGGGGGTTGGGTAGATTTCATTATTCATTCGAAATAAATTCCGACTCTAATAAAAATGTTGCTCAGGATAGAGCTTTGAAATGGATCCTGATTCTTTAAATTCTTTCCTGTCTGTTTCAGGAAATAGTGAGATCCTGTTGATAGTAAAGTACAATGTGTCTAAAGTTCACTTCTAAACACTCTGCTCTTTGCAGTGAAAGTCATCTGCATTCTCTTTATAATTCAGAGCCGCAAGAGATCTGTCTAATCTTGGAGATCTGATCCAGTATCATTTAGGAAAAAAAAAAAAAATCCTTGATAATAATTCTACCAGTCAGATTAGTGAAAGCAGTAAAGCCTTACAGCTTCTGTCATCTTAAAAAGATATTATGAGACAGGGGAATAAGGACTCAGATTGTGGTTTGGGAGATTTAGTTGTTTGTAAAAATAAAATGATTAGTACCGTTATGATTCAAGTTTTTAATCAACAAAAGCAAATGGCATCTGTCTGTTATCATTCTTTCTACAGAAGACAAAGGCTCAGGTCCCAATGGTGCTGACTTCTGGTCCCAAGTGGCTACTGGATGTGACTTGGCAAGGAGTAGAAGACAACAAAAACAACTGCATTGTGTACAGCAAAGGTAAATGCAGAAATCATTTCCCTCTCTCTCTGCGAGTTTTGGAACCTGAGCATTGAAGTGAGCAGGGAAATGGGAATACAGAGTGAAATTTGATCCCCTCTCTTCCTTTTTCCCTCCTGAATCTCTCTAACCTGTGTTCTCAGCAAAGCCTCCTGGGTTTTTTCTGTACAAAATACAGAACAAAATACAGACAGAAAGTGTTAAACCATTAATTACTTAGCACTGCACACATTTACCTAACCCTGTCTTTGAGCGGTGTGACTGGCGCCTTCCTTGCTGTTAGCTTTATTGATAGCCAGTTTGATGAAATCCCAAGTTCCTCTCTCTTAGACATTATCTACAAGAAAGCAAATTCCTTTTGAAACTTAGCAATTCGCGTCAAGGTGCATGCTCAAGGAGGCACTGCATTCCAGCCACTGTCTTGAAATCACTCATGATGAGCATAGCTGAAAACGAAACCATTGCAAAGACGGAGAATTCTTCCCCATGGTGATTTCTGAAGGGCAGGAGGCAAACGGAAAGAGGAAGCCGATGCGGCTTGCAGAGCTTTGCCTTTGATTTGCTCAGTGTGGCATCAACCCAGACTGCCATCACATAGCTACACCCTGGCTACAAAGGAGTCCAGGTTCCGCGATGGCACTCCCCAGCACAGGCCCTTCTTCGTGTGTGGTGTGGTTTGGGGCACTTTTCTCCATCCTCAGGTTGTGGGCCCCAGCTCAGTACTCTTACAGTGAAATCCCTAATCTTGCTTCTTCGTAAATATTGCAAAACCTTGGGCTTCTCATGTTTAATTTCTTTTAGCTTTCTTTTTTAACCAAATAGACCTACTGAGATCAAAGATTTATTTGCACAGTGAACCTAGAAACCATAAAAGCGTACAAGGGAACAAGCAAATAAGCACCCCTATCAATATATTAACATATAAAACACTAATCATAACATCAAAGACTCTTAAAAACTTGCTAGAAACAATTACAACTTGTTCTTATAATCATTACAATTTGTACACTTATAAGAGGATTGCCTTTAAACTACCATAAGCCTTTGAAAGTTGAAACACCGGAAAGAGGGAATTTTGTGAGCTAAGAAAACAATCTGTGCACCAGGATCTGATTATATTCCTTTTCCTTCTATAATTGCTTGTCCCAAACCCACTCATTTTCTAACCTGAAATACCTGTGGGATGCTGGTGGGAGCTTTTAGCTGGAAGGGAAGTGGGATTTTCCCAGGATGTGTCAACATGATCTATCAAAGTGGAAGGAAATGGTATACTGAACCAGTTTACCAGTGCCCACATTCAGAGTGCAGGAATATAAAAGTGGCCTCAGAATAGAGGCTTAATCACTAGGAATAGATGTTGGTTGTACAATGTCTTCTCTCTGCGATGGCAGTATAATATGGAGGAACCAAGAGAGTAGCTGTTCTCTTGCCATAATCCAAATCCACTGCACTTTTAAATCAGCCATTCTTTTGGGAGCAATGATTGTTATTTTGCTATGTAAGAAATATGGCAAAACTGCAATGCTGTATTCATCGGAGTACTTTAGCTTGAACATGTTTATGTGTTTGTGTTATGGTTGGCAGTAAATAATTTGGAGCAATTTATAGGAGGTTACTCATTAATTAACTCATAAAGCAGGCCTTGAGCCCAACTACGTGCTGGCCTTGTACATGGCTGCTAATAGCCATCGTTACTCAGCACCCCTGAATCCTCTCCATGGTACTTCCATACCAGCTATGTGTGCTTCTCTCATTGTTCTTGTTTTATGATCATTATTATGTGGGCTCAAGAAAAGAGTAAAAAAGTTAAAAGCTAGGGGAAAAAGTAAGAAGTTAGCTATTAACGTTTAGTAAAAGAAAAAAATTAAAAGTTGGTTATTATTGCCTTCCATTCCAATCTACTCTGTAATTACTGAGGACAAGAAGTGTGTCTTAGTCACCTTTCTATCCTTGGTATGGCATGCTGCTATATTAAAAAAAGTACTCAGTAAATATTTAGTTGACCAGATAAAGAAAGGATGAGTGGTTGCCAGAAACTGTCATGAGCATTTCATATACTCAGATGATGAACCATATGAATCACTGCTATTTAATGTTCTTAACTTATGAAAGGTAAATTTGATATTGTTCAACTTAAGAACTATTGGTATTGTGGTTCAAACGGCGGGCACTGCAATAACAACTTGTATAGGCATTTCATATCATCTTCATTTACTGCCTCCTATGCAGTAATTAATATACTACTCCATTTTACAAAAGGTGAAATGGAGAATTAGGTGGGTTGAGTAATTTGCCACATTCACATAGTTAGTAAGTGGTTGGCATGGGGTTCAAACATACATTTGTCTAACTTAGGGTCTGAGTTACCCACATTAGAATTATTTCTCCCTGCATTAGGCTTTCAAACAGCTTAATAAGATAAGTAGTGTGGGGTTTGTTTGTTTTTTTTGGTTTGTTTTTTTGGTTTTTGGGTATTTTTGTTTTTGTTTTTTTACATAGTTTAGCATTATGATTGAGAAAGATAGTATGGCTGTCCCTGGTCATGGTGAGCTAACAGTGGAGCCAAATTTGAGACTGGGTCTTGACGTTTCCAAACCCTGTACCCTTCTGATGTGTGACTCTGACTTCCCCTTGCCATTATTATATGATGAATAAATTCTTCTAGATCATTCAGGTATTTTATGCCTTAATATCATAAAGATGTATATTATAGTATGGCACTTCCCAATTACATTACACAGAACCCCAAGTGCATTAAAGAACAAACGCTGTGAGCTAATACTGCCTAATGTGGCCCCTCTGGAAAGCTCACAATGCCTGCTGGTGTGAATGCTCTTGAGAAGTTCTGTAGTAAACCAAAACAAAAGAAAACACCTATTTAACTCATTTGACCGTATGAAATAGATATTTTTTTTTCTTTTCCTTTCCAGTGGACACCCATTGGAATTAGTGTTCTGGGTAACACACTCAAAAACCCTTCTGTAAACTCTGTTCTGATCTCCTAGATGGACTTCAAAGGCCTGATACGAATTCCTAATATACAGATTGCCTTTGGAGGGAGGGAATAGCTCACCCAGAATATGTCTCAAAGTTCTGTGAATACCTTAATATACTGGGATTGTACCAGGAATCATTTGAGTCATGGAAAATATGACCCAAGGAAGCACTCCTATCAGGACCTTGTGGGCTCTGAGTTTGCTGTCTTCCTAGGCTGCAGGTATGATAAGGCTCCTCATAGCAAAAGAGTTTTGTAGCTGGAAGGTTTCAGCAATTTAGATTTAGTAAGTATTGACTTGGGCATCCATAATATGTGAGGCATTTTCCTAATATGTATGTTACTTATTACTTGGTACTGTTTTCAAGTGATAGAAATCCAAATGAAATTGACTTATGCAAAAAATAAAAGGAATTACAGTGTGCGTGTGTGTGTGTGTGTGTGTGTGTGTGTGTGTGTGTGTGTGTGTTGGGGTAATAAGGAGATTCATCTCCTCATAAAACTGAGAGTCTGAGGATGTTCTGGACTTCAGGAACAGCTTAATCCAGTTGCTCAAACTTTGTCCCCAGATTCTGGCCTCTGCCTCTTCTTTCTTTCATGGGTTTCGTTTTCAGAAATGGTCTCCTCAGGTAGTGGGAAGCTCCAGACTAATCCAACCAGTACCGCACTTCCAGTGAAAACAGAGCTTTCCTGGGTTTTGAGAAAGGCACATCACATACCAACCTTTGATCCAATTAAACACTCTCTCTGGCAGACTACAATCACCCTTAGAGTAGAATTAACCCCATGTGAGCCATGAAGATGGAAAAGAAATAGTTCCCCAAATGAGACCAAAGTGCTGGTGCCAGATTTAAAAGAGGAGTTGCTTGAATGGACTGATAATGTTCCTGCACTTAGATGCAACACATTATTCCTAATGTCTAAGAAGCTCTCGCCAAAGATGACAAATGAATTCCTGATGTGAAAATTACATTTCCTTGTTTTGTTTTCTACCTAAGAACCTAAATTACTTATGAATTCTATGCCAAAATCATTATTATGGGGATCTGGCCATCTGAGATGATACTAGTACCTGTTTACAAAGAGAATATAAAACGCATATGTTTAGCATTTTTTAAAATTCTTTGACTGCGAAATTTTTGGTATCATTTTCTTATGGTGTGTTAGATAGGCCACTTAATGTGTGACTATTACCATTTGAGAGGCATACTTACTTCTTAAAGTATTATTAAATGTGAGCTAATAGCAAAATTAAATATAACTATAGTTTTCATTTCCAGGGTGTCCATCAAATAATTATTATAAAATTATATTATATCACTTAGTGCTATGTGACAGGCTGCCATCATCTTGTTTTATCAAAGTAAAAAAGTATAGTATTTTGGCATTAATATTGTAATCTGATGTACTTTTTATGCTGCCTCAACTACCCCCTGTCATTCCAGAAAGTAATTAGCTCATCCAGACATTGATGGACCAGACCTGTTGGGTCATCTGTTTTTTGCCATTATTCTCAACAGACTCCAGATAATTCTAATTTACTTATCTCCAATGGAAAAATACTAAAAAGCACCATGCTGAAGTTAAAGGGAGGATGCTGGGGGGTAGGAGTAGCAAGGCCTGCCCACTAACTCCTAAAATCCACTAATGCCTGTTGAGCATTGGAGATCGACGTTTCTTCTCTATATTCTTCACTTAATAGTGTGTGCACAGTATGGTGACCTTTCTCACATATTCAAAGTGAATAGGTTGTTTTTGAATACTCAGAATTAAGCCATTAGTGTGTGGGTTTCTACGTTCAATTCATTTCAAATAAGGAATCATGTAGTTTTTCATGGAGTTGTTATTTCTGAGTAGGCACATTTTCCAGGTATCAAGATTAAGAGAATCAATGTTGCCAATCAAAAGAGTGAAAAAAGTATCAGTTAACTCTCACTCCCACCTTAACCGCTGAAGATTTCTTTCTCTATGAAAACACCATATATATCAGTGTAAAAAACTATTGCTGGTATGTAACTTTGGGCAAATCAGATACCCTCTATAAACCTTGATGTCCTCAGATGTAAAGTAGAATAGCAATGGCTATGTCACAGAATTTTTGAGAGGAAGAACGCATAAACTTAACTGTGTATATTATTATAAATATTGTATTGCCAATTATCTTCTACTCAATCCCATTTGCTTTTGTGAACATGTCAGTACAAACTTAGAGGAAATAAAACCAGGCCTTTCTGCTGGTATCAAGCAAGTGTGCAGGAAAACATCCTCATCTGATGCCAGATTTGTAGCCAAGAATTCCAGAAGTCTTACTCAGTCACTGTTGAACTCGCAATATCCCCAGACAACTGTATTATAGAATTAAAGGCCTGAAGCCTTTGTCTGAAGATGCTGTTAGTTTTTCCCTTGAACACATGCTATTTTTATTTTTAATAGAAGTCTTACATAAAATATCTAGCGTAAAGATAATATTATTAATACTAATAAAGCAGTCACCTTTTATTAAACACTTATTCTATGCAGACATTGTTTGAAGTACTATACCTACATTTTCCTATTTGCTGTTTCAGCAGACTCATGATGGGGGCAGCATTATCCCCACTTTACAGATGAGTAAACTGAGGTTTTGATAAGTTAATAATCCAAGGATCTTTGGCTCATACGTGGTGAAGTTGGGATTCAATCTTGAGCATGTGGACTTCAATTCCGAATTATACAATTAACAGTGTTTTGATAATGCCCTTCACCAGGCCAAGGTTGCAGGTGATTGCTCTTCTCCAAAAAGTTGTATATGTGTTTATCAGGAAGTCTGTTTGTTTTTTTTTTCCTCATTCTGTGTTTGGCTTTAAGAACTAAAATAGCAGGGCAGCCTTACTTTATGCTGCTATATCTGTTACTTTTAAGACCACAGCAATTTAAAGCCACGTAGAAGACATATCTCAAAATCATTCTGTGACCATACTCAGAGTTCTGATTTTGCTTGTTTGCACAACTGTAACCATGCAATGAATTAATTTCAGCTTTTATTGATTGTCTTCTATGTTCAAGATCCTATACTTGGCACTGTTGAACTAATGACAGAAATGCTAATAGGACCTAACTTGGATGAGCAGTGTTCTACATCCTGACTAAGTTGATCAACTTTTCAAAACAAAGATCTTTTAATGTGAGGATTCTTGCAAGGCCTGGAAATTTTCCACCTTAAAATAGAGAATCTGTTGTATGTTGATAGAATTTTGAAACAATAGCTTTGTCCAACACAGCAGCCAATTTTCAAAATAGAGTACAAGTTCATGTTTAACTTTACGTAAAGGGCTAATATTATATAAATAAGAAGCTATTTTTAAAAAGGAAAAAAATGTGCTCATATTTTACATGTTTATTTAACCACTCCGTAATTCATAGGAAATGTATAACTGTTGCCTAGTTTGATGGTATCCTTAAAAGAGGGTGGGTGCCTGAACCAAATATTTAGCAGTGGGAATTATAAAATCATAAGGCGATTAAGTTAGCTAGTCGCGGAATTCCAATATTGCTTTTTAAATGACTTCAGGATATAGGAGGTACTAAGGTTATTATCTGTTATCAGGAATACAGTGGAATTGTACAACTGGATAATAACCAAACAAACTGACACAATGTAAAATTACATTATCAGTGTGTTAAAACAAAATTGCGCCCTAAAGGAGTCCACATGCCAGCTCAGAGCGGCAGTGTAATTATGCTTAACTCTGATAATTAAAATACAACGGAGATCAACAGAATCATTTTCATTAAGAAAATTATTAATGATGGTGGTATAACAGTAATTGATTGCAGAGCACCACAGGATAACGCGATGCCGAAAACCCAACGTGTTTCAGGAACATCTGAGGCTTTTTCTGGTTATGTTCTATGAGATGGAGAGAGGTTTTGAGGAGTAATTTATTATGCCTGTTCTAGGAATCCGTGATTGTGAAAATGGCTGCTTTAGAAAACCACTGTTCAGATTCAAATTGTCATTTCTGAGGGGTTCTTAAGGTCAAGACGAGTGACCCCCATAGGGACTATGTTATTTACAATAGAGCCGTCTGTTGCAAATTGCAGAACAGCGACTCCAGCAAATATCAGGCCTTCTGTCGTTTCCTTTTCTTCCCACATGTCTACTGTTTTTACAATTATGTTAGTGATTTACTTGGGTTATTTCAGTCTGGTCCGACCGTACTGACTAGTTTATGTCCTTCATTATCACTTAGGTTTGTTATGTGATGTGAGAAAATACATTTGTTTTCATATCAACATCTCTATGAATTTCCTTAATGAAATGTTGGTAAATAATCCTGCAGGATTATACTATTAATTACCTCAGTGGATCAGGTGGACTATCACGTATTGGAGAAAAATTATTCTAAACCACCCTGGACCCATGCATGAATGAAACGTCTTGTCTCTTAGGGCTAAATACCCAGGTAGGATGTTGGCAAATGATAAGAACTAAGAATATATCAGTTTTGTAAGTATAAAAATGAGAAACGAAGAGTGGGGTCTTTGAGAGGTGACTCACTGTCATTCAGAGATGTTAGCTTGTCATATTCAAAGAGATGCTGATCTTGAAAGTCACCCCCCCAAAGTATCGTTGACAGCCAAAATGAGGGACAACTCTTTAGGATGGATTCTTTTCAGAGTGAGACACTGTGACTACTTTTTTAAGACAGTGTATTACATAGAAGAAATTATGATGTTATAATTCCAAATGAAAAAGCAGAATAGGAAGTTTTGTTCCCAGAAGGATTGTGAGGATATTTAAAAAGTGTATGTGGGGGTGCCTGGGTGGCTCAGCCAGTTAAGCATCTGACTTTTGGTTTCAGCTTAGGTCATGATCTCACGGCTTGTGAGTTTAACCCTTGCATCAACCTATGCACTGACAGTGCCAAGCCTGCTCTCTGCCTTACCCTCTCTCTCTCAAAATAAATAAATAAACTTTAAAAAAAGTATATGTGGAGGGAAACATACATGAAAGAAAGACCTAGAAATTAGAAGGGTATTTCTGTAGAGGTTATGGTAAGATTTGGGAGGATTTTTTTGTATTCCTCTTTATAATTTTCTTTTTTTTATGTTTTATTTATTTCTGAAAGAGAAAGAGACAGCGTGAACAGGGGAAGATCAGAGAGAGAGAGGGAGGCACAGAATCTGAAACAGGCTCCAGGCTCCAAACTAGCTGTCAGCACAGAGCCTGATGCGGGCCTTGAACCCACAAACCGTGAGATTATGACCTGAGCCAAAGTCGGACGCAAGTGACTGAGCCACCCAGGCACCCCTATAATTTTCTTTGCATTGATTATTTTTCTTGTATAATTTTAGAAAACTATTTGCAAATGAAAATCACCCTTTGTCTTAACTACATTCTCGCTCTTCTTTTCATAGAAGACTAAAAGAGCATAGAAATCTTTGCCTTGCCCACAAAATGTCTCTCATCCATAGAATTTAAATTATTCTTTAGGGAAGTAACTATTTCTCTTTAGCATCTCTATGAATGTCCAGGTACTTTGTGTTTTACAAGACAATTTTCTAAATGAAATAAAAATAATAGAGCCAATGGTTTGTACATGATATGGCCCAGGTGACATGAGTGATACAAAAGAATATGAAACACCCCCACACCAACTTTTGGAACTTCTTGGAAGACCTTAATTGATGAAGGTTGCATAATACTGAGTTCAGTCTTGCACGGTCAAAGAAAGTTGAAAGAGACTGTGGAATTTTGCTTGGATATTGAAAGTTGAATATAAGTTTGAGAAATAGGGAAAGACATTTGAGGGGGTTGAAATTATGTGCCTACAAGTTTATAGACTACAGTGCCTACAGTATTTTCATGAGTATATTGGCACACACTTTAGATAGAGTAGAGAATTTACGATTAAAACCAGTGAGGAAGCCTCCACAGGCTTCTTAGGGCTATGTTGTGGGTTCCATTAAACGCTCAGGTTGAAGACCTTGCAGTGGAGGCAGTGGAGAGCAACTGAAAGTTTTGAGGCACACACAATCACATTGGGATTTTAGTAAGATTTGTGTGTCCAAGGAATCAGCTTAGGTCCATCCATTAATAAAACTGAGACTTTCTCTGTCAAGGAAATAGTATTGGTAGCTACACCCCTCTCGAAGACAGTAGTAAATCATCCACCTTGATCTGCTCATTACCTGACTTCTATAATTTTTCAACTCCAAATGAACCTCTGCCCCTTCACCCCATCACCATCATTTTCCTGTCCACCAGCCCCTTCCGTCCTTACCTCCAGATTACCTGACTTGAATTCTGTGGGTTCATGATTCCAATCACTCTCTCATACCTCCTCACCCTTCTCTCTCTCTCTCTCTGACCTTTATTGTACTGGCCTGACAACACCCCTATTCTGGTCAGTCCAACTCTCTGCTTTCCCCTGATATTTGTGATCCACAGTGAGAGCCACACAAATATATGGTCAAAATAAAACCAGCAAACCACCACCACCACTAATGACAACAAAATCACAGCAACAAAACCCAATACTGACCAGTTTGTATTGCATTTGACCACGAGGTAAATGTGAACCCTCCGTGTATATAACCTAGCAATACAGATTTATTTTCCTAATCAGTCTGCATGGTGACTATGTCAGATTTCTGTCTCCCCAAATATATAACGTCCCTTGTTAGATGGTGACCTCACTTCTTGTTTCACAGAGAAAGTGGAAAAGTGGAGGTGCATATAACCCTCCAAAGGCTTCCCATCACGATCAGGCTGATTACAAGGATCGATTTGGCCCACGGGACCAAGTCAAGCCCCCCGCCTATTTTTGTAAATAAGGTTTAATTGGAACACAGCTAAACCTATTTGTTTGTACTGGGCTGTGGGTGCTTTTACACTGTAAGAATGGAGTTGAGCAGTGGCAGAGACCATGTAGCCTGCAAAGCTTAAAATATTTACTATTTAGCTCTTTACGAAAATGCTTGCCAACCCCTGAACCTACAAAGGCATGACTTTGGCTTACCAGGCCCTTCAGGATCTGCCCCTGGATATCTCTGTGGTTCCATTGACTACACTCCCCAACTACTCTGTTCAAGTAGTGCAGGCCCCTTGGTTTGCTTCCTAGTACAAAGAATGCCTGTTTCAGGGCCAGTGTCCTGTGCTCTGTCCCCACATGGCTCCCTCGCTTACAGCATCCAGAACACTCTAAAGGTTGCCTTCGCAGAGTCTGCCTACTTAGTCTACTTCTCTAGGTCTGTCTTTCCTTTTTCTTCTTTGTATAAGTCAGCTCAGGCTGTTACAATGAAACGGCAAAGACAGGATGACGTAAACAATGGACCATTGTTTCTCACCATTCTGGAGTGTGGGAAGTCCACGATCAAAGAGTAGGCAGATTTGGGAGACTGACGAGAGCCCTCTTCCTGGTTTGCAGATGTTGCCCATCTTGCCGTATCCTCAGGTAGTGGAGGGAGAGAGAGAAAGAGCTCCTTCCTTCTCTTCTTACAGGGGCACTGATCCCATCAAGACCTAATTATCTCCCAAAGGCTTCATGTCCTAATACTGTCACACTCGGGGTTAGGACTTCAACATAAAGTTTGAAGGAACATATTCAGTTTATAAGATCCTCTCACATATACCTTCATGTTTGACATTTTAGTATTTATTTAACATTTTAATGCCATTAACTCACCCCTAGAATAAGAGTTCTTCAAGGATAAGAATTCTGGTTTTTAAGGCATGGCACTTAGTAGGTACTCATTAAATATTCATGAATGAATGAATGGATACATGAAGGAGTTGCAGCTCATTCTTTAGTATGGAAAGTAATATGATATGCACTTAGTAATGTTTCCACAGTTAGCTCCTTGACTTTGGTCAACTTTCTGAGGTGTCCTCAAATTTTGTTCTTTAACTTCACTATGGAAGTTTATTATATTTCCAATTTACAGGAAGTCTTTCTTATTCTCTGACAGTTCGCCCCACCCCCAACATCTTTCTCTCTGTGTACAGATATTCTTTCCTTTATCTCTGAAGATAGAAACTGAAGGATATTGATGAAGTTATATGTCCTGTGCATTGTTGCTTAATTTTCTTTCCTGTTTTGATTCCTGTATTTGGTCTTGAAGCTTTCCTTAAATGGCTAGAGATCCATGAGCATCTGCTGTATCTTTGAAGAGTGGGACAATAAGACTAAATATAAGAAGTTGGCAGGTGGTAGGTTTTGCATAGGGTCAGATGATGGGTTTGCACAGAGTCATACAATGTCAACTGGTGAGTTTTACATAGAGCCATAGGATGGCCACTCAGCCGTGATAATGATGTCCCCAGATAACAGTCTGTGTAATTTTCTGTCTTAGCGTGAGTAGCTTCTTCAGAGAATGCCCCTCCAGTCTCTGAGATTCATGAGCCTTGAAGCTAGCAATCTGAGGGCTTCGTGGGTGAAAGGGACCAGGGTAGTATGTTGGAAAAGTCCTATCTCATTGTTGAGAATATAGATATTCCTTTAATCTAATTCAGGTGACATTTTTCTGAGACTCTCTCTCTGGATCTGAAGCATCAAGTTCCAGTTCTCCAAAGACTCGGGCTCCACCTCCTATCAGAGTGCAAAGGGACTGTCCTTTATCTCTACAGGAATAGCTGAGCATGTGAAGCTAATAGTTTCTTACTCAGAATCCCAGTCTTACAAAGTTTTAGGTCCACTGCTTGCTCACCTTACCTTTGAAGGCACCAGGTGCCTTTAATTCCTGATTTTTTCCCAGGATTCTGTGGAATAAATCGGCTCGCTTCGAGTTGGCCAACTGCTCTCTAACTACTTGGATTTCAGCTTTCTGTACTTCGCTTTGTCATCTATCACTCCATTAGTTTTCAAGCTTCCAAGATTTGTTGACTTCTATTGCCTAATATGCACTGTCTCTTTGTCCTGTCATCTTTTGTCCTTTTCTTCTTTATTGTCGTGTTTATGCGAGGGAATAGAAATAAATGCTTGCAATCGATTCATCATACATGATAGGAATTCCTCCCCGCTTCATTTCCTCTGCAGTTTCTGCAAAGTTTTCTTTACTCATTTCTTTGACTTCCTAAATCCCAGCATCTTCTCTTCTTTCCAGTTTCTGCCTTCCTGGCTGTATTGATGTGACTCTCTCACAGGTCTCCTGTGGCTTCTTATTGCCAATTTTTTATTCTACTGGGTTCGGTCTGATTATGCCTTTCTACATCCAATCACAGGCATCTCCATCACTATCCATCCACTAAATGTTATCATTCCCTAGTCTTCTTTCTCTTCATTTATGTTTCCCGTCGATTAGCTACCTATATGTTTTAACGACCCTACTCCTTATAGCTTCATTTCTTACTCATCCTCCACAGATACCTTTACACTTCAACTATACTTATTTATTTAAATTTCCTCAAATATCCTTTGCTTGTTCATATCTGTCTTCGTATATCATGTTCCCTTTGCCTAATAACTTTCTAGCTATCTTGATCATTGCTAACAGGTACCATTCAAGATTTGGCATGTATCTTCAGTGCCTCCGAACAGCCTTCCCTTCCCTATCTCCTTCCGGGCAGACCTCCGCCCCTACCCTGCATTGTCCCAGCCTGGATGTGAACACCTCACATGCAGTGATTCCATTTCTTACCTCTGTAAGTCCACAGATTCCACCTCTACCTCCACTGTCACCTCTGTAACTCCACATAGTGTACACTCTCTGAATTTTGGATTATTATTTAATGGCCGGCTTATATGATGCATTATTCAACAGGGTAAACTCTAATGTGACTTGAGTTAGCTTCAGAAATTATTTGTATGGAAATTATTTGAAAATCCAGTACCTAAAATGCTGTTCTCTTCCTATTTAGAAAAGTATCCCATACCTCAATAAGCTTTTTAAAATGCTAGGGAATCTGGTACAGGAGGATTTCCTTGGAGAGACCCACATACACATAGCATACATCGTGTTAGATCAGTCCGTGTGAAGATGTAGAAAAGAATTTAGAAAACATCAAAATCTACGTACATGCAAAAGATGCTGTCAAACCATAGGGTTTTCTTTGACATCTCGGTACACCAGCCATGCCAAGACGTTGGCTCACTATTACTAGGCAATTCTTTCTGGATCAACTTCGCTTTCTCCTGTCAGACAGTAACTGTGTCTGTCGTTCTCAGTTCCTTACTGGCAGGAAGTCAGCCAGACCTCAAGCCTTCACCCTGAGCCCTGAAATTGGAAGCTTTTCATTTTACTCTTGATATATAAGTCAACCCCATTTTTGAAGGCTATTTTTAAACTTAAAAGGTCACCTTATATGCCATGACATACAATAGTACTTCAGAGAAGATATATTCTCATTACCCTGTCTGAGGTCTGTGAAGACTGTCAGACAACAGTGGGGTCAACAAAGATAGTGTATCGTGGTGTTGCAAGGAAGAATATCCCACCCAAAGGAATGGATCCGAAATACATACATTTAAGGCTAACAGATAAGATCTTTCTATCTATCTATTTATGTAGTTCTATCTACTGCCCATTGAAATTCAATGAGAATAAATTACTTTAAGCCAGTGTTTCCTTCAGAAACCTAGTATTTATCATTACTGTCTGGTCTCCATTGTCAGTAAAGATTTTCAAGAATGACTGCTCTCCAGTTCAGCCCCCTCTACTTTGTGCAGACTTTCAAGAAATAGGAGACTCAGAGGTTCTTAGGAAAACTATGTTTTCAGAATATTTGCCAAATATTTCCAATGAAGAAATTAAGGTTTCGTAATGAATATGACCTAATGAGTAGTGCATATTTCTACTCCCCTCCTACCACAAAAAAAGATATAAAATTACGTTTATAAAATTATAAAAGATATAAAATTACTCAATAAATGAGTAAATAATCATTTGAAGTCTATCGATGCCAAACTAGTTTTGTAATGCAAATTAAATCTTATGTGCCTTAAATATAATTTCTGCTCTCTTGATGTGTTTTGTGGGTAGGTTTCTTGATTATATTGTGTGCTTTGCAGTTAAATGTTCTCACCTGGTCAGTCCAGAATGGTCTGATCTGAAGTCTGAGGAAACAAAATAAATGGCCTATGAAGGACACTTAGGCCAAACAATAGTTTAGTTGAGAAATCTTCCTTCATAGTTTTGCATTTTGACTAGAGATACAGATAAGAAAAATAACTATCAATGAGGTGAAGTAAGGAAAAAATGTGTATAAGAAAATGGGCAAGTTACTTTTTATCTTTTTGGCATTAAATACACCATTTTAGTTAACTATCTAAAAGGAAATTAAGATAATCATCTTTACACATGTAATGAAGGAACATTATAAAAAAGGAGGCCATGGGGTGCCTGGGTGGCTCAGTCTGTTAAGTGTTCAACTTCAGCTCAGGTTATGATCCTGTGGTTCATGAGTTCGAGCTCTGCATTGGGCTCTGTGCTGACAGCTCAGACTCACAGCCTGGAGCCTGCTTGATTCTACATCTCCCTCTCTCTCTCTGTCCCTGTCCTACTCGCTCTCTCGCTCTCTCTCTCTCTCTCTCTCAAAAATAAATAAAAAACATTAAAAAAAAAAAAAAGGAGGCCATTACATGTTCTTCGATTCACTGGAATATTAGTTGGGTACCAAAAGCCAGGTAGGGAATCTGTGAACTCTCTGATATGTTCAGGTTACATTTTTACATTTTACTTTGGTATGTGACTACGGTATAATTTGATTCTATCTAAATTATCTTTCTTTTAAAACATTTGGCTAATGTCTTGCACTTCACATGTGGCCTGCCAACCAGCAATATGGCATCTGCTTTTTAGAAGCACCAAAAACCTCAGGCCCCNAGCCTGGAGCCTGCTTGATTCTGCATCTCCCTCTCTCTCTCTGTCCCTGTGCCACTCGCTCTCTCGCTCTCTCTCTCTCTCTCAAAAATAAATAAAAAACATAAAAAAAAAAAAAAAGGAGGCCATTACATGTTCTTCGATTCACTGGAATATTAGTTGGGTACCAAAAGCCAGGTAGGGAATCTGTGAACTCTGATATGTTCAGGTTACATTTTACTTTGGTATGTGACTACGGTATAATTTGATTCTATCTAAATTATCTTTCTTTTAAAACATTTGGCTAATGTCTTGCACTTCACATGTGGCCTGCCAACCAGCAATATGGCATCTGCTTTTTAGAAGCACCAAAAACCTCAGGCCCCATTCAGGCCTCCTGAACCCACATCTGCATTTTAACAAGATCCTGAGTGATCTGGGTGCGCGTTTAAGTTTGGGGAGCCAAGGTTTAGTGATTACTGACGTGACTTTAACATGGAAGGGTGGCAATAGTTAACCTTGCAATATACTGGCATAATAACTCACCGAGACTTGTGAATTTATTTGCAAATAACAAACACAACTGTAGAGCATGAGAATATCATAAAGGAAAAAATAAGATTGTTGAAAAGTCCTTCCTGTTTTGTCTTTAAATATACAACAGCTTGAGTGCTATCTTTTTTGGCTCTCCCCTCATTCCCACAAATGGGATTCTAGAAAAGAGAAGAAAATGCTGCTGTACTCTGTTTAATGGGAACATTTATTGCTGCTTTTCCTCTTCTTTCCAGCACCTCTTAATTTATATTAGGCATTAAATTGTAACGCTGTTTCTTCTCATGGTGAAAATGTCCCCAAGTGCATGCCTTTAAATCAATTCATTGTTATTTTGCAAACCAAAATGCTAAATAAGTACTTAGGGGAAACACAAGCTCCCTGAACCCAGGGACTCTCTGGAGGCTCCTCTCTGTCATCCTTCCTGCACAGCAAAAGGGGAAAAAAAACAAATTTGCTGAGCCACACATTTCAAGTTGTCGACAACCCCATCCACGAGAAAACAGAAGAAAATATATATGCTCTCTGTCCTGTCAAAAGGCTTTCACCTTATCTTGAGAGACTGTCAGGGCAGGAACATCAGTGAATGGACAGGAGTCTATTAAATTAATAAGCTGCTGGATGGTGTCTGGAGAGTTATGATGCTCCATAAATCCAGTTTGATCATGGTGGACAAGGTTTAAATCTGCAGACTTCTAATACACATCCCGTTCTTGGATTGGATTTGAAGTTTTGTGCCGGAGACACAGAGATAGTCCTGCAGCATGTGAATTAAGATTTATCTTTTTTTTTTTCTATCCTTTTTTTTTTTTTTCCTTACACTACTTACAAAAATGAAAGCACCTTAGGGATCCTAACAAATGTTACTGCTGGAAATGAAAGAACAGTTGTCAAGGTGAAACCGTGACCTAGAAGCCTAAAATCAAACCTTGGTCATTCTATTCAAGCAGCCCCATCAGAACCCAGCGTAAGAGGTCTGTGTGGAAGGAAGGATGCCTGAACTTATCTATCACCTATTTTACAGTGATGCCTGTCAAATTCTACTCATCCGTATTTATGACAGAAAGAAAACTAATGGTGTCAGATCTGCCCTATAGTAATAAAAAAATCAGGAAATATTTTCTTCACCCCATTAAATAAAGTCTTCTGATACAGCCTTTACGATGACATAGGTTTATTTGAGTTTTTGGCTTCCCACCCTTTTTTAAGCTGAAGAACTATACATGAGTCAAACAAATTCTTGAATAAACTATTAACTTTAGGTTGAGAACAACGTATTTACACTTCACTGATAAATAAAACCCCTTCAAATGAAAAAATGGAATTTGTTCAAGATCATAAAAGCCTCGCTGTTGAGTTGGTTTGTTACACTGGTTATAATATTCAAACCATGAGGAAACTGTTAATTACATGTTATTTCTCCAACCTATGATTATTTTTATTAAGTTAGACTTTTCTTTCTTACCTTGGAACATAATTAGGCTAGAGGAATCTAGAATGACAGGCAATGTTTTGTTACAACCAATGCTGTGTGCCCACTTCGGCATATTTAAAAGTCACCATAAGAATCATCCAGTTAACACAATCGTCTCCTATAACAATGTTAAAACATTACAGCCAGGAAGAATGTGTACAGGAGGAAGGGGCAGTTCATCTACGCTCATTGAGCAGGGCATGCGCAGGGAGCCCTGTCCCGGGCATGGAATCATTAAATGCTAACCAATATCCCAAGACAGCAGTGCAACTATTGCCAGTTTTATAATAATGGTGACATTGAAGTTCCAGAGCTTCGATAACTTGCCAAGTCGCAAAGCTAACAGATGACACAGCTCATATTGAACCCGCCTCTGCTTTTCATTCTTTCATCCATATGACAGCTTTTTATTGAGGACCTATTGTGTGCCATCAATTTTGTAGGCTCCAAAGTGACCAAAACAGGCAATAATCCCTGTACTTTTGAGCTAACATTTTTGGTTAGTGGGCAAAAAATAATCCGTAAACTGATCAGGGCTCAAGTTATTCTTTCTTTCTGTCTCTCTCTCTCTCTGTCTCTCTCTGTCTCTCTCTCACTCTCTCTCGCTCTCTTTCTCTCTCTCTCTCACACACACACACACACACACACACACACACACACATCCACACATCCTGCTTCATTTACATAGAAACCAGTAAGTGAAGAAACACATGAGCACATGAATGAACCCCTCGTGGTTCCTAAAAGCATCTGCTCGGGGATTTACTTACTGACCTCTGAAAATTACTAACTTTTTCAGTTAAAAAATTGTGGAGTGTTTTCCCCCATAACTTACTAGCACGTTTCTGAGCGTTAAGGTCCTGTCCTGTAACCCCAATATACTGCCCATTAGTAGTCAGAGATTAAATAGATGCTTTGATAATTACCTCATTCAGTGCAGTTGTGAGTAAATCTCTCTGTCCCTCTCTCCTCCCACCGCTGCAGTGGTATGTCCCTGGCCAGGAAATGCTTAAGAAAACAGATGAGCCCCATATTGTGCCCCAAAGGTCAGAAAATTCTGGCTTTGTGGGACAAAGAGGAGGGGAAAGCCTGGAAGGCCAGGACTCTTAATGGGAACTCCCTGCTTCTGGTTTTTTCAAGTTTAATTCTAGAGGCTGTGTCAGTAGAAAAATCCGAGCTGCTCTCGAAAGCAGGAAGGAGGCCACTATTATGTTTGCTCCTATTGAAACGCTAACAGGACTTGAGAAAAGAATATTGAAAACTTTTTGAAGATTGTTATCTGGCGAACATTCCATAAACAGTATCTCCCTGAAAGCATGTGCTTATATTCGGATTCCAGCTCTGAGTCCTAGGAACAGGGAGAGTTTGGAATCAGTGCCCGACTAATGGGAAGCACTTGAGAAATATTTGTTGAAAGAATAAATGAATGTTGGGCTTCTCTCTCCCTCCTTCCCTTTTTGCCCCGGTTTCTTCTGTTGAAAGTGGAGAAAATAGATTGGGTCGGGAAGCAATAAAATAGATAACAATTTATATTTAAAGAGTGAGATGAGCTGACAGTTTCCTTCCTGTTAATGCTTTTCTATCCTATGAGATTTTGTATTATACAGTAGCGGCTTTGTTTTGCATCCCACTGAGGTGTTACTCCTGCCCAACCTACAGAACTACATGGAAAGTATATGTGGTTCCATATCTACCTTTCTGTATGGAGATAAAACATTTGACATTAAAAGGCAAAAAAAACCCCGGAAACTCAGTTTTGTTGAGCACTTACTCTATAGCAAAGTTGTACACCTTATGCCACTACTCTGCAAGGGTTACTGTGAGTATTGCAGGTAAAAAAAAAATACAGAGAATATATTTTGAAGTTTTATAGATAGTTTTATAGCGAGTGAGGGATAGAGTCAGAATTTGGACCCACGTGTTTTTCACAACACAACATTGCCTGCAGATTAAATGGTGTTTATTCCTACCCATGCATTTACCTTTTAATCATGTTAAAATGTGACATGCCTACCAAATTAATGAAACAATTTAGCCCACACTGACTTAACTCTAAACAGAAAAAGAATTCATTTTGCAAAACACTGAAAGGTAGGAGGTAAATTGCTGTATAAATAAAAATATAAATAAGGCATTTTAAGAAGAAAAATTCCAGTGTAATTAATTCAACTTTCCTAATCTAGGTTTGTAAGTCAGTTCTGGCATAGGGTGAATTGGCTAACAAAGAAATGTACAAATCTTAAGTGTGCAATCAAGATATAGAACACATCGGGGAGCCTGGGTGGCTCAGTTGGTTGTGTCCGACTTCAGCTCAGGTCATGATCTTGAGGTTGACGAGTTCGAGCCCCATGTGGGGCTCTGTGCTGACAGCTGGGATTCTAGAGCCGGCTTCAGGTTCTGTGTCTCCCTCTCTCTCTGACCCTCCCCTGCTTGCACTCTGTCTCTTTCTCAAAAATAAATAAACATTAAAAAAATATTTTAAAAAAAGATATAGAACACATCTCTCCCCCCAGCAGATCTCCCATATACCAAAAGGCAACTACAGTTGATCTTTATTAACATCAGTTAGTTTTGTCTAGTCTTAAATTTCATGTGGAGGAAATCCTGTGAGTTGGAATCATACACTTCATGACTTCTTTTGCTCTACACAATGTTTTAGAGACTCGTGCATGTCGTTTTGTGGATTCACAGTTGTTTTTTCTGCTGCGGCCTAGTATACCATTGTATGCCTCTACCATCTCATGTTTATCCATTCTATTGATGGATATTTGCATCGTTCTCTTCACATGTGCAGCAATGGATTTCTCCAAAGAGGGAAACTTTTATTTTTGAGAGTGGCTGTCCTGGAAGCCTCTGGTAGTGATGGCCCGAAATCAGGGGACATTTTGACTGGAAGAAGTCTGTCAGAAGAACATGAGTCAAAATCCTTTGCTTTTGTGTTGCAGTGACCTTCAAATCTTATTGACCCCAATCAGTCTTTAGGAATCAAAGCACACTGCATCACTAGATGTTCCTGTACTTCCAATTTTATCAGTTATCTTTTTGACTGCCTAACCAAAGTGATTCAAAGAAAAATGAAATTTAAAGATTTTGCAGTGGACTTAGTGTGTGAATATACATGGGCTCCTTCACTTTTCGGGTCTTTATTTCTCTTTGTCTTATTAATTGCCTTCCACAAAGCAACAGAGCTATCTTAAAAGCACTTTGAAATCCCTGGATGAAAACAGCCAAAGCCATGGAAAATATCAGCATTATTATATCAGTTAATAGGCAATTGAAGCAATGAAAGGAATAACCAGAAAGACAAATGAATGGCTGAGAGGTAAAACAATTATTTAAAGGAGAAATAATGGGTAATAGTAACCAGGGTTCTGAGAACAGGAATAAAACGTGTATCGGGAGGAGATGGATCTTAAAGGAAAGTGGTACACTTCGACTTAATTAGAGGACCGTGAAAACGGACACTACCAGACAATATCAGATAGCTTCGGTACTCTTTACACGAATTAGTTAAAGCATTAAGAACAATCATAGAATATGCCTTGATCTGCATTTTATTGAAGAATATGCACCATTGCTGGAGAAATACATTTTTGAGAAACTTCCCAGAATCTAAATTGCTCAGACATTAAAAGAGAGAGAGAGGAGAGAGAGAGAGAGAAAGAGAGCAAATAAAAAAGTACAATCTCGAGAAACAAGAAATCATACAGTTAACGGCAATTGGCCACGATGCCCTAACCTTCAACTCTGAAAGTATGATGAACTAATGTGGTTGATCTGTTAGTTGAAACAAACGTTCAAAAATGTTGGAACGGAAGCGTATGAGACATGAGGGAGTGAATTGGTCCTCCGGCCAGCCAAAAAGTCCACTGATGTTAGAGGGTGGGCAATTCATTTAAAAACATAAGAATAAATAAATGATTTTAATATAACAGTGAAAGGGGTGGCATGAAACAAACATAATTACCACTGGCTATTTATAACATCCTCTTTTTTTTTTTTTTTTCTTGAAAAGAACCGTATGGATATTTGTATGGAGTTAAATGACAAAATGTCTTTAAACCTCTAACTGAGGAATAGAAAAATTCAGGTAAAAATTTGTATTTAAACCTTTGCAGAAATCCATGTCTATAGAATTATATTTTTCATTTAGAGAAATTATTGATACATCTTGAGGATAAGGGTGATTATTTCTCCAATTGTTTACATGAACTTAAAATTAAAATATAATACAGGAATTTATTAAACCACTCTGTTCTCAAAAAACAAAAGATTAAGGATAGATAAAAAGCTTTTTGCACATCAAGATTTCTTAAAGTTCTTCATGAGATAAGAGTTAAGTAACTGCTAGCATACATTAGGAAACATAACTGCCTTGGCATGGAAAAAATGTCTTTTGTTTCATCTCGATACTAACAGTTGGAAAAGGAAGATAAATTCTTCCCAGAAGTCTTTAGGTTCTTCATGTTAGCTTGTCTTATGAATAATCAACTAATCTTTGAAAACTTACTTGATAAAAAACCCTGGAAACTGTTAATCAAATATATTTGTTAATTAAACTTCGAAGTCATTTTGGGGCTAGAGAATTGTGGCCCTGCTCTTTAGGGTATGATTTTATTTGTTTTTCATTTGTGGGATCCCCTGGTAACACTGGCTTTGCTTCTAGTATGGTTTCCATAGGGGAAAACCTTTCCAAAACCCCAGCCAAAATCCTCTTCAGCTGCCTTTCCCTTTTAAGTCTCAGAGCTTACAGTCTTGAAATGAAAGCTCCAAAGAGGCCACACTTTCTCTTTTTGTGCTAAAAAAAGCTGCAGACAGTAGTGTATAACAGTGTTGGAGAAAAATGAACCCGCACCCCTACCAGGGCATTAAAGCAAGATGCTAAGCAAAATTAAGTTTTGTACATGTGTTGAAAATTTACTTTGACGACAAAGAGAGCACGTCTGAGCACACACATACATATACATACACCCGTACATATAAACATGCCTCCATGAATAGACACCTATGTGCAGACAAACACACCCTTTCTTTAATAACCATAGCTGAATTTGTTAATTGTGAAAATGGAACTTCTGGTATCACCATGCCCCCTAGCTCCACATTAAAGTACTGTTTTAGCTTTGACTAATAGGATGGTTATCGTGTGTCTCCTTAAAAGCATTAGGATGTCTTAGTAAACTCTCACTAATACTACACAGCCTTTCAGATCAAACAAAAGATCATAGACTACATTATACTGTAGACATAAAATAAATGAAAATCAATAAAGAACATAAAACAGTGTCTTAAATATCCCCTAGTGGTCTACAGCTGCCAGTCTAGCTTCCTCGTTTCAACACACCAAGTGGTCTGGGTACTAAACAAAAGATTGAGTGTGTGTGTGTGTGTGTGTGTGTGTGTGTGTGTGTGTGTGTACACAGGAGTGAAGGGAACTTCTACTTTGAATTGCCAAAATTTGAAAATGCTTTAAATATCAAAAACTGTGAAGTTGGGCATATAGCAAGATCTCTAACTCTGATGAAAAGAGTTTTAGTTGAAATTTTGCGAACCCGTGTGAGTTTCTTAATAAACAACCTTTGAGAAACCAATTACGTGAATGAATTAGGAGCATTGCCTCTTAGCAACCTGGGTTATAAATAAAACTTGTGGAAGAGGACAAGAAACAAAAACAGAAGGGCGTAGTTTATAGTGAATAACAGTTTTGAGGTTTTGCATACATGTGGAATCATTTTTTTTTTTTTAAGTTCAGTCCTAGGAAGAGACTACCATATTCACTGTGCTTTTTAAATTTCCCTGAATGTATGTCTGCATAAATTCCTTGCCCTAAGGACTCGTCTTTCTCATATGTATTCTGGGGAATATTAACGTTCTTGGTAGTGGAGGAAATCTATAAAATTCACCTGCCCAAAATAAGGGAATTATATTTTCAATTGTTAGACCGCAGACCTCTGGATACTTTTCAGCTTTGAGTGGTCTGTTGGCAGTGTAGTTTCAATAGAGGCTCCGGGGCAGTTCCAAGACCGGCTTCACCCCCC
>NW_027533334.1:1570106-1611869 GCF_008692635.1 Crocuta crocuta | reverse complement strand
CGCGTCCCCCCCCCCCCCCCTTTCTCTTTGAATCCCTGTGGGGCTGTGTGATTTTTTTTCATAGCTGGACTAAAGTTGTGTCAACGGGAGACCCGCACCGTAAAGACTGAAATGTTAGAGAAAGCTACAAGGAACAGCTTTGAGGCAAGGTTTCAAGCTTTGTCATCACGCTTGAAGAATTTTCTGTTTAATGTACTGTAATGCAGTATTCAACGGGGACACGTTTAATTGAGTTTTACGCAACCCAGTTGGGAGTAGAGCTGCAAGGTAGGTGATGTCTAGGTTTTTAATCTTCCACTCCGGAGAGGCTTGTTGACGGAGAGGTTCTTTCTCTTTGCGAGAAAAAAAAAGGAAGCCTGAGAAATGATACATCCGTGGATAAAACCAATTGGCAAACCCCAAAGGAATGAGGGCGATAAGGCGAATCCGGCACTTGTAAGAAATAAAAGAATCCAACTGTTCATTTAAATGAGAAACAACACCGGGGAAGGAGGAGGCCGGGAGGCTGGGTGCAGGAATGGGGAGGAACCCAGGCTGACGAATCAAACCGGAGGTGCAGGGGGAAGGAATTCCAGCAAACAATCAGTGGCTTGTTAGGGGGATTATCAAGAAGATACTTACTGATGTGTATTTTGAAGGAAAAGAAGAGGAGGAAGGGGGCATTTTTACACTGAGGACAGTGAATAACGGGCAGAAGTGTGTAGGCAGGGAGCTGCTATTACACAAACAGCTTTTAAAATAAATCACCATTTCTTCCGAAAGTTCTAACCTAACCCCTGCATCAACCTGGGTAAAAATAGCACCAGATGCTGTCAGAAAGACAAAATAATACCTTATATATCAGCTCCAAGGTATTAAACTTCCATAGCTCAAGCAGGCCCTTTTCTCTGTCTTTAGCAGCCTAAGCAGGCAAAAGCAGAAAGCGACTGCAGCATCCAAAGATCGCATTTCTGTTTTGTCTCCATGACACTAGGCTTCATGCGAAGTAACTTCGTAGTTGGTTCAAGCAGAACCCTTTGGAAAAAAGTAAGTTTTAAAAAATACTTATTATCAACTTTCTGGTCCCCAAGCAGGAGGATAACTAGGTAAGGGATTACTCACTATACTAATTTATTTCAAGCGTCCACTTAAAAACTAATACTCGTACTCTCATCACTTATTTTTCTGCTGAATCTTTTTTGGACTTCTTTTTTTGGTGCTGTCCCTAAATGGTGATGGCTGGCTTTTAACGTGCCCATGAGCGTATCCCAGTAGAAACGAGTGTACATGATAACACAGATTCCCTTGAATTCCTGCACTCCACCTGCGCTGAGAGACAACGCTCTAACAATGTTCTGTTATCTCTCATCAGTGTTTGTGGCATGCAGATAACTAATGCATTGTTGCCTGTCAGGATTGTTGCTAATTTAGGGCTGCTGACATGGTAACTGGTAGTCCACTCTTTGGTATATTATTGCCATGGGAAGAGGCACTGTATTTTCATCCTTTTAAAGTTAACTTGCTTTATTCAATAAATACCTCCAGCTCAAGGCACCAGGAATGCCATGGGGATCCATTTCAATGTCGCCCCTGTCCTCATGGAGTTTATAGTCTAATGGGGGATAATATAAGTCATCCTGACAGACACATTTTCAGATGAAATATTAACTTGTGATTAGAATGCTGACAGTAAATATATGAAAATAATTTTTGTGCCATTCATTGAAACCTAAGAAACCACGCTGATCATCTTGTAGAGATTACTTTGCTTGTTACACATATTCATTCAATAAATACTTATTATGCACATGCTATGTGTCAGGCATTGTTCTAGATGGATAGAGCACTGACTGAAACCGAAATTTTCTGTTCGCATAGGGCATACAGTCTAGCATTTTCTCCCTTAATTCTTACTGCAGCTTTATAAAATGGCCATTATTATGATGATGTTACTTGACATTATAAAGCATCTTGTCCTTCATAAAGCACTTTTTGTTTTCATTATCTAACCCAGTGTATGCATCAGTTGGGTGAAGTAGGTATTAGTCCTTATTTTAAAAAGAGAAAGCTGAGGCCCAGACAGGTAAAGTAATGTTGCCAAATTTTCATAACAAGTTAAAATTAAATGTATGGCTATAAACATAAGCCTCCAAATAATTCAGTATAATTTTACTTTACTATCCTCTTTGTTACTATGATTTTTTTTTCCTCATTTTTTAAAAGCCGAGAACAGTGTTTTGATTTTTTGGAAAATGAAGATAATTATCAGAATTTGGAGATCAGTTTATCAGCATATGTTCAAGATTTCTGATATATCTCCACCTGCTCATTGGAAAGCAGTTTGAGAGCTGTTGTTGCTAAAAGGCAGGGGGATTGTAAGTCACATGTTTGGGGACAGCATTTATGCATAGGACCATGGCTGTAGAAACCACCTAATCCTAATATGATAGTAGTCCTCAGGGACCTGAGACTACAGAACACAAAGGAAAGGAAAGTACTGGAAATTATTATGATGATGTAAAGCAAAAATCCACTTGATGAAAAATTTCTGTGGATAAGCTGGCTTATTACGTTGGTACAAAAATGATAATGGTCGGGTTTTGTGTTGACTAAAACACTGCTGTTGTAATTTTTTTGGCCAGCTCTCACTGAGATAGCTCTCAGTTTTGATTAAATCATAATTTCAGAAATGAAGCAACCAAATGGAACAACTTTATTCAGGGAGAGTGTAAAGATCCATCTATTTTTGTGAAGAATCAAGACCAGCCCTTAAATGAGACAATCCACTAAAAGAAACATCTGCAGAAAACTCACTCCAGGGTTTGTCTGGCTTCTAGTATCATGTTTAAGTGTATGGACTGCCTAGAATCCAAACCACCTGGGTTCAGGTCCTGACTCTGTTACTTGTTAGCTATGAAGCCTGACACAAGTTACCTAAATTCTGACTTGATTTTCTCAATATAAAGTTGTGTGTGTGGAAGGGGGTGGGCCCTACCTTACCAGATCATTTTGAGGATGAAAGGACAAAATATATGTAGAAGCAGGACTCATAGTGATGTGTGGTGTGTGGTACATGCTATGTAACTGTGAGCAAATACTGTCTTGAACGAGTTTCTGCATTTGTATCACAGTGCAATAGGAATCTAAGCCATGGATAAGGAATCATAATAATTTAAACTTAAGGAGATTTTGTTAGAATATTTAGAGTTGGTTTTATTTGGATGATTATTTTTACCTCCGTAGGCAATATTTAGGTTTAACAGCAAATCTCTGGAAGAAATTTGAGTTTAGAGGATGGAGAAGTTGCCTCTGAGGCCCTGATTGATTGAGAGTGTGGTCATTACTCAAATTTCCCCTTTGTCCTCTTGTTTCCAGCTTGCTTGTTTTTTTGTTTTTTGTTGTTTTTTTTCTTTTTTGGAAGAGAAGTAACTAAAAAGCACTTTCTCTGATATAATCAAGCAACAGCAACCCAGTGTCTGGAATAAAGGAAGGATAGCTAAGATTCTTGACATTTGGTCCCATCCTAACATACCCCCTCCAAAGCTTAGCTTCCTGTCACAGTGATTTTATAAGCATTTGCCCAACATGCACTACCTGCAAGATTCTGATATTCAGTTCTTCCTCCAATTTTCCTTTCCCTGTGCCCCATACTCACAAGCTCTTACTTTGAAAATCACTTTGTAGACACTGTCTACTAATGTAAGTAGCGGCTCCATCTGTGGGTCATCATACAGGCTGGCAGTTCTGAAAGTAGGGTCCACCAACAACTAGGGGGTCCTAAAACACTTTCCAGAAGATCATGGAGCCAAACAATTTCTATAATATCACTGAGATGTTATTTACCTCTTCCACTGGGTTGGCATTTGCACTGATAGTGCAAAAGCAATGGTGGGTGAAACTACTAGACCTTTTGCATGAGTCATGATCGTGGCACCAAACTATCAGAAGTCTTCTGTTTTTCTACCAGACACTCAAAGTTACAGCAAGCAAACAAGATAGTGCTACTTAAGAATGTTCTTGATGTGGGTACTTGGGTAGCTCAGCGGTTGAGCATCTAACTCTTGGTTCTGGCTCAGGTCATGATCTCATGGTTAATGAGTTCAAGCCCTACATCAGGTTCTGCGCTGACAGTACCACGTTTGGTTTAGATTCTTTCTGCCTCTCTCTTTTTCTCTCTCTCGAAAGTAAATAATGATACATTTTAAAAAAAAAAAAGAATGTTCTCGATGAAGCAGCAGAATGTAATTCTTTTATTAAATCTAAACCCTTGAGTACATGTCTTTCTAATTTTCTGTTTGACAAAGTGGGAAATGCACCATAAGCACTTTTGTTTCGTCCTGAAGCACCATGGTTGTCTCCAGAAAAAGAAAAAAAAGTTTGTATCATACTTGAATGAAAAGTATAATTAACCACTTTTTTCACAGAATACTACTTTTGCGCGGCACCTGGGTGGCTCAGTCGATTAAGCATCCAGCTTCAGCTCAGGTCATGATCTCACAGTTCAAGCCCCGCATCGGGCTCTGGGCTGACAGCTCAAAGCCTGAATCCTACTTTAGAGTCTCTGTCTCTCCTTCTCTCTCTGCCTCTCCTCCACTCATGCTCTTTCTCTCTCAAAAATAAAGCAAACATGGGGCGCCTGGGTGGCTTAGTCGGTTAAGCGTCCGACTTTCGCTTAGGTCATGATCTCGCGGTTCGTGGGTTCGGGCCCCGCGTCGGGCTCTGTGCTGACTGCCGGCTCAGAGCCTGGAGCCTGTTTCAGAGTCTGTGTCTCCCTCTCTCTCTGACCCTCCCTTGCTCACGCTGTCTCTCTCTCTCTCTCTCTCTCTCTCTCCTAGAAATAAATAAAACATTTAAAAAAAAAATAAAAAAATAAAGCAAACATTAGAATACTACTTTTGCTTGAAAGAATGTCTGACAAAGCATATTATTTAAATTTGAGTATTTGGCAGATATTTTCTCAGAAATAAACGGTATTTATTGGTATTTATTACCAATGATAAAGTCAAGCTTTAGAGCAAAAATTAGGATTTTGAAAATTCGTATGAACTTGACAGCTTTCCAATAACGTAACAATTTATCTGATGAGATTATTGTTGATGGTTATGAATGTGATTTTGTTGATACATGATGCAATGTGCCATTAGTAGAAAGACCTACGCAACTCAGTAGACCAATAGTTCCAAAATAATCAATGCATATGATATATTATGCATTTGTAAAGGATCCATTCAGCATCCATTTACAATATAGAAAAATAAATTTAGAGCAATAGATTTTGAAAAGTTAGTTGATGTAGAGTCAGATTCCGTCCTGTAAGTCACCTTTAAGAATAGAACACTTGTTGAATTTTGGTGTAGTATCAAAGAAGAATTCTCAGGTTATCTGAAAATGCTACTAACTAAAATACCCCTCTCTTTTCCAACTGCATATCTATGTAAGTTTAGATTTCCTTTATATATTTCAATCAAAACAGCACAGGACAGTAACTATAGAGAAGCAGATGTGAGAACCCAGCTGTCTTCTGTTAAAGCCAGATGTTGAGGAGACTAGTAAAAATGTAATACAGTGCCACTTCTCACTAGTTCTTTGTTCTGTAAAATATATGTTTCATTAAAAAGTTTATTTTTGTGTTAAAATGTCATATTTGTATTCTTTGTTATTTTTAAATGAATACATAGTCTACAGATTTCTTCACTTTGGCTTATGTTGTAATATATTAATAGGTAAAACCCATATAAACCAAAGGTTTCGGGGGGGGTCCTCAGTTTTTAAGAGTGTAGTAGAGGCTTGAGGCCAAAATGTTTGAGAATCACTGCAACAGCTCACATAGAAGGAATCTGAGAAGGGTTAATTCACAGGCTGCTCGATCAGGCTTCAAAGCAGGGACAGACAGGCCACTGGCTTCCCTCAGAGATACACACCTTCGGTAGCAGTTTCCAAATTGGGAAAATGCTCAGCTGGCCTTGTCCCTCACTACCCCTTCTGATCTTTACAAGCCTTTACAAGCTGTTCTCTAATTCATTCAAAATAAAAGGGATTTTTAAACACGCACTGGCCTAATTTTAGATGAAAGTGAAATGTCAATTAAGAAGTCTAATTTAGCTCTAGCCACTAAATTGGCTTTTTCTACCTTGCGAAGCAGCAGACAGTGCGGGGCAGACGTGGAGAAAGATGACTGAGCTGACATTTTGGTATGCCGGTTTTGCTGACCTGCGTTTTCTTACAATAGGAAAAAATACTTCAGGCAGTAGAATTATTCTTTCCTAAAAAAAAAAAAAAAAAAAAAAAAAAAGTGGGGGAGGGGCGCCTGGGTGGCTTAGTCGGTTGGGCGTCCGACTTTCGCTTGGGTCATGATCTCACGGATCATGGGTTCGAGCCCCGCATCGGGCTCTGTGNAAGTTCTTTGTCCATATCTGCTATTTCAACTCTTTTCTTCTGTTCGAAATTATAAAAACTGCTAGTGATGGAAGCCAGAGTTATAAAAGTAACTGGTTTGGACTTACTAGGTTTTAGAAAGTACAGATGAAATCTTATGCATATTTCATCAAACCTGTTAACTTTGCTAAAGAATGAATCATAGTAATTGTATATACTTAATTCTCAGCAAAAGTGGATTGTTTCTTCTTCTCTTGTCCCCAAATATTGCATTACTATGACATTATGACCACAGCATTACTCATGTAATTGAGACAAATTACTTTGGTTTCTTTACTGAACTTGGCGCTAAAAGGGTAAGAGTCACATTTTAATGTTTTTTGGAATCCAGAAACCTAACAGCCTTTCGAAAGTCAGTGACTATTTTTGATTTTGAATGAAAGAACAAAATGGCCAATGAGTCAATAGAAAATGTGTTGTCATAATTGACTGGCCATTGTAAAAAACCAAGTTATTTAAATATTGAATATTTGTATCCATTATTTTAACAACCTGAAGAGCATATTCAGGGTGTTTTGGTGCCAACCATAGGATAGAGGAAGAAGATTAATGAACTAGTTATAGAAATACTTACTTTTTTAAAGCATTCTTTTAAAAGTTTTTTTAAAGCTTGGTTGCTTATTTATTTATTTATTTAGAGCATGGAGGAAGGGCAGAGACAGAAGGAGAGAGAAAATCCTAAGCAGGCTCCATGCTGTCAGCATAGAACCCAATGCGAGGCTCAGTTTCACAAACTATGAGATCATGACCTGAGCCGAAATCAGGAGTCAGAAATTTAACCATCTGAGCCACCCAGGCGTCCCAATACTTACTTTTATTCTTAAAATTTCTCTACTTCAAGCAAATATTATATCTAATTCCTGGGTAGTCTTTAGGGAGATTTAGTAAAATCAGGGCCATGGAAATAATATTGTACTCCCTATGTGTATAGACAGTCTTCAGTAAAAATATCTATGAAACATTGTAATTTATTCAAGTTCTGTTCCCTTTAAAATTCTCATTACTTTAATTTTCATTACTGAGTATTCCAGACATTTGATTTTGCCTTCTTTTCTGGGCTCACCTACTTTGCATTTACTTTTAAAATAGCATAGTTAAATGCCTAGCTTGGGGCAAATGCCTAAAAAAGTACATATACTGATAATGTTCACAAGCTGCAGGATATCATTAAATAGTCTTTTCCTTTGTTTTATTTTGTCTGTCTGTTATAAGGAGGTGAGAGAGAGAGAGGAGAGAGAAAGAGAGAATAAATCAGGATTACTTTGTACAAATCTGGTTGAATCCACCATTGTATTCATATTTAGATCCATCAGCTCAGCAGTAACCATAATCCTCTTATACCCTCAGGCAATATTTACAAATATGATTCCCCTCTTCTTTGATGGGTATGGGGCTACAGCTCTAGGAGCAAGGTCTTGCAAGCATACCCAACCAAGGCTATATCATCTGCGATAACTGTCAAAACTCTGCTGGCCACTCCGATGCAGCTAGCCAGACACTTCAGTTACTGGGAAGGAACGGTGGGAACCATTTTGCATGAAATCACTTACCAATTGTTGGAGCTCTTTTTCACTAAGAATTGTGAGAATGCTCAAGGCTACTGGCAAATGGAGAAAGTGTACAGAAGTCAGGGGTGGCATTGGCTGGGAATGACAGTATATTTCTAACAAAGGCCAGAGCCAAAATTGAGCTGGGTTTTAGTCTTTTTATATCCCAATGAGAGATATTATTTCTTCTGTGCCTTTTTAAAAAAAAATATACTTTTACATGTGATATGAGCACCATACACACAATATATATTAATTACAAAACAACAAAGAACATCCGTGAATCTACCATCCAGATAAGGAACTAGAACTATAGGAGGACATTCATTTATGTGTAAACTTACCTTTGTCATATCCTCCTCTCTGTAAAATCTCCCTCTTCTAGCAGTGAACCTCCATTCTTATTTTTACATATTATCTCTTTCCTTTGCCTTTAAAAGATAAATAGCTTTATCATAGGACACCTGGCTGAATCAGTCATTCATCTGACCTTGGATCAGGTCATAATCTTGCAGTCCGTGGGTTTGAGCCCTATGTCAGGCTCTGTGCTGACAGCTCAGAGCCTGGAGCCTGCTTCAGATCCTGTGTCTCCCTCTCTCTCTGCCCCTCCCCCACTTGTACTCTGTCTCAAGAAAAATTAATTAATTAATTAATTAAACCTTGAAAAATTTTTTTAAAATCTTTATGAAAAAATACTTTATAAAAAATAGCTTTATGACATATATGTGTATTCATAAAAAATATACTGCTTGGTTTTACTAGATGACGTATTTTTTACTTCCTGGGTAAATTCTGTGTCTTACTATTTGAATTAAGAAAAGAATAGACCATGGAGCTAAGGCTGCTTTTAAAAATCTTTCTACTATGGCGGTGCCTGAGTGGCTCAGTTGGTTAAGCATTGGCTTTGGCTCAGGTTGCATCATGATTCATTAGTTTGAGACCCAAATTGGGCTTTGTGCTGTCGACGTAGAGCCCACTTGGGACTCTCTCTCTTTCTCTCTCTGTTTGCCCTTCCTCCTCTCGTGCATGCTCTCTCTCACTTGCTCTCTCTCTGTCTCTTTCAAAATGAATAAACTTAAAAAAATCTTTCTATTGTGGATTTTGAAAACAAACCAGTTTGAGATCAATCATTATTTCAGTTGGTAAACTGAGTATTGGTATATTGGTAATAGATTTATAGCAACTAGCTACTTTTATGAAACTCATGTTTAAGATCTGATTCATTACTATAGTGTCTCAAGAGTGAGTATGTTTAAAGATCTTGATACATATATTTTGCCATATGGCATTCCAACATGTCACTACATGTTTCACTACCATGACATTCTCTGTCCCTTGGGAGGGTTTTGTTTTTCTTTAATGTTCTGTTTATTTTTGAGAGACATATAGAGATAGCGTGAGCAGGGGAGGGTCAGAGAGAGAGAAGGAGATACAGAATCTGAAGACAGGCTCCAGGCTCTGAGCTAGCTGTCAGCACAGAGCCTGACGTGGGGCTCGAACCCACGGACTGTGAGGTCATGACCTGAGCCGAAGTCAGATGCTTAACCAACTGAGCCACCCAGACGCCCCAATCCCTTGGGAAATTTAAGTATTAGGATTTTAAAAAGATCCTCGGTATTTAAGTAGGTTAAAATAATGAGTTCTTTGATTTTTTTTCTATTAATAGTAATAAACTTTTTGTATCTTTTCTTTTTTGTATATAACCTATTAGTTATGAATATGTTGAGTGTTAATTATTTTAGTTTTTTATTTGTTATTTTAGTTTTAAGTTTTTCAATTTGTTTTTTCTTTGAAAATTTTATTTTTGATTATTGAAGTTTTTCTTTTTTAGGGTTGTCTCATTTATAGATCATCCCATTTGCAATTTACCTGCCTCCTGTTAATCTTGGAAAGACTATTCCCACTTGGAGATTAAATATATAGTTTAACAGTTCTTTTTTTACTTAAGAAAATCACTAGAACTCTTTAATCTATAATGTTATTATTAATAACCAACTTGCCAAGACTGTCAGGGTTCTTACTGTGCATCAGACAGTTTTCTCAGCATTTCACATATTTACCTATTTAATCCTTTCAATAACCCCATAGCAATGGGCACTATTATTATCTCTGTTTTATAGTTGGGAAAACTGAATCCCTGAGAGAAGAATTTGCACACAGAAAATAGAAGTGGAAGCAAAGTAGTCATCCCTTAATCTCTATGCTCTAATGCCCCTCTAAGACTGATTTTGACTTTATTCCTTCTTACATTTATGTCAGTAAATGGTTTAAAGTATAGATCTAAATAATTATTCTTAGAAGAGTGAAACAGTCCCCAAACTGATTTGTTTGACCTACCAAATAAATCCTTATACATTCTAGGTTCTTTTTAGACTAGTTGATTCTATCTATACTTTCATCTTTCCTTATTTTTATATCATAGTGATTTGATTTTGTACCTTTATGCTGTTTTAACATGTTACCTTATCTTATTCTTTTTCAAAATTATTTTAGATATCTTCATCTATTTATTCTACCAGATGAAAGAAATGACTTATATTTAGTTCAAAGAAAAAACTTAATGAGATTTTGTTTAACATTACACTGCACTTATAAATCAGTTTGGAAGCAAATTGCCATTAAAATATATTCTCCATTTTAACCCTCTTTATATTGGTAAATTCTGATTTCTAGCAATACGTCTTTACACATGGGCCATATAACTACCTTGTTAAAATCTTTCCATGTTTTAATTTTTTTCCATATATTGAGCAGTTTTATTGTAATTATGTATGAAAGTTTGTAGCAATTACATTTTCCTCTAGTAATGATACATGAGTACTGTTAATCTTTAACGTGATTTTTGTCTGATATTAATAATTATCTAATTACTCATAATCTGTGAATAATGACTTTTTGGTCACCTTTTATGGCTTTATAATTCTGATTTTTGTTTCCTGCCTTATTACATTGGCTACAACTTCTAGAGAATTTTAAATAACATTGTAATAGCAGGTTTTTAGACATTTAAAAACTATTTTAAATGCAAATAAACACTGAAGACATATACCATATAATTGTATTTTACATATTTGTTCAACCAAAGCCCTGTATTTCAGGGAGAAACAGTTTAGCACGGTAAGGCACTGACGTTGGTTTTCCTCTTAGGAAAAGTACATTGATCTGGTCGGGCCAAAGTACATTTTTCAGGAAAAATTACCATGAAATTCATCTGCTTTATTGTAGCAAAGAGAGTTATTTTAAAATTCTGATTGCTGTCATCCAAATAATGGAAATAACACAGAGGGGAAATTTTTGAAAAGTTTCACCTGGAACGCAGCCCTGCTTGTCATTCCTAGATTTATCTCATTCTAGCTACTATTTCACTGTTAAGACAGTAATAGAGGGACTGGAAAGAGGAAAATCTGTGCAAGGGATAAAATCAAGTACAATTTTCTGTATTTTTACTTCTGTTTTTCAAATAGCATGTAATTCCTCTTCTTTCTCTCTCCCTCCTTTCCTTCCTCTCATTACCAGTAAAGAGTAACTTTACAGAGGACAATAAAGAGCTTGTTAAGTATATATCTTATCTAAACTTCACTAAAGATCAAGCCTCATAGTTTTGGCTAAAAAAAATCATATTTTATAACAGCTCCCAAGAAATATCAATGTCTTAGTAAACAAATAATTAAATTGAAAACGAAATCCACACAAAGGTATAATCTTCAAAGTCATAGTGAATAGCCCCTCACTACAACGCATTTTAGATCATTTATGTTGGCAGGGTTAACACATAATGTTCTAAAATGTTCACATAATCTAATATAAATGTCTGTGGGGACTCAGAGTCACTGTTTCTGTGACAACCCGCTTAATGCCTCTATTACTGCTTTCCTAACCACAAAGACAGAAGAAACACATTTTGAGTTTATTTCTTTGTTGAAACACTTGTAAGATGGTTTCTATAAGGTATATTATTGGAAAGCTGAAACATAAGAAAAATGAAATAATGTACACAGGACAAACTCTGGTTTTATATGCATCAGTGTTCAGAGCCTTGGTTTACCACTGGCTTGCTATGTGACATTGAACAAATTATTTAATTTCTCCCTAAGCCTTGCTTTCTTCATATGTCAATTTTTATGAGATAACATTTGTTATTTTCTGGTTCTGTAAATGTCAGCGCCAGAATAATGATGATGATGTCCATTTAAAAGATCTCTTTTGGGCACTTGGGTAGCTCAGTCAGTCGAATATTGGACACTTGATTTCAGCTCAGGTCATGATCCCAGTGTCCTGTGATCAAGCCCACATTGTGTTATTAGCACAGAGCCTGCTTGGGATTCTCTCCCTCCCTCTCTCTCTGCCCTCCCCCACGCTGTGCATGGGCTTTCTCTCTCACACAAAAAAATAATAAAAGATCTCTTAAATCTGACTCCACTTAGAGAGTATATACTTCATAATCTTTATATTTTTATACAACTATTGTACAGATGCGTTCTGTAGAGACTTGGCATCATTGCACCAATTACCCAAATCAACTCAAGTAAATCACTAACGTGCATGTTATGTAGAAAATGTTTAGGGGCACCTAAGTGGCTCAGCCAATTAAGTGTCCAACTCTTGACTTTTGGCTCAGGTCATGATCTTACAGTTCAAGATCAAGCCTCCGTGCTGTGAGCACAAAGCCTGCTTAGGATTCTCTTTCTCCCTCTCTCTCTCTCTCTGCCTTTCTCTCTCTCTCTCTCTCTCTCTCTCTCTCTCTCTCAAAATACATAAATAAATAAACTTAAAAAATAAAGAAAAAGATCAGTATCCAGGTTAAGAGGAAAAAGTTTTAGATGTGAATCTGCTACATCCCAGCTGTTCAGGCCTCATTTTCTGCACCTGTCAAAAGGAAATACTTGTGCTTCCTCTTTTACATGATTTGTTATTGTTAAGATTAACTGAGATAACATGCATGAAACTCATTATAAATCTATGCAATATAATTTGAATATATTTTTCAAAATGCTGGATGAAGATTGAATTCTATTTCATGATATCATAGAAATGGTTAAGAATCTTAAGGCCTGATTGACAAATGCAAACATAGTTAGATGAAACTGACTATAAAAATTATATACTATATATTGCTGATTTTCTAAAGTTTTACAAAGCTAACCAGCTGTAAACAAAATAGTGTTTATAATTTCATCACTCAGTATTCTCAACTTTTATTTATTAAAATTAGACATTAGAAAAAAAGTGATTGCCAGGTTTTAATCTTTTTGTTAACTACAAATCTTCATTACATGACTTGGCAAGTCCTGCTGAAATCTAATGATTCAGTATTGTTATGTTTACTTCTTTAACAGAGTTTACCATTTACTTCTTCATATGAGATGTTTTCCAATTTATGATATAACAGAAGTAAGCCTTTCATCCCTAAAACAGGGTAGAAAATGGCAAACACTCTTACCTAGGTTGATAAAGATCTCTGTGCTCCTAAAAATCTCCTCAACTAACATTTTTAAAAGCATCACTTTCTAACTTTCTGTTAAAGAAAAATACACTAATGCTGTTACTAGAGTTATATGACATTGTGCATTATCCACAGTTTATTTAGGGTGAGAGAGAACATTCCCTTAACTGAAAGCCCCTTCTTTCTCAGGTTTATTCCATTCCTGTTAATGAAATGTGTGATGACTCTTGTGCCAGGGAATTAATGATACTCAGTTAGTAAAGAATGGGGAACCTGGGTGGATGAATTATGCATCTTCTTCGGTTCTTTTCAAAGAGGAAAATTGAAAGATTCCATAGCATCACACTTATTATGATATTTAAACTATGAGAATTTCATCAGATAAAAGAAATGTTAAATGAAATCCTCTGTCTAAACACTCATGTCAAGAAAGGCAATTTTAGTTATGCAGTGGTGTAGCATTTTGTTTTTTCTGCAATAAAGCCATCAGATCAATAAAAAATTATGTAGCAGATTATTATTACACTGTGCTCACCATAGCTCTAATCGTAAATAATACAGCAGTTATCCTGGTTATATTAATTATAATTAGAATGCAGATAATGCAGACGGTCTTTTATTACTAGAGCCAAATCAATTTTCCAGTGTTATTCGATGCAAGGTCACACAAAGTTGTGGGAGCTTTTAGACTTCTTATGAAATGGCCTGTCTGCCTGTGAGAGGAGAGTTTGGCTCAGCTGTGCAAGACACATTGACTGGGAAGATCATTGAAATAATTACAGCCATGAACCTTTGCCTATGATGGCAGAATTTCATTTTATAAAGTAAGCATAGCTGTAATCCAGCCTTCTTTATGGTAGGAAGCCTCATAAATCTTTCAGAAGAGACCAAGTCTTGTGTGTAGTGGTAAGGAGGAAATCAGAATGCATTCGTTTCTATTGTTCATTTCTCCTCATTGCCTTTTTGTTCCATACCTTGGCATCATATTTTTTAAAGGCATTCCATATGTAATCATCTTGTAATGATACAGGGAGACCACAAAACAACAAACTAATAGCAATACATTAGGTGTGCAGCATTGGTGGATGAGATATAAGCTGATTCTACACACTGTCACAAGAGGACTTTTATGAACCTGGTTTAGATGCTCAAGAAGAGGCCATGAGATGAGAAGACAGTGGGAGAATGAGACTGAGGTTAAGTGCAGAGGAAATCATTTTACGTATGCCTTTACAATGATTAAAGGGAAATAAGAGATCTCAGCCCCAAAGTCTATGAAACCAAAGACTGTGGTTTAGAATAAACCCATGTATTTGGGCACCAGAAAGGGGCAGCATGGTAATTCTGGAACCCTTGGGTTGAGCAAATCTCATAGTGATGGAGTAGAAGCTTATGTGTCTTAGATGTGCCCCACTTGACAAAGCTCACTCGGGCCCTTGGGTCAATGTCCAGCCAGGACATCAACCTGAGTGAGATCAGGCAGGTAATTCGTGGAGTGTACTGAACTGTGGGAGGAAAGGAATAGAACTGGTAAAATTCATGACCCGGATAAAGGCATTGGTGTTCAAAAAATGTTTAATCACTGCTCTAATATATCATTGGGACCAGTGTGACCTACGCACCATCAATACTTGACCTCTGGCTAGAAAGACATGTCCATCCTATTGATAATTAGGAAATGTATGCATCCAGGTTGTTAAGAAACTGAGAATTTGACCAAGTCAGTAGCGTTAACGAAAGTGCTATTAGCAAAGATAGGAAATGGGAAGGTATTTCCAAGAGCAGAGCTAAAGAGTTATAACCAAAATGGGAGCCTGGCTGACAGCCAGCACTCTACCCTCAAGCAAAGAAGAGACGATGGAGCTGCAGCTTCAGTCTTCCAGAGAGCCCGTTTTGAAGTCCTGGAATAAAGCACTGACCTCAGCCAACTGGTTCCTGCAAGGCTGGCACATGAGGTTGAGCGGTGGTCTCTGACCGTCTGCAAGGAAGGAAGGAACGCTTCCAGCCCTTGAGGTCTCATATCCTAAATAAATAAATAGCCAAGTTCTAGAGGCAGAGATTGGCAAAAGCAGGAAGTTCTAAATGTCAGGTCTTTAGAAATTACAGCACTAGAAATAAATAGTAATAGAAAACCCTTGTCACTGCTTATTAAATTTGTGAACTGCACTCTCTTAGGGACTTTACCTGTGCTTTTTTTCTTTCTTTCTTTCTTTTTTATTCATCACCATCAGTGAGGAACTGGGTATTATTGCAGGGCAGAAGCCATATCTTTGAAGATCTCTCACCTAGGTACCATGTGGGAAGACCAGGAAGAGGGAAGATGTCTTCTGCTTTTTAATGATCCAGAAGCCACATATGGTCTTCGGCTTAAACAAACATCCTGACCATTTTGACCATAACATGGATTCATAATTCTTCTCCTCAGTAGCACATTTATATAATTTAAAGCCACCAAGCTTCAAGAAGTGTTCTTGGACCATCTAGAGACTTAGGAAATTGTTTTTAAAACTCGAATTGTGTAGGATAATCCAAAACGGTAAAGTAAAGCTCTCTGCTTAACTATGAACACCCTCAACCACAAAATTGAAACTTAAATCACTTTCAAAAACATCAATAAGGTTTTCGTTCTTCTCCTAAAATGTCAGTTTTATTTCAACACATGGAAAAGAAATCTGGGTTCTGAATGTTTCTGACTTGAAGCAGATAATAGCACATAATAGTGTTGGACTATTTTAACATAACGTTCCTTATATCTGTGTTTTTGAAGAAAGAAGTTGGGTGAAAATGTATGGAAAAATAAACTGTTGAGTATGTTCTAATATTTAAAAAGAAATATATCTAAATATATAAGAGCAATATTTGAAAAAACCAACATGGCAAATTGGACAAAAAAAAAAAAAAACAATGAAAGTTGGAATTGAGAGAATAAATTTCATAAGTTAAAGGGGAAAATTGATGCTTCATTATCAAAAAGAATGCCTTAGGTCATGATTACTTTCTAAAAGAGTTAGGAGTTGAAACAAAGACTACCTAGGTTTGATTGATTTCTGTGAAGGCAATTTTAAACCTTTAGTCAAAGTGCCTAAAAGATGTATCAAAATTTTAGCAAATTTGGATATAGTTCATACAGATTTACTTCTAAAATCTGAAATTTATTAAAGAGGTATAAAAGGAATCATAATGTATTGTACTTTAAATGCAGAAAAAATATTAAAGGTGTACCATTTATTTCCAGTCAAGGAATTTTAGCTATTTTGCATTGAATCTCTATCATTTTTCTTCTTCCTATGGAAAGAAAAACACAGCTTAAGTCAAGTATGTCCCCATAAGATTTCAAGTTCAGTTTTTTTCTTATACAATATTTTTAAAATTTCTCCCTTGAAAATATATTTTTTCTTCTGTTATGAAAACATGTCTTTTTTTTTAAGATAAAGGCTAATTCTAGTGAAGAAATGGGCAGAAGACATGAACAGACACTTCTCCAAAGAGGACATCCATATGGCCAACAGACACATGAAACAATGCTCAGCATCTCTCCTCATCAGGGAAATACAAATCAAAACCACACTGAGATACCACCTCACACCCGTCAGAGTGGCTAAAATGAACATATCAGGAGACTCTAGATGCTGGCGAGGATGTGGAGAAACGGGCACCCTCCTACACTGTTGGTGGGAATGTAAACTGGGTGCAGCTCCTCTGGAAAACAGTGTGGAGGTTCCTCAAAAATTAACAATAGAACCCCCCTATGACCCAGCAATAGCACTGCTAGGAATTTACCCAAGGGATATAGGAGTGCTGATACATAGGAGCACATGTACCCCAATGTTCATAGCAGCACTCTCAACAATAGCCAAATCATGGAAAGAGCCTAAGTGTCCATCAACTGACGAATGGATCAATAAGATGTGGCTTATCTATACAATGGAATACTACATGGCAATGAGAAAGAATGAAATCTGGCCATGTGTAGCAACGTGGATGGAACTTGAGTGTGTTATGCTGAGTGAAATGAATGAGGCAGAGAAAGACAGATACCATATGCTTCCACTTAATAGGATGATTAGGAGAAACTTAAGGGAGGACCATGGGGGAGGAGGAGGGGAAAAATACTTGGGGAGAGGGAGGGAGGCAAACCATGAGAAACTTTTAAATACTGAGAACAAACTGAGGGCTGATGGGGGGAAGGGAAAGGGGGGGTGATGGGCATGGAAGAGGGCACTTGTTGGGATGGGCACTGGGTGTTATATGCAAACCAACTTGACAATAAACTATGAAAGAAAAAAAAAGATAAAGGCTAATTCTTACGGTGTGTGCAATAATTACTCTTCCAAATGTTAATTTGGAATCCTCACAACTGCATATGAGGTAGATACAGTTATCTATAGAGGGGGAAATGGAAGTACAGAGAGATTATATAAAGGTCACACAGCAAGTGAGTGGTAAAATGAGGCTTTCGGGTGCCTGGTGGCTTAGTCAGTTGATCCTCCGGCTTTGGCTCTGGTCATGAACTCATGGCTTTTGAGTTCAAGCCCCATATTGGGCTCTGTGCTGACTGCTCAGACTCAGAGCCTGGAGCCTGCTTCAGATTCTGTGTCTCCCTCTGTCTCTGCCCTTCCCCTCCTTATGCTCTCTGTCTCTCTGTCTGTCTCTCTGTCTCTCAAAAAAAATGAATAAACATTAAAATATTTTTTGTTTTGTTTTAAAGAATGAGGCTTTGAACCCAGGCATACCAGCTCCATAGTTTGCCCTCAAATCCAGCACTATTCGGCTGAATCCTCACAATAAGATTTTGCTAAAATCAAACAATTCTTACCCCACAAATAAATGTCTCTGGTTTATTTTCCCATTCTCAAAACACTATGAATTCCATGATCAGGAATGGGTTAGGTTTTTGGGTGTTTTTCGTTTTGTTTTGTTTTTTTGATCTTTTGTTTTTTAAGTAGCTCTCTATCTCAGAGGTATCTTGAGTATGAACAGACATATGAATTGCTATGGTAACTTCCAGTGCTTGAATAATAGGATTTGGGAATTATTTTGAGGGCAAAACATAAGAAAAAAATAGAGTCTAAACGTGACCTTGTCAACTGACTTAGCTTCTAGGAGATTCCACTTTAAAGTGATACGTCCAGCATTATCGTTTTACTGCTAAAAACTGGGAAGCTTTCCAAATTTTAACTTACAAAGTTATTATACTTCCGAATGAGAAAATGTCTTTTGAGCTACTTTCTTTTTCTTGAATACCATGATAGATGGCTCTGTAATACCCTATGCAAATAGCCAATGTTGTAATTTGGAGCTTCCCATAAGAAGTTACCATAAACAGGGCATTTTAGAAGATTTTTGTTTAATTATTTACTGTGTGGCTTATGTGTTCCATCCCTTATGGACAATTTACCATTGGGCTTTTCCTCGTTCTCTACACCCTATTTCTTCTCACACGCCGACCCTTCCTGTCAGTCGTATGTAAGAGATACTGAAGTTGGGCACAAAATTAATTCCGCATTGAAAGGAAAATGCAACATTTCTCAAACAGAACATTAGGTTTCTCTTTTGTTCATTTTGTTAGCCCTCCATTTGCTTGCCCAATTGCAGAGCCTACATGACCACAGGATCTATCTCATCAGCCGCTAGTCACGTGGAATAGCACCTCTAGCAAAATCACTAAAAAGTAGTACTCTTTTCCCCCCTCATCAATTGCCTATGTCAGTAATAGAGAATTAGCTTTAAAAATATAATCTGATTGAGTTCATTATGTTGACCAGCCTTGTGCATTTCCAGCCTGCACTTACTTCATTGTCTCTGTTGTAGAAATGGCCTTTTTGCCTCCTGGTCTCAACATAGAGCAAAAAGGACCATCTGGACACCACATATGAGGAAATCAGACATCTCTAGGTTAAATCATGCCCATAAGGACAATTTCTTGTCAGATAAGCTGCTGTGTACTTAGTCCGATAACTAACAGAATTACAATATGGTAATTTTAGCTGGAAGTTGTCCATTTTCATCCTCAGGTTTCCTCTGTTATCCCCATTGGTAAGCACCCTGGGACTCCTACTTCTAGGCATGTGTACTAGAGCCACCCCAGCTCTGTCATGAGCCGTGGCAGCTGTGAAATGTCTGGACAGCAGAGTGTGTTGTGCTGTTGGCTCACACATCTTCATGCAGTGGGGTAGAAGCACATAATTGTGTAATGGAATAATTTGATTTCCTCCGATTTCTAGACACGTCACAAAATAAACAAGGCAGTAAAATGAAGCATAAAGAGTAGTTGGTGAGGTTTGAGTCTCACATTGCTGTCACTTTTTAGCCTGTGTCACCTTAAGTAAATAGCAAACTCTTTTTTTTTTTTTTTTTTTTGATATCTGGCTTTCTCTGTAAAATGGGATGGCTTTCCTCATTTGTTTATCAAATAGGAACATGTATACTGAAGGAGCCCAGGTGATAGTCTGTTCTCTATGCACTGCCTGCAAATGTGTTATCTTTCACTCATAGTGAATTTTAGTTACGGCCGTCATTTTAAAAAGTCAGAAGATGTCGCATTAAAAAAAATCAATATTTTTAGATTCTGTAGAAACGGGATTATTTGGCAACACCACTCTCCGACTGAAGCAGCTAAAGGCCATGACACAGCCCCTTCTCCTTCAGATAGCGGTCTTTGCTACAGTTTACTTCATTCCCCATCTGGCCAGCTTTGCATATTTCTGTTGTCTGTCTAGTCCCTGTAAGCATTTGGGCTTGTCACCTTTGATGTTTATAAAAATCCCATTTAGATTTAGCTGTAGTGTTCTTGACAAACACACTCAATTTGGACCTTGAAAACCAGCTTTCAAATACTGGTGCTTAACCTTGTGTAGATCATGGAAATTCAGTGGGTGAGAGTGATTTCCCTGGGCATTAAAATGGTCATAGTAACAGTTACATAATGGAATTACAGAGATTTGATGAAATAATCTGTATAAAAATATTTTGTAACAACCAAACACTAAATCTATAATGATTATTTGGTACTTTACCCATTGCTTTTTAAAGAAAAATATGAGAGACGTTATTCATTAGACCTTAAGTTGACCCAAGTTTTAAAAATTGGGTGTAACAAGATTTTATAAGGGGAATTACATATAATAATTGTTTCCAAATTTTGTTAAGGGACGGTGTGTTAAGCCACATTTTCCCTCAGTTTTTGAGTCAAGAAGTAGAGGTAATGATTCACAAGAATATTATAAAATAAAATACATGTTGAAAAGTTATTTGTGTTAGCTTGAAAAGAAGTTGCGTGTCAACCACTGGATGCTCCAATACTACATTACCTTTTTGTTGATCGTTTTTCAAATCTTTCATTTTATTTTCCATTATGTCTGGGCTACAGATGAATTTTAAATGAGGTAACCATGTTGTAATGGATTGAAAACACCTACCACAGGGCCTTGGCCATTTTAGGAGTTCAAAGAATGTTAAAACTCAATGAAACGGAACAAGAGTGGAAACAGAAATAAGGAAATCTTGTCTTGCTACCTGAACTGAGTTGCCCCCTGTTCCGTTGCTTTAAGCAAGCAGGAATAAATTATGATTTATAATGATGCCTTGAAATTAATAACATCTTGCCACAAAGAGCAGGGAATATTTTATACCTCATCCTAATTATGTATGTCATTACCTACTTTCTCATTCATCTGTTTAACATCTTCCATGAAGCAGGCAGAATTGGGTATGTAGTATTACCTAATTTTGCAGGTGATAAAAGGAAAACAGAGAGAGAGAGATTCAGTGCCTTTTTCAGGGTCAGTGATGTGGCAGAAGAAGTGGAGCTAACAGTGAGATTACCTAGATCTTCACTCCTCTCAACAAGAAAAATAAATTGTCTGAGTCCTTGATCAACTTTAAGCACTTAGACCATGTTTGTCAACTAAAAAAGACTTATGAGTCTGTAAAGTGCTTCATTAAACCAAATAATAACTATATGCTTACAATACAGAGAGCAAATTTATTTCTTCACTGAACAATCATTTATTGAAGACATCAAGGATCACACAAAAATATCAAAATGCAAACAACAAACAATGTAAAGTATTTACCACAAATGTAACAAAGCATTGATATCCATATTTATTTATTGTTTAAAAATTATATGAACGAATAAGACAACCACTAAAACCTGAATGAAAACTGTAGAGGAATACGAAAACATAATTTACACACACAATTTAAATGACTAATCCATTGTAGCCAGCGCATTCTCTATAGTAGCCAAAACTCTGTTCCTCATTGTTATGAAAATAGGGTCAAATTTCTGGGCATGCCGTATAAATTCCTTTAATTACATGATCCCTTATTAGTCCTCAAACTTTACCTTTCACCACCCCATCTCTTCATATTCCACCCTGCCCTCCTGCATTTCAGCCAGTTCTCAGAATCCATCATGCTATGCTGTCTCTTACCCCACTACAACCCCGCTACCCTTTACCCCCTTCTGTAATGCAAAATGCAATATGCAAAATGGAAATCAGTTACAAAACATACTGTTTAGTTCAAATGACACTGGTTTTTTTGTAGCAAGAGTTTCTGGAGAAAAGAAGCAGTACATTGATTTATATTCTACAACCTCCTTATTTTATGGGAAAACAATAACAGTTGTCCATAGATTACATTACGAATAGCATTGTGATATACTATGTGATTGTGTGCCTCTGTTTTAAGTCCCATCCTCAATTTACTGTCTTACAATAGGAATAACAATACCCACCTGAGTATTGGATTCCCCATATCTCACAGTAGGAAGGGTAATAATTATCTTATGATATTTTAGAGATGAACCTTCCAGTAAGTGTTCAGTGATACAGTAAGTCATTGAATAACTATTAGGTCCCTTGGTCTCTTTCTGGTCCCTTCCTTTTTTCCCCTCTTCAATGAATACTGTTGGAAATAACTAACATCCAAACAAACCAAAGTCCAAGATGGCTTCACTGGTGAATTCTACCAAACATTCAAAGATTTTATACCTATGCTTCTCAGATTCTTCCAAACAACTGAAAAGGAAGGAATGCTTCCAAACCCATTTTTACAAGGCCAACATTACCCTGATACCAAAATTGGACAATGACACCATACACACAAAAAAGAAAATTATAGGCTAATATCCGTAATGAACATAGATATAGGAATCTTTAAAATACTAGCAAATGAAATTCAATAATACATCATATACCATGATGAAACGAAATGTATTTGAAGGACACAAGGAAGGTCCACCATTTACAAATCAATGAAGGTGATATACAACCTTAACAAATGAAGGATGAAAATCATATGACCATCTCTCTTTTTTTTATTAACACTTATTTATTTTGAGAGAGAAAATGAACAGAGAAGAAGCAGAAGGAGAGGGAGAGAGACAGGATCCCAAGCAGACTCTGTACCACCAGCATGGAGCCCAGTGTAGGGCTCAGACTCACAAGCCCATGAGATAGGAACCTGAGCTGAAATCAAGGGATGGACACTTAACCGACTAAGTCACCCAGGCACCCCAATCATCTCAACATATGCAGTAAAGGCATTGACAAAAGGTAACACCCATTTATGATAAAAACTCAACATAGTGGGTATAAAGGAAATGTAGCTCAATACAGTAAAGGCTATTTACATGACAAACCCACAGCTGACATCATACACAATAGTGAAAAGAAGAAAGCTTTTTCTCTAAGATCAAGAACATGATTAGAATGCCCATTCTCACCACTTTTATTCAACATGGTATTAGAAATACTAGCTACAGCAATTAGGCAAGAAAAAGAAGTAAAATTATCCAAACGTAAAGGAAGAAGTAATACTGTCACTATTTGTGGATGACATGATACTCTATATAGAAAACCCAAAAGACTCCACCGAAACAGTGTTAAAACTAATAAATTGAGTAAAGTTGCAGGATACAAAATAAATATCCAGAAATTTGCTGTATTATACATATGAATAACAAGCTATGATAAAGAGAAATTAAGAAAATAATCATATTTGCAATTACATCAAAAAGAATAAAATACCTAGGAGTAAATTTAATCAAGAAAATCAAAGACCTGTCCACTGAAAACTATAAGACCCTGATGAAAGAAACTGAAGAAGACAGAAATAAATGGAAAACTGTTACATGCTCATGGATTGGAAGAGTCAACATTGTTAAAATATCAAAACAAATCTACTGATTCAGTGCAATGCCTGTGAAAATCCCAAATGGTATTTTTCAAAGAGCTACGACAAATAATTCTAAATTTCCTATGGAGCCCCCAATGGACTTGAATAGCCAAAGTGATTTTGAGAAAGAAGAGCAAAACTCAAGGTGTCATGCTCCCTGATTTCAAACTATAGCATAAAATTGTCATAAAACAGTATGATATTGACATAAAAACAGACACATAGATCAGTGCAACAGTATAGAGAGCCCAGAAATATATATATATAGAAATTTATATATATACGTATATATACATACATATATATATAAAATCAAGTAATTTATGAAAACTGAGGCAGAAATACACAATGGAGAAATTGCAGTTTCTTCAATAAATGGTGGTGGGAAACTGGACAACCACATGCAGAAGAATGAAACTAGATCACTCTCTTACCCCAGACACAAAAACTAATTCAAAATCAGTTAAAGACTTTAATGTAAGACCTGAAATAAAATTCCTAGAAGAAAACATAGATGACATTGGTCTGAGTGATTTGTTTTTTTGACTCTGACTCCAAAGGCAAAGGAAACAAAAACAAAAATAAACAAATAGGACTACAACAAACTAAAAAACTTCTGCACAGTGAAGGGAAGTGTGAACGAAATGAAAGGTAACCTGCTGAGTGGAAGAAGATATTGGCAAATCATCTAACCAATAGGGGTTAATATCCAAAATATATCAAGAAATCATACATCTCAACAATAAAAAAAAAAAAAAACCTAATTAGAAAATGGCCAGAGAATCTGACTAACATTTTTCCAAAGACACATAGATGGATAACAGGCACTTGAAAAAACATTCAGTGTCACTTATTTTCAGAGAAAATCAAAACCACAATGAAATTAGAATGGCCCATCTGTTAGAATGGCCATTATCAAAAAGACAAGAAATAACAAGTATTGGAGAGGATGTGGAAAAAAGGGAACCCTCATACATTGTTAGTAGGAACGTAAATTGGTACAATAACTGTGGAAACCAGTATGGAGATTCCTCAAAAAAATTAAGAGTAGAACTACCATATGCTCCAGTGATTCCACTTCTGGGTATTTACCCAAAGAATATGAGGGGACACCTGGGTAGCTCAATCAGTTACGCGTCTGACTTTGGCTCCGGTAATGATCTTATGGTTTGTGAGTTTGAGTTCTGCATCAGACCCTGTGCTGACAGCTTGGAGCCTAGAGCCTGCTTCAGATTCTGGGTCGACCTCTCTGTCTGCCCCTCCTCCACTCACACTCTGCCTCTCTCTCAAAAATAAATATTAAAACGTTTTTTAATAAAAATATATAAAAGCAAAGAATATGAAAGCAGTAATTTGAAAAGAAATATACACTTCTGGGTTCATCACAGCATTATATACAGTAGCCAAGATATGGAAGCAACTTCCATGATGGATGAATGGATAAAGATGTGGTATGTGTGTGTGTGTGTGTATGTATACACAAAGAAGATGTGGAATGGGTAAGATAGATGCACATACACATGCATTGCTATACTGAACACACACACACACACACATATGTACAATGCTACACTATTCAGTCATTTAAAAAGAAGAAAATCTTGTCATTTGTGACAACATGGATGGAACTTGACATATTCTAAATGAAATAAATCAGATGGAGAAAGACCAAATGATTTGCGATTTTACTTGTATGTGGAATCTATAATACAAAGCAAGCAAAACAAAGCAAACTCATCTGTACGGAGAACAGACTGGTGATTCCCAGAGGGGAAGCGGGTAAGTGGGTGGATAAAATGGGTAAGGTGCTCAATAGTGATGGATGGTAACTAGGCTTATGATAGTGATCACTTTGTAGTGTATACGAATATCAAATTATAATGTACACCTGAAACCTAAGTAATTTTATATTCCAACTTTATCTCAATAAAATGAAGTAAACATAATTATAGATCATTACAGCCCAAAGGACCTTAGAAGAGACCAGTTGGTATAATCTCAACTCCATGACCACTCTTCCGTGCACTCCATGTCTTCTTGCTCAACACTCACCACATGCACAATAAATGTTTGATGTTCGTCTTCCTTAGGGGATTGAGCTCCATGAAGGCTATCACCCTGTGAGAGAACATTACCCAGTCACTCTTCCTTCCCCTTGTTTGCTAAACTGCCTGCTACAAAGTAACCTTGCAGTAGATAAAGGGCTAAAAGAATGAGTCAGTTACACATGAGAAAACTGAGGGTTACAGAGTTAGACAACTCCCATCAAGGAGTGATTGAAATTAGAAGGGGGAGACAATGAAACCTACATATTCTCCTTCTAAGTTACTTACAAGAAGCATGATTAATATGAGCTAGATCCTATTGTCGGTTTGTAATAAGTATCCTGGAGAAACACAAAGCCAGGAAGAGAGCTAGTGAGGGGAAGACACACATGGCTGTCTGGGTGGGTGTCAATCTGCTCTTTAAGAAAGGAGTTCAGGACTGGCCTCATCATTGTGTTGTCATTTGAGCAGAAATCTGAAAATAGTGGGGGGGTGACTCATGATGGACATCTGGAGAAACTGTCCCAGACACAGAGGAAAACATTGAGGAAGATCAAAGGAGTCAGTATTACTGTCCTCTAGGGAGTTAAGAGAATTTTATTTTTTTAATGTTTGTTATTTATTTATTTAGAGAGAGAGCACTAGCTGAGGAAGGGCAGAGGGAGAAAAAGAGAGAATCCCATGCAGTCTCTGCACTGTCAGTGCAGAGCTTGGCATGGGACTTGAGCCCATGAACCATGAGGTCATGACCTGAGCCAAAACCAAGAGTTGGACCCTTAACTGACAACCACTCAGGTGCCCCTGGGAGTTAAGAGAATTTTACACAATAAGGTCACAGGTGAATGTTGTGGTGGGGGTGATTATAGGTTCTCATAGATAATTGTAAGGATGGAAAATGGTGTTTTTTTAATGTTTATTTTTGAGTGAGAGAGTTCTTGAATGGAGGACGGACAGAGAGAGAGGGAGACAGAGGATCCAAAATGGGCTCTGTGCTGACAGCAGAGTACCCTATGTGGGGCTCAAACTCACAAACTGTGAGATCATGACTGAGCCACCCAGATGCCCCAAGGATGGAAAATTATTGGAGATTTTGGAACAAGGTCTGACATGAAGAGACTCATACATTTTCATAGGATTCTTCTGCCCACTGTGTAGAGAATTGGGGGATAGGGCAGAAGAAGGGAAATCATTTAGAAAACAGCAATCCAGGAGAGAAATGGCTAGCACGTAATCACACACTATACCTATTGCTAGGGAAGCTTGGAAATTGTAATCTAGCTGTATCCTCAAATGGGAGGAAAAGCTGAGGTTTGGAGACCTAATAGCTTCTGTCATGGGATTCTTTAAATCCCACTCTAGATGAGTAGTTTACTGGTAGAGTGTCCTCCTGTGTATGGCTTCAGTTCAATCTATTTGAATATGTTGTAATGAAACTATGAAGTCCCTCTCTCCACACCCTGTGGTGTGACCACAGAAAAGTCCTGATGCTCATACAAACTGCAGATCGGTTCTCAAATAGGTATTTGCACTTCTAACATGATCACCGTCGTTCCAACAGCCTTGTGAATCAAGAAAGAAATTTTAGAACAAGAAAGGGAGAAAGTAGAGAAATTCTGCAATGGATGACTGGAAGGCTATTCCTGTGGCTTTACCTATCCACACCGTACGTTCTGATGTCTGCATGTGTGTATGCACAGACAGACAGCCGTTCACCTGTGCCACACACACACTTGGACAATCTTTCCATCTTCTTGACAGGAAACATTATATTTCTGATTTCCTTGACATGCCTCATGATATCCTATCTAACCAGAATCACCAAAGCTGCCTCTTTCTTTCCACTAGTTTCTTCTTCATTGATTAACAATCAACACTGAGATAATCCTCTCCACGAAGCCCACACTGTCTTTTCCAGATTGAATCAGGAGCCCCTTTCTCTGACCTAAACTAATATTTGTATGTCGCTATTAACACACCAAATTCTACCCAGTGAATGCATTTATCACTATAACTATATTCTTAGTTCTTTGTGATCAATTACTGTGTGTTCATTTATGCACCCCCTGTATTTAGCAGTGTCCAGTGTGTATCAGGAGTCTATTAATTGTGTTGAATGAATGAGTGAATGAATGAATCAATGGATCATTCTGACTTGAATATGACAAAGAACACACGGAGGACATCATGACAGAGCAGAGTTCACAGCACATTATGTAAGCCTTATAGGTAGAGAAATCATCGATGAGCCGATTCCTCCTCTTTACATGTTCTCTGGCCAGGAATGTGTCAGGCTGCATTTATTTATCAGATTTCAGAACAACTAAGAGATACGGAATACTGCAGCCATTTTAGTTGGTGATTATTTACTTAGTTGGTCCCATATACCTATATATCCCTGTTTTGCTTCACAAAGGACTTGAGATAGTGATATGAAATGCATATGTTGTAAATTTAGCTTTTCTATGAAAAGACCGCCATAAAAAGATTTTTAAACGTAGAATGAGAATTGAGACATTAAACATTACTTAAAATTTTGCCTTGAGAGATCAGCTTTTGTTGGGTGAGATAATTTTGCAGATATTAGCGTAAACACTCCTGCAAAGCCAAGACACTGGGGATGAGGAAAAGGTGGCAGGGAGCCAAAAGAAAGTTCTGCAATTTGGTTGAAATTAATAGGCAGCTGTTAGGTCATCTCTGAGCTACCACTTCATTATGCTAAAAATTCAGGATGAGTTGAAACCAGAGTAATCCCAATGAAACTGTGGTTAGTCAATTGCCAATATGGTTTAAATAATATACCAAATAGCTAAATTAGGAGTGTGATCTTTACAGTTGCAGGGATGAGGAGGGTTACTATGGTGGATACTACCTCTCTTTGACTAGGAGTTTCCTCATCTGTAAATGGGGTTCACAAAATTTTCTTGCTGGGAGAGCTTGAAAGCTTGGCACCTAAGAGGTCCAAATATATAGTAGCGAATAACCTTATCCTAAATGTTCTATTTGATTCCCTCTTACTCTACCAAAATAAGAACTTACCTGCTGAGTGAGTTCTTTATTTGTGGTTCTTTATTGCTGAGTCCACCTAGGAATTCTTTATTCTCTAAGAACTTTATCACTCACACTGTTCATTATGAAATATATACGCAGTTGTGCATTCATTGAGAAAAAATAATTTCACCATTAAACTACCTCTACATTTTGAACCCCTTTTGTGAGTAATTTGTATTTTATGTTTTAAAAAATAAAATCAATATAAATTTGTTGGAGTAAAAACATGTTACTAACTGAAAGCACTGTCCAGACAGGGCTTCTGCAACAATGGAAATGTTCTATTCTTCACTGTCCTATATGGTGGCCAGTAGCCACAATTAACTGTTAAGTACTTGACATGTAGCTAGTAAGATTAAGGAAATGACTTTAAATTTTAATTAACCTCAGTGAACCTCAAGCATGTGATTAGTAGCTATCATACGACTATGGATTTCTATAAGGTTAGTTTCCTAAACAAGAAAAATATAAAAACATTTCAGGTGATAATAAATACTATATAGAAAAATCCAGGAAGGGGAGATCACGATGTCCTTGTGAAATTTTAAAATCTTTTAGTGTCCTGCTTCATTGTGAATGTATAGGCCGCTTACCGATGTTCCATTTTCAATCATAAAAATATTTCCTACTCAAAAAAAAGTGGAAGCAGTTTTTTCTCTTTTTTATCACAAGTGATATTTTTGTGACAAACTTATAAGGAACAAATTTGATTTTTTTCCAACAATGCCTTGGTATCTATGTTTATTTTAGTTTAGTCAGTCTTGTGGCAACTTTTCTATCATGTCTTAAAACCGAGTGGAAGGCAGATTGCAACTTTTGCATTCCACTCTTGGAAAGTTGGTATATAGTCTGACTCAAGTAAGATATATAAAAACATATACCTTTATCATCATAAGATTGCAAAGCAGTTGATATGTTTCTGGTACTGTATTTGTTAAAAAGTAAAAGAATATTTTGTTTTGGGACATTAAGACTCAATTTTTCACAAAAATAGACAAAAGCAAATTCACACTCAGTGAATTTATCATCTTTGAAATAACACAGAGATTTTTATTATTTTCAAATAAAGTAGACCCTCCAGGCGGCTTCAGATGACTGTATGATTTTCCATATTAATGTTTAAAAAAAAGTCTGTTTTGATTGGAGCTATACTGAAACTCAGGGCTAACTGGGAAACCAAGCTATATCATAGTGATCATAATATGTAATATATTCCTTAAACTTTATTGATTTTCTATAGTTCAGTACAAATGAGCTCAAGGCACTTCATGTATTTTATCTCCTTTGTCCTCACAACATTTCTGTAAGATAGGTAGGGGGCAACTCTAATTAAAGATTAGATGTGTCAGTTTTCCATTGTTATGGAAAAGCATTAATCGGAACCCATTCAGCCTGCCAACCAAGACAATTAAGTAGCCGGTTCACTTATCAAAGTACCAATTACTTGATTTTTTTTTTGTTACATCATAATTTTTTCTCCATTTTCTCTTGGACTAATCCTGCATCTTCCATAATTTCAAAGTTCAACACTAGTAGTACTTCTTGGGAACAGGATTTGGGGAGGCGTTCTTTTGTGAAATTTCCTAAATGACTCTTCTGTTGCACAGGTTCATGTGCAAAGGCATTAGGGTATGAATACAAGTGCTCACTTTTTTTAAGTCCACAACATGTGTTTAAAGCATGTTAGGTAATATAACATACCAAACATTTCATGGGTCGCCTCATTTTTTTTTTTTATTTGCATGCTCAGGTCTTCGAAATAGTACTATATAGTACAACTCCTTTTCAAACCTGTAACTACTTCCTCCTCATTATTTTATAACATTGTAGCATTCATGTTTAGCATATGATGATGAGAAAAAAAATTTTAAATCATATAGGGGGTGATCATGAAAATATTCAGCTTTAAAGTTTATCTACAAAAACTTCATCACACTGTATATCTTTTCATCGTCACTACCTCTTTCCAATTTCATGTTTATTATTTACAATCTCTACCAGTTATTAGGAAAAATTATTTCCTTCCATTGTGTGGCAGACATTGCTAGCTACTCACCAAAATCCAGGCTCTCCTCTTCTTCCCAGTTTTCCTTGCAGTCATATGCAGGGATGTGAGGTTACTGCCAGTGCAATGTACCAGGAGCACTGGGTGCTACCCCCAGGCCACATGCTCCTTCATGCTATATTTTTCTCTGGCTGACTCAAATGGATATGATGCCCAAGGTGACTTTGGAAACAAGATGTTGAAGACATCAGAGTCACCATCTGCCTGTTATTGAAAGACTTTGTGGAAGAAGGTCATGCTACCACTCTGTTCCCCTCCCCATTGCAGTCCAGGAAATAAGTCTATTGTGTTTGAGCCATTATAAATACATCTTGGGGTATATTTGTTACAGCAGTTAGCCTATGATAACTATTACACCACTTAAAATGAGTTTTATTACAAGAATATAAAAGAATATAAATATTCAAGAGGAGCTTGACAAGTGAGGTGGATATAAAACTACTGGCAATTTTTTTTTAAGTAAATCCCACTGCCCACAAACTACCAGAAGAACAAGCCAAGAAGCAAGGGGTTACTTAGTGGGTTAAAATTGCTTCAACACCTGTGAGAAAGATGCAAAGTTTATAAGTGAGACCCAGAACTATATATATATTTTTTGTAGCCCTAGTTTTTCCACGGTATGTGTCAAGTTTATATCAAACATTATTCAAATATCTTACCTAACACTGAGATTTTTTGTAGACTCTGATTTGGAATATATATGTGAAAAAAAATGATGAAATATGAAAAATGGATATCAAAATCTGAAGCAGTGAAATAGGAGCATCAGAAGAAAATTGGATCATGAAATGGAGTTCCTGAGCAGGAAGGAAATTAGAACATGCTTATAAGTACTATGTTGAATTAGAAATATGTGAAAATTTATCTGCATGAAGGATGTGGCTGAGGAGGATCCATCAAGAATAAGGAATATAAAAAGAACACATTATGGAAATGGAGAGGGAAAAGAAATAAAAGAATGCATAGTATATTGAATATAAATTTTTAAGCTCAAAGGGCTAGAAAGGGCAAAAAGGAAAATAAAGCCGAGTGAATTAATGTTGGCTAAAAGGGGGAAGTGGAATCAAAGGGGCTCTTACATTATATCAGGTGAAAAAGAAATACTAGAAAGAAAGTGGATCTATAAATAACCTGAAAAGTGGATGGAATCAATAATGTTTAAAGGGTTGAACTACTCAACTTTAAAATGCGTTAACTAAAATAATGAAAGTTATGGAAAATTATGAAGTTATGAAGAGCCTATAAATATGGCTATGATAAAATTCAGTAAAAGAATATTAGAATGATTAACTATAAGTTGATTAGGGGTTCTGATGATATGTATCATGGGAATCAAAAGGGTTTCGCTGATTAATTTACTATCCCCTTTTGTCTTATGTTTTAAAACTCATAGATAATGATGAAACAAGCAAAGAATAAAAGGCAAAAGTAAATGTTATGCAGTCTTAAAATGTCATTTTATTAATTGTGGAAATTAGTATAGCTGGTTTTCATCAAGCAAAATCATGATATAAGTTAAACAGGTGTTTTGGATGGAAGAGATGAAATGTTTAGTGAGAGAAAAGAATATAAAATTTTTATCAATACATTTAAATTTTCTGTGACTTTATTTGATCTATGGGCTAGCCATACTTTATTTTGTTCAAAATACATTTAGTAGCACAGAAAATTATTTGGAGCTCATCAGAACTCATTTTATATACATATATAAGTATGTAGGTAATACATATAAAAATTACTATATATTATCTATAAAAACATACATTTTAAGGTCTGTATTTTTGAATTAACATTATTTTCCAAGTTCAAACAATAAACCTAGATCTTCAGGAAAATAGGGCACTATTCTGAATGTGTGTCACATACATAGCAAACATAAATCACAGATGTAAATTATTGTTAGAAATATTATTAAACCTAGAACTTTTTTTTTTTAAATATTTTTATTTATTTCTAGACGAGAGAGAGAGACAGCATGAGCAGGGGAGGGTCAGAGAGAGAGGGAGTCACAGACTGAAACAGGCTCCAGGCTCTGAGCTGGCAGTCAGTCAGCACAGAGCCCGACGTGGGGCTCGAACCCACGAACCGCGAGATCATGACCTAAGCGAAAGTCGGACGCTTAACCGACTAAGCCACCCAGGCGCCCCTAAACCTAGAACTTTAAAATGTAAGGATTATAAAAAGAAGCATGTCCATCACCAAGGTATTACTCGTCAGCGTTCTGATATGTAGCCTCCATGGTGGCTGTCTCCTTCCTCCTGTCCCTCCCCTATACTGGCCTTTCTTCATTTTCTGTAGAGGTCAGGCTTTGTTTTGCCCAGGGCTTTTTGCATATCCCGTTTATCCCCATATATGCCCCTCCATCTCACCATCCACCTCCACTCTTTCCTTGACCTAAGCATTTCCTAGGCAAAGCATGACTTCTCCATGGAAGTCTTCTCTCATAATCTCAACCAGGTCAATTAACTCTGTACCTCCTAACCTGTATTCCAGCCAAAGGCACATCATACTTAAAAAATAAATAAGTAAGACCTAGATGTTGATGTCATTGTTACTGCTGAAAGGAACCTGAGGCTTCAATACAGTTTTAGTTCAAATGTTAGAATATTTCTCTTTCATGCTTTCTTTATTATTATAATACCCTCACCAGTTAAGAGGTCTTTTCTAAAGTTATAACAAGCACTAAATTCTTAAAAGCATTGTGGCTGACACGGAAACTACAGTTCGGTTTTTTTTCTTCATTGATGGAAATAGCTGGGTTATTAAGGTTTGATTACTAAGATTCTCATAACAAAGCAGTGCTTTGGCCAACAATTACAGTTCTGTCATTACTGCTGGTTAAACAGGTGGAAAGCTATTAATCAGAGGCGTGAGTAAGTTGTTCTTGCTGCTGGTGGTAGAGGGGTGGTAAAGAATGAAGATGGTAATTGTGATAAATGCTCCATCATGGAATCTTTTAGCTGGCATTTTTTTAATAGTGAATAGAGGAAAACTGAATGCCCTGTTTGGTATCTTTTATTAATTTCAACATTTCAAGATGTTCAGGTAGCCAAATAAATTATTACACTGAGAGACATATTTTTCTTTTTAACCTGGAGACGTGCATGCAAGTTAGATGAAACAGCAGGCCGCCAATGATCTAGAGGATGCAGACTGAAAGAAAAAGTGAAGCAGATGATTCATCCCCTCAGCTTCTTGAACTTTATTATATTTACCCGTCCAATGCCATTTTTAGGTTAATTTGAAATTAAAAGTGAGGATTGATGATATTTTAGCCATCTTTGTATCCTGCACACCACCGAACAGCCAGAAGAACTTGGAGAGCCTTAAACTAGTGTGTAAGAAGAACAGATGACGTTGACTTCAACTAGAAGACCAGAGAGAAGTTCTGGTCTTCACTTTGACATTGCCCAGCTCTCCCACCCTTGATCTGTCAGTTATCTCTCTACACTTAAGTTTCCTCACCTGTAAAAACATAATAAGGCTAATAAACATAACTCCTAGTTTGCAATTGTATGATTGATGTCTGCCCCACTACAGTGCTAGGTCAAAATGATGTACTTTATTTAATCCTCACAATAAGCTAGTGCTATTATTATTCCCCATCTAGTAGTTGAGGAAACAGAGCTTTAGCATGCAGTTATCACCAGGGTCCAAAACTTCAGTCTTAGAAAAGTACCATAGGCCACACTTGGTGCCAGTCTACTGAGAAGGGTCTAGGTCAGGAACCCCAGCTTCAGTGCTAGAGATTCCTGCTCAGTGGGAATCTACCCACAGTCTATCCACCAGTGCATTCAGCTGCCCAGGAGACCCCAATCCATCTGACTCTAAAGCTTCTGATCAATATCCTTGTTCCCCTTGCCTTGCGAACTACCCCTCAGCTACATTAGCCTTCTTGTTTCTCAAACACTTGAAGCTTATTCCTACTTCCTTAATTAATTTGTACTTTCACGAATGCTTTTCCCCTGTTCTTCACAACTTGCTTCTTTCATTCAGGGTTAGCTTAAATACCCCCTCATCCAGGAGACTTTTCTGAACACCTTCACTTTTTTGGACCATCTTCTCTTGTCCCACAGCTACCAAATAATTTCCTTTTGCATTGCAATGTTTTGTTTCCTTTCTAACTCTCTGAAAATATCATGTTAAATGTTATACTTATGTATTGTCTAATTCCCCTTACAGAGCTGCAAATGCCATAAAGCTATCAATTTGAGTTGCTTGTTCACTATTGCTTCACTTGTACCCAGAATTGTTCCTGGCGCATGATGAGCACAGAGTTATCGCTTGAAAATGATGCTCTCCTACCCAATCTCCCTCATACAGCTCTCATGAAATTCAGATGAGGATCTCCAAACATGTTTTTATTTCTTAATCACTTAAAAATAAAAATTTTAATTCTGCCCAACTAAAAAACTAAACTGCTTTTGGTTTAGGCAAAAAACTCAGGCAAAAGCTTAATCTTCATTCATTCAAAAACACTTTTATTATACTCTGATTATGTAGAAGTCATGCTGTTTTATGATCTGTCATGGACACCAAAGAAATAAAATCATGAATCTATTATGTATTTATCAAGTTATATTTCATTTAATTCTTTATAGATTCTCTGTAGTTGGCTTATAAACTAATTAAGGCCTTAAAAAGTGTTTGATTAGTTTTTATAATGCTAGCATCCTAGAACAGTGGCTTCAAAAGTCAGTTGCAAGTCTCTCAGTGAAAAGAAATTACTAGAATTTCTTTTGCCATTCATTTTTATATTTTAAATATTGTCTATATTTATGTTATACTATAATGACTATACAGTGTTAATGTACTAAATAAATACCTATATGTTAGGATGCATGCTCAAAATTTTCCTTATGGACTGTGTAATTGCCCTAAAAAGTTTAAAGATCATTGGAATGGAAGCGTTAGACACGTAATAGGCCCCCTTAACTTTTTGTTACTTCATAAATGAATTATATGATCGGATTCCTATAAATGGGGGGTGCACAAGCATGTAATTCAATTCAGTATATGTTAAGTGCCTTATGAAGAAGGATGCAGAACACCTACCATCAGAATATGGAAAAAGAAAAGGGTAACGTTTGCCTGTGGAAAACCAAAGGATTGAAATTGGCATTTACCTTTGTAATATGGTTATGATTTACTGAAATCCAGATAAAGAGGATGTTGACTCTAGGATCTGTTGCAAGCAAACACAGAAAAACAGGACCAAGCCTTTTATGTTCAGGATGATATCTTTATGAATAGGAGAAGGTTTATGAATAGGAAAGTAAAGAAGAGCAGTAAGAACATCAATGTGATACGCCATATTAACAGAATGAAAGACAACTACCACATGACCGTCTCATCTCAATAGATGCAGAAAGGGGTATTTTGCCAAATTTATCATTCTTCCATGACAAAAATGCTCACTAAAAAAATAGAGTGAAGCCCATGTCAATACAATAAAGGGTATATATGAAAACCCTACGTGTAAGATCATAATCAATGGGAAACAACTGAAAGCTTTTCTCCTCAAGTCCAGAACAAGGTAAGAATGCTCTCTCATCACTGCTTTTCAGCACAGCCATGGAAGTGTTATACAGAGCAAAGAAGAAAGGAAAAACGAAAGACATCTAAGTGTAAAAGGAGAAGTAAAAGGGTGCCTGGGTGGCCCAGTCGGTTAAGCTTCTGACTCATGATTTCAGCTTAGGTCATGATCTCAGGACTCTTGATTTCAGCTCAGGTCATAATCTCAGGGTTTGTGGGATCAAACCCCATATTGGGCTCTAAGCCGACAATGTGGAGCCTGCTTGGGATTCTCTCTCCCCCTCTCTTTCTGCTTCTCCCCATCTCATACTTTCTTTCTCTCTCTCTCAAAATAAATAAACTTTAAAAAATAAAAATAAAAAATAAAGGGAGAAGTAAAATAACTTCTTTTTGCAGATGACATGATCCTATATGTAGAAAACCCTTAAGATTCCATAAAAATACCCCCCACAACTGTTAGAACTAATAAATGCATTCAGTAATCTCATATACCAAAGTCAATATACAAAAAAACACTGGAGATGCTATATACTAACAGCAGACTATCTGAAAGAGAATTAAGAAAACAATGCCACATACATTAGCAACAACCACAACAAAAATTTGAAAGTTAGGAATTAAATTAATCAGATGTAAAAGAATTGTACACTGAAATTACAAAATATAGACAGGGAAATTTTAAAAGATGCAAATAAATGGAAAAATATCCTATGTTCATGGATTGGAAGAATTAATATCTGCTTAAATGTCCACACTCCCAAAGCAAACTATAGATACCATGCAATCTCTATCAAAATTACACTGGCATTTTTTCAGAAATAGAAAAAAGTCCTGAATTCATATGGAACCACAAAAAGCTATAAATAGGCAAATCAGTGTTGAACAAGGACAACAAAACTTGAGACATTTGTGTATCCTCACTTGAAATGATATTACAAAGCTAGTAATCAAAACAGTAAGGAATTAGCATCTTAAAAGATATATAGGCCATTCTTACAGACTAAAGAGTACAGAAATAAACCCATGGATTTATGGCCAACTGATCTTAGCGACACATAATGGGGAAAGAACAGTCTCTTCAAAAAATGGTGGTAAGAAAACTGGATATCCACATGCAAAAAAAAAAAAAAGAAAGAAAGAAACTGAACTCTCCCACCATATACAAAAATCAACTCAAAATAGGATAAAGCCTTAAATGTATGGCTTGCAACCTTGAAATTTCTAGGAAAAAAAAAAACTAAGGAAGAACCTTCTTGAAACTGGTCTTGACAATTATCTTTTAGCTATGACACCAAAAGCCTAGGCAAAAAGAAAAAAAATAGATAAGTGGGATTACATCAAACTTAAGTTTAGCCCAGCAAAAGAAACAATAAACAAAATGAATGGAAAAAAAATTTACTGCAAAATATATAATAGGGGTAAAAAATTTTTAAAAGAGCACTAAGAAGATCGTTCTAGGAAAAGTGTGATGGGTTTTTAATTCTAGGCTAAAGATTTTTTAGTTTAACAAATAGTAGAAAGCCAGAGACTGCACGGAGCGATGTTATTTTGAAAGTGGTATTTCGGAGAAACGTGTTAGTATTGTGCAGGACTGGGTGGGAAATAGCCTGGGGACAGAGGTGCCAGTTGGACATCTACTACAGATAGTTCAACATGACATGAAAGGACCTGAGCTGTGATGGGCGCAGTACCCTTCTCTTGTACTGGAATAAAAGCACCAGAGTGGGGATATTAGAGGGAGAAGATTTACTTTACGGACTTCATTTATTTTTGCATCATAAAAGGATTACATAAACATCTCGTTTGGAGCAAAAGAAATGGATTGGAGGAAAAGAATACTGATGTAGTTAGATGTCCAACGGAGAGCCGGTGCTCCTTAGATGAACACTTAGGTCAATGGAGAAACAGCAAACCCCTCTGGATAATGGCTTTGCTCTCACACAAAAAGACTGTGTATAAGGTCGAGTGTCCCATGCATTGGTGCAAGTTATTGACCAGCTCTTAGCAAGTCTGTGGTACTCGGCAGTGTGAAAGAATGCCTGTAATGAAAATGCATTTTTCCACAAGTGATGCTGCAGAATTTTTATTTTCAATGGTCCCATTCAAGAATGTTAGGACCTCTGGCAAGTGGCCCCATCCTAAATTAAGTTTAAAAGAGGACTGAGGAGGAGAGCCGATGACACTGTTAATGACATTCTTAGTCTGAGGGCTCAGCCATTCTGTTTGTGTGTTTGTGTGCCTGTTGTTTTTGCTTTGCTACGCTACATGCCCAACGTTTGGTAAAGTATACTTAGAAACTTATAGCCAAAACCACTGAGACTCAGAAGATACACATATAACAAAAATTTTAAATCAAGATAAAACTATATATAGGACTATTATATATAATAGTCCTAAATCTAACTTTATTATCCATTTCTTATTTTTTATTTGACTTCAAATTGTTGGCCATATGCTCTCTATAAAGATAGCTATAATATTTACTTGTTGTCACTAAATCTAACTATTAGTTATATTTTGAATGTCTGTAGGTTTATTATCCACATTTTTAAAAGTCTTGATGTCCCCTTACAGTAAATCAAATGGATGAGGCACCTGGGTGGCTCAGTCAGTTAAGCGTCCAACTTCGGCTCAGCTCATGATCTCGAGGTTCATGGGTTCGAGCCCCACGTCGGGTTCTGTGCTGACAGTTCAAAGACTGGAGCCTGCTTTAGATTCTGCGTCTCCCTCTCTCAGCCCCTTTCTGGCTTGTGCACATTATCTCTATCTCAAAAATAAATAAACTAAAAAAAATACTAAAATGAAATAACATTTAAAAAACTGTTAAAAAATCAAATAGAATTTTCTGTCCTCATGAGGTTTAAGAAATATAGGAGGAAGAAAATCATAAGCATGATACTTTTTTTTTTTTAAGATTCTACTTAAGTATGAACTGTGGCTAAATTTTCTTGAATCGTTCCACCATTAAAAATGTTGGGTAACTTATCTTCCCAACTTATCTTCTTGGAGACTCACATCTCCCATCTGTAATATGAGAACTGTAATAGTAACCTAGGAGTGTTGTGTGAGAATTGAGATATTTTATGTAAAGTTCTAATCATTAGCAGTTAATGATTATTCAGTCCATGTTTAGTACTACCCATAATATTTCTGAGCATATGATTAAAATTACCTAGTGTCTTTTGGTCTCTCTTTTATTATACTTAAATGAGTTAAGTGTGTTAATTTTACCAAGTGATATGGCTGAGTTCCCATTGAAGTGGTTGAACTTACCTCCAAATAAATCATGTAATGTGAAGTTATAATTTTACGGAATTATAGTTTTATTAAAGTCTTTTTCTATTTCTTTAGATTAAGAGCAAATTTCGAAGATATATATCTATCAATAATGGTGTTCTATCATGTTAACAATGACAAACTAACTTCTACTGAAGATTAATGTTGAGTCGGGGAAGGCCAAATGATTCACATATATTATATCTCATTTGGTTTTTAAGACACCCTCTAAAGTAGGTACTATTTTTATCCCTTTTCTGGGTGGAACCAGAATTTGAATCCAGATCTATCTACTGTCTTCACAGAATCAGCACTGAATCATTGTCTATATTGCCATATTTTGTGGAGTTTTTTATTTGTATTTTTTTTAGAGAGAGAATGTGCTTGAGTGGAGGAGAGGGAGAGAGAGAGAGAGAGAGAAAGAGAGAGAGAGACCCCAAGAAAGCTCCTGAATCAGCATGGAACCAAACATGGAATCATGACCTGGGCCAAAATCAGGAGTCATATGCTCAACCGACTGAGCCACTCAGGAGACACTATATTGTCATATTTTGGTAATGTAATATGGCAAGGGCAGTTTTTTCAAAAGATGATACAATAATATTTTTAAGAAATAGAGATTCCCAGGGCACCTGGGTGCCTTAGTTGGTTAGGTGTCCGACTTCAGCTCATGTCATGATATCACAGTTCATGAACTTGAGCCCCACACGGGACTCTGTGCTGACACCTTAGAGCCTGGAGCCTGCTTCACATTCTGTACCTCTCTCTCTGTCCCTACCCCACTTGTCCTCTTTCTCTCTAAAATAAATAAATATTTTAAAAAATTTTTAAAGAAATGAAGATTTCCATGAGTCCTCCTATAATGTATTAGATCAAATTAGTATTTCTTCTGAGAAAATATAAAGTTGTGGGTGATGACTTCAGAAAAGAAAGCAAAAGATATTTATAAGAATCCCCCCTCAGTCTTTACTACACCAAAATATTTGAATCAGGCAAGAATGGTTTGGATATTGTTTTGCTGTCCCTGAAATTAGTTTTTAAACGTAATTAAACTCTTTCTTTTTTTTGTTTAACAAATGAAAACCAGCTAGTTAAATACTCAGTATCAGGAAAAGAATAGTAGCCTAGCTCTGAAGTTGATGTTCAAATTTGGATTACATCTGGATGATTGTGAGAGTTGGGTTTCCGTTTTTTTTTTTTTAATGCTTGTTTATTTATTTCTTTATTTTTGAGAAAGAGAGAGAGAGAGTGTGAGAAGGGAAGGAGCAGAGAGAGAGGGAGACACAGAATCTGAAGCAGCCTCCAGGCTCTGAGCTGGCTGTCAGCACAGAGCCCAACGCGGGACTTGAACACACGAACCATGAGATCATGACCTGAGCTAAAGTCGGACACCTAACGGACTGAGCCACCCAGGCACCCCTGGGTTTCCATTTCTCACATTTCTTTTTTTTTTGTTTTTTAATTTTTAATGTTTATTTTTGGAGAGAGAGAGAGAAAGAGCAGGGAAGGGGCAGAGAGAGACTGGACACAGAATCCAAAGCAAGCTCCAGGCTCCGAGTTGTCAGCACAGAGCTTGACGCAGGCTCGAACCCATGAGCCATGAGATCATGACCTGATCCGAAATCAGATGCTTAACCAACAGAGCCGTCCAGACACTCCTCCATTTCTCACATTTCTATGTTTCATTAAGCATAAATACCAACCACACTTGATGAAATATGATTGACTCATACATAATGAGAATGGGCCACCAGTTAAAACCAAAGAATAGCAAGTATTTATGATGTTAATTCTGCTGGCTGTATATTACAGAGTTCAAATGTTAGAGTAGAAAATAAGTATTTGTACTAGCAATATATATCATACATTTCTACCTTTAAGTTATCTCTGTGGTGAAGTTAGATAATTTCCCATATTTGAGGTTATCTTTCCAAATATAGACAATTCCACTGTGGAAATGAGAAAAAGAGGCGCTTGTGTAAAATAAATGGAAATTGAAACAAAGAAATAACCTAAAAATGTGATTTTCTTGCTCCCTAGAGAATCTTTGGTTTATTTTTCATCTTTAATTCAGAGGCCTAGATTATATTTTCACTTCCTTATTTTTAATGACCTTCATTAGATCAAGTGGAGCTCATCTGCCTGGCTCAGTATCGATGTACCGTCCTTGCTGTGAACATAGAAATGGCCAAACATGGATCTACT
>NW_027533334.1:1548690-1570070 GCF_008692635.1 Crocuta crocuta | reverse complement strand
CCCCCACATCCATCAGTCCTCAGTTTTTGTCAGCATTCAAGAGTCTCTCATGGTTTGCCTCTCTCCCTTTCCCCCACCATTTCCCCCCTTCTTCTCCCCCTTGTTCCTCCGTCAAGTTCCCCATAAGTCAGGCAGAGAAGGACAAATATCATATGTTTACTCTTCTTTTTAAGAACCTCTGCTGAACACAATGAGTAGACTAGGATCTTTTTTCTTTTCTTTTTTCTTTTTCTTTGGTTTTTTTTTTTTTTTTTTTTTGGTCTTTGCCATACACCATCCTGGTAGCTTCAGAAGGGACACTTAATATATAGGGCTCTTTTAAGTCCCACTTTGGGCAGTGAGGAGGACATATCGCCTGCTTAATCCATTAAGTCTTTAAGAATACTTAAATTATCTTCCCATGAGCATGGACACCTTTTTTCCTCAATCCCCTACCTCTGATCTCTGCATAATAAGGTACTCCTTTCACTCCACATGGATATTCAGCAGAAACTGTAAGAATTTTCATTTTTCATTAGTTTGAAAATCAGATTCTCACCAGGAAAGAACTTTATGTCTGGTCATTCACCTGTGGGCTCACTGTGTTCTGTTTTATTTGCCACTTAAGTTATTGATAATTAGAGAGTCCATTGTTCACAAGATAAAGTTTGTTTATCAGGCATATGTATGAAGTACCGAGAGTATTCATTTGCTGCTTCCTTTTTTCAGTACTCCTTTATTATCAGAAAATACAAATATGAAATATTTTTGTTCTACTGTAACTTGGTAACATTTTTGGAAAAACAGTTTAAAATTATATTTTTAAATTTCATTTCGTTGTATTGGTAAGCTATAAATAACATCATTTCAAGCAAGTTCTCTGTGTGATTTTGAACGAACCTTAGTCTGAAACAAGACAAAAATCAATCAGACCAAAGTGTACTTTGCGAGTGTTAATTAGACTCTGACCTCCTTCATTTCTAGGCAGTTTTCCGAAGTGATTCAGCAAGGTGTTTTTCAGGGTTCAGCTTCATGAGGGATCTACCTGAATTTGTATAATTGGTTTACAGGAATCCACCTTTGTTAATTTACAAAGTGACACAAACTGTTAAGTTTTACAGTTTATATTCTCCTTAATGGATCTAGTTTACCTGAATCTGTTTGGAGACATAACCCACAGGCACAAAACAGAAAAATACATCAGGATATAGATGACCTCTGACGATCTGATAGCTATTTGGTTACCAGAAATCTGATGTTCCTAAATTAGGATAAAGAAATTAAACCAAATATATATCCAGATTTTCGAGTTAGTGAACAACTTTTGCATCTTAAACTCTCTCCTTCCTGTTCAGTGAGCACATGGTTATCTGCTAATCTGACAAACATAGTGGATAATCTGAGTCCAAGAGATAGAACCTACTTCATATAATTTAAAAGATAACAGTAGTACAGTGATACTTTATAGTGCCACTTACATCCTGCCGACCTCCCAAATTTGATATACACAGACCATAATAAAGGTTGGAGTGAGCCCTTAATCTTAATTATGCATTTTGCAATATTATAAATGCTGAAAGATTACTTCCAATGTTTGGTATAATCTTACAGGGTGCAGATGTGGTTCCCTTTGGTACATGCCATCTTTACTGAACTAACAATTTCCATAATGCTGTCACATTCTGCATGGGAAGCAGATTTACAGATAGGTAATCCATGTAAGGTATTTTAAAGACAGCTTATTAAAGGATTGAGGCCTGCTGTTAAATTACATATGCCTTCAGTTGCCATGAGGAGCAAACAGCATCAAGGAGTGTAGTAATTTAGCTAGGCTAGAGAAAGGCGTATTTAAAGTTTGATGATATATCCTTTAAACTTTTACTTCAAGCTCCTTTTAGGTTTATATTTACTCCAGCATAACTTTATATTTCATGCTATATACTTGTACTGTAATGTAATTTTCCCAGTAACCCTAGAGTATAGATATTAAGAATTAGAAATATTTTTCTTAAAATTTATTTCCTGATGTTACAATTTTAAAATCTGTCTTTTTCCTTGATCGTGGCATTATTTCAAAATGGGAACCCAGGCTTTGGATTTTTTTTTTTAACATTGTTAAATGTGAATGGTTAAAGTAATTTCGGAGCATATAATCATGTTTACTGGTGCTCTACTGTGTCCTTCATATTTTGAGAGCCATTCGTAAGAACTGGGATGAAGAATATCTTACCTGTGTTTCTGGTAGTTTGGGTTTGTGTTTCATCTTCAAACAAGGGGAGAAGGTTAAGCTGGTCCTTAAATTCATTTTCAAACCTCTGAATCACAGGCTTTGCTATACCATGAGGTGTTCTGAAAACATACACATTTTCTCTTGCATTTCTCTTGCGCCTTTCATAATGCCTAACTTAGCTCTATGCAAACAGTGGGCACAAAGCTCCAATGTATGTATTTTTTAGATTACATTACACTCATGTGTTTACCCAGACTATCTTTCCATGAAAAATATTTCTGCTTTATTTCACGTGTAATCAAAACCAGTTCCTTTTTCTTCTCTTCTTGATAGATTCTTTAGAGGACCTGGAGGATGTAGGCAAGACTCTATAATAATACATTAACCTAAGCCAGTGGATTTGGGGAGTATGCAAGTAAAAATGAACACATAAGTTATTTAAAAGAAAAGTGCAGTTTAATTTACCTAATGTCAAACATGAGCAATATTACATCTATTTGGATTTAATTGCAAATTTCAGTCTTTCTATAAGGTGTAATTATCTGAACATCTTGCCATTAAAATTAAGTGTGAGTGAATTTTGACATATTCACTTTCCTTTGTAATAAATGAAAGGTAATATTTTTATTTTGAAATATTTATAGTGTAAATTACCAAAATGGTATTTCTCTTCTATTCTAATAAATCTGTTTTTACATAAGTGCTAGAGGTTAATGGCTAGATTTTAAATTGCTTTCCATTTTGATAATAAGTGGATTTCCAAGAGAGATGATTTTATTAAAGAGATTTTAGTCACTCTGATTCTCTCTTTATAAGGAAATAGTTCATATTTGCACAACTCAAATGTAAAATATGAAGCCTAATCAGTATTTTTTTTCTAAACACAGACTTAGGAATATTATTTTGAAAGGACTTTCTTTCCTTAGTAATGTAGTTCTTTTTCTGTGTGTGTGCCTCTATTTTAAAATAGATCTTACTTTTCCCTTCCTACAATGATTGGATATTTTTTCTCATAATCATATAATACCTCTCAAAAGTGAATAATGGCAGTTATTCCACTGAAAATTAACTTTGAATTAATGCACTGTAGCTGTGATCAAATATTGATCAGTTTTCTTTATTTTGTGCATGGTTGCAAAGTGAGAAATATAATGCAAACCCGCAAATAATTAATTCAATTACATTGAAAAAAATTAGGCTAGTTACACAAAAGCATAAAGTAAAAATACCTAACATCTGATATTCTGTGAATGTTATTTATCGCTGTCCTATACTAGCTGCGTTATTGTTTATGACAAATATTATTAAGGAGCAATAATTTTCGGCATTTTTGAAGGGTCTGCTAAACTCGGATTTATTATTGAAAAGTGAAATGTAAATACCTAGATCTTCGATAACAAAGTAATTAAAATGTATGGTTTTGCCGACTGTGTATAATAAGGGCTTATATTTGATCAACCATAAAAGTTATTTAATCATTTTAACCTTGGAATACTACCCCACAAAACACTACTTAATGGAAGTTAGCTGAGACGCATGGAGTATCAAAACATCAGGTCGGCAAGGCAAGAGGGCCCAGAAAATTCTAGCCCAGCTTATTCAGACATGATAGTAGATAGCAGGTTGCATGGCAATCAGTAGCTGTGGATTTTGGTTGCTTTATCCATATTCAGTGAGGAAAGACTTAGCCTGAATTGATTTTAGTAATTTTCAGAATTAATCAGGTATTCAAGAATTATTTTAACAGACATTCCCTAGGTTTTGACAGTTTAGAAATACATATGTACAAATGTGGTTGGCAAAATAGCACTGGTTACCGATTTCCTAGTTATTTGATTAATGATACATATTAGATACCTACTGATAGATTTGTTACATCCTGTAACTTGTGTTAAAGCTAGTTATTGTCCAGAATTTCAATGAGACTTTCTTTAAGTGATTTCCTGTTGACTTCATGACTGTCAGTTCCAACGTGATAGCACTTTTTTCCCATTTTTTAAATGTAGATTCTATTTTTGCTATGACCTGCCATTACCTTGTATTAAGTATATTTCCCATTTTATGGCCAATAGTAATTTTTGTTGCTGTTTTTATTGTTAAGGCTAGTTAAATAAGAATGAAGCTTAGTATATCGAACACATTTTAGACTGGAGAGGGAAATAGAAAGTATTTCTCATTTCCACATTTTATTTTTCCTAGTTTTATCCTGGAATGAAAGAGAAAGAGCAGAAGAGTCGGCTAAAACTAATGTTTGAAGTATATTTTCAGACACCTGACAAGCAAAAGTCATAGTCTCAGGATTTTTTACTTGGCAAAAGATAGAAATTTCTGAAATACTATCATGAAGTCGATTCTGTTGATGTTTCTTTGACTCCATAATTATGTGGAGCTTTACAAAACATTTGATCTTAAGCTTATTTTCTGTTTCAGTTTCCTGTCAATGGGTAAATTAAACTAGAGTTATTCAAAAAGCATAACATAAACCTCTCTTTGAATAGCTTAGACTAAAAAGTAATTCTGTATAATCAAGTTAAAATGACAATGTCTTTGAATCACAAAGGCCAACACACTTTCAAATAAATCTGCTAAATAAAAGGTGGTGATATGTACCATGCCATCTTCCAGTGTGCCACATCTGATATGCATCATTTAATGCTATAAAATATATGTCCACAAATTTATTCCTCAAGGATGGGTGAATATTGTCTGAACATATAGTCTTTATAATGATGGCGGTAAAGTTACTATTATAAAGAACTTGTGTTAATCAGAAACTGCAGTCAATTGTAAAAAACAAACAAACAAACAAAAACGAAGAATATTTTTATTGAGCCAGAGTAGTCTCATGTAAGCACAGAAATCACTAGTCAGACATTGCAGGCATGATGTACCTATAGCACAGCAGTCTTTCTTTCTACATCTCTCTAGACTTTAGTTGATTTAACTCTTGATCACTCACTTCATAATCAGCAGTCTTGGATAAAATGTAACATAATTAAAACATCTTGGATTGTGTGACATTTCACAAATTCCAAACAGAATTGGTTATCAAATCGCAGCTGTAGTATGAATAAATCTGTTGTACAATGTTGTTCATTAGTTGACAGGAAGTGTCTGCTCAGCTTTTTAAAGAGCTGCTTCAATGTGTTTGTTTCTGTTTGCTTTTTTGTTTTGTTTTGAAGAACAAGCGAGTTTCCATCTATGAGCATCCTCTGTGCGTTAATTTTAAGAGATGGATTTCAGCAAATAGTAGCTAAGGCATTAGGCACGATATGTAAGTGCAGCATGTGTTAGACATTCTCACAAGAGGAGCCATTGCCTCTGTTATAGGGAGGTTTATTTGGGCATCAAGGTGAGTGAAAAGTACTTTAAAAAATTGTAAATCATTTTGCCGCACTGCAAGATGGGGTGGTCCTGCCAGTAGTAGTGGTGGTATTCTTTGGTAGATTTTCCAATTCTGTCTTTCCCACGGCATGCTTCAGTGTAAGGTTTTTGTTTGTTTTGTGGGGTTTTTTTTGTTGTTGTTGTTACAGGCTTTTCCCAGGAGAATATTCCTTAAAGGCAAATGAGGCACCTTTGTGCCAAAATTATCTCCTTGTCTTACACTAGAAATGTATATATACTTCAGTGTAGTATGTGAAGGAGTTGATTGGTCACCCTTCAACCAGAGAAGGGTACACAAATGTAGAAGGCAGTTGGGAATCCATATCAGATCTCACTCACTAACTGTCTCTCCTGGTGCTAGAAGAATCCAGGTCATGTATTTTGAAAATGGCCGTGCATTTTTGGCTTTGTGCCTCGCTCTCACTTCAGACAATCAGGTCAGCAGCAGGAGAAGAGAAAGTGAAGGTACCCTCTCGCTTTTTGTTTCTCTCTGATGTTGTTGAGCCAAAGGACACAAATGTTGAGACGGAAGATGGGAGCAGCCAGGACTCATAGGAAACTTAGTCTAGGATTATTTATAATTGTTCCAGCTCTTTAACACTTCTCCAAGGGGAAAAGAAGCAATCAACAACCAAATGAATACTGAATGAATGGATATTACTTGGACTTCATTTTTACCCCAAACAGTACATGCTCTATGCGGATGATACTAGACCCAATATTAGCATACTGTTATGAACTGAAGAGAATGAAAATCTGTGTATTTCAGGATTGGAAGAAACAGTTTTATTAATAAATACTAGTGCATATATTCCTCATGTTTCCCAGGTTTTCCAGTAGGCTTTAGTGGCTGATTTAATTCAAATTTAAGCATAAAACGTATAAAGTTTGATTAGTGGGCATATAAAAAAGAATGAGTAAACGTGAATAGTCATATTTAAATTTCATTAGATAGTGATTTTGTATTACTGTAAAGAAGCCCAAGCTTTCGTTCCTTCCGTAATATATGTTAAGCACCTCTTGTCTGTTTGGCACTATATTTAGTGCAGTTCACACAGAAATTTATGCTTTAACCCCGTTCTTCAGATATTGAGAGTAAGCCTGGATAGATAAATATGAAAATAGATTTACTGTCGTGATTATTCCATACATATACAAATATCAGATCATTGTGTTATACAAAAGAAACTAATATAATGTGATAAGTCAAGTACATCTCAACTTTTAAAAATATATGTAGAAAAACAAAACATATATGATATGAAAGTATATATAATTGGATAACCCAGTTCTGAACCTAGTGAAGAGCCCCACATTATTTTGCTAAATTGGTCTTACTTTGATTCTACACAACTGCAAAATTAACAGAAATAAAACTCTGCGCGTTTACCCTCCCTTTATACATAATATTTGTACTACATTAAATCCACAACAATTAGAGCAACTGTCTTTTCTAAATCCTGAATATGTCAGGAAATTGGATGCAGCTTAAAGAACCAAAGGATGTACGAAATGTCATGCCCTCTAGAGTTCCAGCCTGATTGTTTTGATATCTTACATTTTAAATCTGTGATTCCATCCATGCTCTAAGGATGCAGAATTAATTAAGCTATATCATATTAACTAGGTAATCGCCTTCCCCTTTCCAACTCCCACTCCTGCCAAGGTGAACAGATCCCAGTTTCCTTGGGAAAGAACATTATTAGAATATGTTGGCGATTCGAGCTAGTCAAGTTTAGCCTGCTAGAAAGAAAATAGGTAGCTGGTATGTTGCATTTAATTATGAAGCCTGCAAGACTCCAATGACATATTTACCTCATTTACCTAGATGATATTCTAATATTTATTAGGTCATTTGAGAAACATCTGCAATACTTAGATAAGATGTGCTGTCTCATCAGGGAAAGTGGACTACAATTCAACTCCACGAGGCACTGTACTTCTTGTGTGAATCCCAGTTCGGTGTCCGATGAGGTCTCCCTCTTGACCGTTTAGTTCAGTGGTTAGCACACAAGACGAGGAAGGCTTATGTTGCAAGTTGGATTCTCCTAGGAGCCTGTTAGTCTCATTACAGTGATCTGTGACTACAGCTCTTTGCCTCAGGCAACCTGGTCAAATGGAGGACAAGATGACAGGATCAAATGATCATGGGTGAAAAAGTGTTTCTAAACTCTAAGCCAGTATATAATTAAGGGATTGGGTTTTAATCATGATATTAATATTGGAATGCTAGTCAAAGCATGTTACCATATTAAATCAGTGTAATTGCCTGTTTATGTGTTTTCTGAACTGATATATTCTGAATCTAAAACTAATGAATTATATGAAGATACTTAATTCAGTGTAGTATGTATATGGGGGCATCATAAATTTTAATAGAAAATTGAACGAAAGCATTATGTTTGCTCAACATGCAAAAAGATTAAGTTTAGGATTATTTTACATTTGTGAAATAAATTACAAACTGTAATATGGTACCAATATACAATGTGTGACATCTAAATTTTCTACGACTGTATTTTATTTCTGTTGGAGTTTGCAAGGACAAAATAAATGGCATCTCTTCCCTTTCCATTCAAGAGGTAACTATGGTATAGGGCAGATGCAAATCAAAATAACAGATTCAATGGGTTAATGTGATTACAGGCCAGGATGTACGTGTGTTAGAAAAGTGGGCTGCCTCATAATGCATTCAGAGCTTAGGTAGATTTACCCTCAGAGCCACGAGCAGCACTGGACAACTGCTGGTCATCCTGGGCATGAAATGGACACCGAGGTTTGCTCTCGGGAGCTGGGAAGCTGGCTTCCAAAAGAGGGAAGCGTGGAAGGGCCAGAACCTAGTTCCTCATCTAAAACACCAATTGGAAAACCCACTCCTTTCCCTTGGGGAGAAATGAGTGATGGGGCAGACAGACTGCAGGGCTGTTTTGCTAATAGATACCTTGTCCTTCAGAAATGTGCAGTCAAGGGTGCCTGGGTGGCTCAATCAGTTAAGCGTCTGACTCTGGATTTTAGCTCAGGTCATAATCTCACTGTTTGTAGTTTGGAGCCCATCAGACTCTGCAGTGATAGCCCAGAGCCTGCATGAGATTCTCTCTCTCCCTCCATCTCTGCCCCTCCACTGTTCGTTCTCTGTCTCTCAAAAAAAACAAAATAAACAAACAAAAAACAGTGAAATAAGAAACCTCGAACACAGTAATGAAATATTTCACGTGTATGTGCCGTATAGTTCATATCCTACCTTGACACTTACTACTCTGTATAATCCTCACAGCAATCCCAAATGTGTGTGTGTGTGCGTGTGTGTGTGTGTGTGCGCGCGTGCAACTTTGTGTTGCTATCCCCATCTTATTCAAGAAGTAACTGAATCTCAAATAATCTAACTAAATATTAAATACGTTGCCTACAATACCTCAGATGATTTGAGAAAGAGCCAAAACCAAATTGTTTAAGTATAGTGAGCAACTGTTAAACTTTTCTTAAAATTTCTGAAATGATTCGAATCTAAATATACATGATAATTTTAAGCCCCTAAACAAGGGGAATTTGATAGCTTCAAGATTATTAATAGTGTCTGAAACAGAAAAATCAGAATCAATGTACAAAAGTATATGATAATATGCAAAAATGAAGACCATTGTATAAAACTACATTGAAAATGAAATTCACTTTAATCAATTTGATTAAAATGGCCAATGGATTACTTTATTTATTTTTCTTAAATAGTTTATTGTCAAGTTGGTTTCCATATAACACCCAGTGCTCATCCCAACAGGTGCCCTCCTCCATGCCCATCACCCCCCTTCCCCTCTCTCCCACCCCCATCAGCCCTCAGTTTGTTCTCGGCGTTCAAGAATCTCTCATGGTTTGCCTCCTTCCCTCTCCCCAACTATTTTTCCCCCTTCTTCTCCCCCATGGTCCTCCATTAAGTTCCTCCTATTCCACCTATACATGCAAACATATGGCATCTGTCCTTCTCTGACTTGTTTCGCTCAGCATAACACTCTCAAGTTCCATTTATGTTGCTACACATGGCCAGGTTTCATTCTTTCTCCTTGCCATGTAGTAGTCCATTGTATAGATAAACCACACCTTCTTGATCCATTCGTCAGTTGATGGACACAGGTTTTTTCCATGATTTGGCTGAGTGCTGCTATGAATATCGGGGTACATGTGCCCCTATGGCTGGCCAATGGATTACTTTAAACAATATAAATATTTTTCACTTTTTCTATGAAACTGTGATGTTATATCCAGTCTGAAGTTTCTTTTTTTTCTTTTTTCACTTTTTATGTCCCTGGTACTGAGTAGAGCAGAAATAAATCACTGATACCCTGGGTTTCAATTGCCCATCAAATACATGTTTCTTATGAAAAATCCTAGCCAGTAGTATGTACAAAAATTACTTATCATTTTTCTTTACCCAAAGTGTTTATTCTGCATAGCAAAGTAGGCTCTTAGGTAAAAGTGGCCAAACAATATAACATATAACATGGGACAGACAGTGAAATGAGGTACAATTAGTCTGAGACACTAAGCATAAACCGGCAGATACTAGGAAAAACATGTAATCATAAAGAAGGAATCTGATTCACCTCAGTTGGCCTGGCATTTGTGTAGACAACACATCCCCTGTACTCACAAGATCCAACTCTATTTTGTGGGTCTTGGCTATTGGCCAGGGTGGGTTACACTCTTCCTATTCAGTGTATGGCCTTGGACTATGTCTAGTTGGTGACCTCTTTGTTACTCATCTATAAAAAGATAAAGAGCTTGTGTCAACATATAAATGTATCATGTTGCTAAGCACGCCTGCATGTACTCAGGTGACACTGGTTGAAGAACATTGACTCTTGATGAAGGAAACAATGAGTTAGTTATATTATGATTAATATTCTGATGCTAACTTTCATGCCCTGTGAACTATCCCTTTGCCATCATAATCAAATGGATTTCACCAGAAGTGGGGAGAGATAGAGGCACTTTACCTCATAGACACTCAGGGAGTGTATCTCCTTTGATTGTGGAATTCTCTGAGAATTAATTACTCAAAGAATAAGCGTTTAAAGTTTCAGGGGCTAACCTGGAGATGACCGTAGTCTGCTCTTCAGCTCATAGCTCATTGGCTAGAACTGGTCACATGACTCCAGCTGACTGCTCTAGAGGCTGGGAAGTGTTCAATTTGTGTCCATTAGTCTAAAATGGAGTCTTCACCAGTCCTCATCAACCACAGTCGCAGCTCATTAGTACTAAAAGTTGGACTAACTCTGGGCTTATTTGGGTTTTTAAGAATAAAACCTGTGTCCTCTACCTCCACATACATTTACTAATTGAAAAGCTGGTGTAGAAAATCAGACTGATTGTGAAAATAGCAAAAGTGATATAATAGTTCCGGACAGTCATTTAAGGATTTTGTGTAATAAAGATTGTATATATTGTTTTACGACATAAAATAGCTTTTCCATTCTTGTTCTTTATTTCCTTTAATGTCATAATGATCCTGTGAGATATACATTTTTTTTAAATGTTTATTTATTTTTGAGAGAGAGAGAGCAAGCACAGGAGCATGAGCGGGGGAGAGGCAGAGAGTGAGGGAGACACAGAATCTGAAACAGGCTCCAGGCCCTGAGCTGTCAGCACAGAGCCCAACGCAGGGCTTGAACCCACAAATGCAAGANAGAAGGATTAAAAAAAAAAAAAAAAAAAAAAAACTTGCTGAGGGCTATTCTTTTGGAAAACATAATTAATACCTTCCATGTTCCAAGAATTTGCTATGGGTTAAATCAAAGCTGAAAAAGTCAAATATAGGTTTTCTTCTGTTTTAGTGCTCTTGTCATAGAATATAACTTCTGCATTACAGTAGAGATATATTTTAACTGGAATTGTCCTTTACAGCAACAAATTTTGGGGCTCAAAGCATAGGTTTGGTGACTGACCAAATAGCTGCTTTATACTTGGTGGTAGAAATTTTTGCCTTTGCTTTAAAGTAAGTCATTGGGGGGCGCCTGGGTGGCTTAGTCGGTTAAGCGTCCGACTTTCTCTTGGGTCATGATCTCGCGGTTCGTGGGTTCGAGCCCCGCGTCCGGCTGTGTGCTGACTGCCAGCTCAGAGCCTGGAGCCTGCTTCAGATTCTGTGTCTCCCTCTCTGTCTGACCCTCCCCTGCTCACGCTGTCTCTCTCTCTCTCTCTCTCTCTCTCTCTCTCCTAGAAATAAATAAAACATTTAAAAAAATAAATAAATAAAGTAAGTCATTGAATGCAACATTCTCACTCATCAAATATAACCACATTTATTTTTTAAGCTGTTTATTTTTGCCCATTTTATGATATTCTATATTCCAGGCCTTTATATATACTTTAATGGTATTAGTCAAAGGATTATACCATTGTTCCTGGGTTTGTTTTTTTCCTTCTAAAAGTTATGTCCTTGAGTTAAGGGCATAGAGCTAATGAAGCCAAGATCAAGAGATTCATACATTAGACATACTTTAGCTTCATGTTTCCAGATTACATTGTTCAATACAGATTTTTCAAAATATATCCCACTGCTTACATGATACCTAAAAATTAGGGAAAAATAAAGTACAGCGCAGGACCAACCACGAATAAAACTCAACTGATCATGTGTAACTAAGAGTAAGTCACTGATATTATCTCTGTACACAAAGAACAGCAGAGTATACTGAATTTAATAGATGAAACTATAATCATTATTTATTTAAGAGAGATTTTCAGGAACTTTTTGTAGCATGATACCTGAAAAAGATATGAAAGTTTAAGCTGTGTGAAACTTTCTGGGTGAAATTCAAAACTCTCTTCTAAGGTTTTGGATTTCGTTCTGAAACTCAAGACACAGCCCCATTTTGGCGGGGTTTGCAAACCTTGGCTGCATTTAAGCATTGCACGGCTTTAAATCTAAGCTAACCTGTTAGCTGCTGTAGGAACTTGGAACCTTATTTTTTAAGTCCACTTACTTCTTGGTCAGTCACATAGTTTTTTGAATCAGTTTTAACAGAATTATGTGTTTTTACCATAAGACTAAAAAGGTTCTTTAGACATTATTCTGTCTGATCCACTTCTTTCAGGAGGAATCATTTTTGATACAACCAAGATAGAATACAGTTCTTCACACTGTGTAGTAGTAGTTACAAACAACCTCAAAATCTCAGTGGTCTAAAAAAAACAAGTTTTGATTGTCATTTTTATAATATGTCTAATGTGGTTATCAGAAAGGTTCTGCCCTTTGTATTCATTCAAGAGTCCTGGATGGCACAGGTCAACACGGGCTTCTTGGATCACTGTGGCAGGGGGAGAGAGAGCATTGCGAATGACCCATTGGCTCTTAATGAACACATCACTCCGTTATATTCCATTGGCCATAGCAGGTCACATGAACATGCCTAACTTGAAAGTCACTGGGGTTGGGAAATCCTTTCATACGCATGGAAGGACAGGAGTTCTGCACTAATTGTGAACATGCCTGTAGTGTATCTTTAAATTGAGAGACACAGAAAGAAAGAAACTGGGGCACCTGGGTGGCTCAGTTGTTTAAGCGACCTACTTCAGCTCAGAACATGATCTCGCGGTTTATGAGTTTGAGCCCTGCATCGGGCTCTGTGCTGACAGCTCAGAGCCTGGAGCCTGCTTCAGATTCTGTGTCTCCTTCTCTCTCTGCCCTTCCCCTGCTCATGCTTTGTCTCTCTGTCTGTCAAAAATAGGGAAAACTTAAAATAAAAGAAAGATATTATCTTGGAAATCAATTTTACTCATTTAAAAATCCCTAGAAAATATATTTTATTTTAAATATCAGAACTTCAGTCTTAATGTGCCTAAAAATATACAAATGTGTGTGTGTGTGTGCGCGCGCGCGTGCGTGTGCGTGTGTGTAGTGCACCATAGAACATATACCCAAGCCAAAGCTTAGGTCTTTCATTTACTAGCTGGGTGACCTTAAACGCTTTGCTTAGTATCTCTGTGCCTCAGTCTCCTCATCTCTAACATGGTTCTAAGAACAGTAAGCAGTTCCTAAGGCCATTGTTAATGAGAAAATATATGCCAAGGGCTGAGCCAGATCCTGTAGCAGAATAAACACTCAAAACATGTTAATGAGTATTTTGGTGTTGTGACATCCTCCCACGTAGCTACTTAAAATCTCAATGCCATTCTTATCTCTTCCCTCTTGATCTTCACCCCTGTGCCTACTTGGTCATCAAGCCTTCTTAAAGTAGGTATCAGCAAAAGATACATTGTGGCCCTGCAAACTAGAATCGTTTTTATATTTTCAAAAGATTGTAAAACAAAACAACAACAACAAAAAAAATGTTTGTGACACAAAGCCCAAAACATTCACTATGTGCCGTTTTAACAAAGTTCGCCAGCCCCAGCTCTAAAGTATCCCTGTAGCATTTCCCTCCTTTCGTGGCCATCAACCACATTATTCTATCGCTGTCTTATTCCTCAGCGAATTCTCTGGACCCAGTTCACTTCCCAGTACACACTTAACCCTAATGGTGCATTGTTACAAGAAGTGGATACAGTGGTATACAAAAGAAGGGTGGGCCAGCATACAGTTTACATACTGAAAGGTAATTGTAAATACCCAAGTTATTAGACTGGTTCTTGTAGATTGGAGGCAACCTGACATCAGTCACATTAACCTATTGTGAGGTACATTGTATTGCCCCACTATTTTCTGTGGGGAAACCGATGCAGAAGTGTGCGGGAATCAAATCATGCTAGCCCTCAGGACCCAGTTATTCGTTTCGGGGAATTTTGTAAGCCAGTTTTTAAACACAGCCACTATTCAAAATAAAATGGCATAAACTTCTAATTAACTGGATTATATTTCAAAAAGGTAACAAACACTCAAAACCAATCATAGCCTAATTATTTTAATACAGGTGCTAATATCCATGCTATCAAGATTATTTACATCTGTGATCTGGGTATGGCGGAAATACTGTATAGTGGGGTACCGTTGCTCAGTAACACATCGCCAGTGAGAGGTAAAGTTGGAAGTTCAACGGACATATCTGACTGACTCAAATCCTAGCATTCTAACGTATTCAAGTGTGGTTCTTAGACAGTATGCATCGGAATCCCCAGCAGAGAATAAGCACTGTAGTTTTTTGGACCTTGTACCAGACCTCCTGGTTCAGAATTTCTGGGGCTCGGGCCAAAGAACCTAGAATTTTCATATTCCCTCGAGGTTATTCATGTGTTCTCTCTAACAGGACGACCATTTGTTCTTCATCATATTTTCTCTCAGATGTGGAGCTACTGTCTTCCTAAACAATAAGATTTCACAATCTGAAATAAGCCGTCATTTTGGAGAAAAGAGTATAGAAAGAAGCGATGTTGGCCAGAAAATGGAATTTTTCTTTTCTTATTTGACTGCCTGAGTTATTAGAAGAAGGGAAGTTTAATCCTTTAAGTGTGGGCATGCTTGATTTTATCTATCTACATATACTTGGATATGTGCACATATGTGTGATATATACATACATGCATGTGTGTTTATGTTGCACACTGTATACTGTATATGAAAATCTTGGTCAGGTATATTAAAATGGCAGCAATAACCCCAAGGAGCCACTCTACTACCACCTTTCCCACGGTGTGCAGGAAATCTTCCAAACTTTGTTGAGAAATCATGTGTTCTTATTATAGAGAATTTTTCAGGAGGGGTATATCTGTAAGATCCTCCTGATTTAGCTGAATCCAGATACTAAAAGAAAACAACCAGCCACCTCATATGCTTTTCACAAGTCTAAAAGAATCAGAATGATATCCCAAGCTTGGCAACCTTACTCCTTCCTATAGTTTATCAACTTCCAAAGGATTTTCAAGAATACAGCACAACAAGGGAGTCACTTAAGGCAGAGACTTCATCTCTACTGATGCTGAGCCTCCTGTTACAATGGATTAGTCATCAAAGTCGATTATTCTGTCAAATTCTCCAAGGGTGAAATCACACATCTTACCACTGGTGTGTGGAGCAGGCGTTACCGTCATCTTACTGGCACCGATACAGACTGTGAGTAACTTTTATGCAGAGGAGGAAGTGCTGATACATGTAAAAGGGAGCTGCTTCTCCAGCAGCACCTGCCCAGAAGTTGCTGAACAATTACACTCCATCCCTGTCTTTCAGTACGCCCTACTGAGAGGTCAGCAGTTATTCCAAAACTATCCTGATAAGAATCTGCTTGGAGCTTCTGGGATCATATTAACCAAAATGGAACCACTGAGTCAGAGAAAAGCAAAGAGATGAATCAGGATAGCTAACATCTCTTTTTTGATATAACGTATCAACCTTCAAGGCAAAATCACATTCTTAGCTCTTCACACAGTTTTCCTTACCGCTACTGAGCTTACTCACATCCCTGTTCTTGTCATCTCACAGTTTCCCCATCACTGTGGTAATGTTATTGTTTATAGCATTTACTAATATTTGTCTTACACTATTTGTATTTCCTTTAAGTGTGATTTCTCTGATGGAATATTTAGCTCTTTAGCGGTACGAACTTTGATACAGATTTTTCCATAGCATCTACAACGTTGAGCCTATAGTAGATACTTAATAAATTTAAGATGGTTGATGATTCTATTAAACGGAAAGATATTGCTCTCAAGCTTTTGTGAGGCATTTTTGTATTTAAAAAATAGTAGATACCTGAAAGTTATTGATTTGATTATAAAGTATTTTCTTTCACTATCCTTATCATTCAGAATAGGAACACAATTGAAATTATTAATATTTGGGATCAGAGAGAAACTAAATGTATTTTCACATACTTTGCTCTAGTTTCCTAATGCACCTTCAAATGCATTATTGTTCCACATCCAGGAGGAGTAGCCCCCAATTCTAGTGGAAGGAGAAGACCCAGAAATGGCAAATAGTTTATCCATCATCACATGTTTGGGAAGCAGCTGGGGTGGGGCTTGAACCCTTATCATTTGATTCCAAGTTTTATATCCTTTCCACTCCAATACCCACTACATGGAGACTGAGTTCTTGCCTTTGCCAGTAAGATACTGTGTGATCTTGAATAAGTCAACAAACCTCACTGGGAAGGTCTTATATCAAATATAAAATAAAATAAGTGGGGCCCCAAAATTTAGTCACCCAAAATGTGGGATCATTGTACTATGCATGATCCAGAAGAGCATCTCCCAGAAGAAGGTGAAGATCGAGCTGGATAAGAGCGCAAGGCATCTTTACATTTGTGATTATCATAAAAACTTAATTCAGAGTGTCCGAAACAGAAGAAAGAGGAAAGGGAGTGATGATGATGGAGGAGATTCACCTGTTCAAGATATTGATACTCCAGAGGTTGGTTTATGTCAATTACAAGTAAATACACTTCGGAGATACAAAAGACACTTCAAATTATCAACCAGTCATTGGTTACAGCCATCCTGAGCAGCTAGCTACCCAGGACCTCTGAGGTCTGGCCCATAGATTAAAGGTCCCTGACTGCAATTTGGTGCCACCTGGTGGCAATTGTTCTTGTTGGCTCATAGATCAAATGATGATTCTGGGTTTGGTGGCCCACTGGAAGATCTAAAATATGAGCAAGAATTCTAGGAATCTCTGGGTCAGTAGTGCCAGTTTCTTCTCCCTAGGGGACAAAAGATTAGTCCCAGAGAATAACCCTCACCCCCGTACTAGAAAATGTGAACTTTAGTGTACTTCTGTTTTCAAACAGTGTATGTTTGAATTTATGTAATCAGAAGGCCTACTATTACAAAGCCTAATTGTAGTTTTGAAGACGTGTACTAAAAATCCAAAGTGATAATGTCTTTGAAAAGGGCTTTTGCAAAGTTTAAGGCACTAATAGAATGCAAGGGATTATCATAAATTGCTAATTCCCTTACAGAAAATTGTCCAGTGTTAATAATAAATATGACACAATATGCTGTCTCTCTCTATTTTTTTTTCATTTTAAGTCCATACATTCTGCTGTTCCACTTTGTCCTTGCCCCGATTCTGTCTTCAAAAGGATTCAGCAAAACAAAGTAGACGGATCCCTGGTTCAAAAACTCCTCAGTGATTCACACCTCCCAGCCCTTACTGCTCATTATTAAATACGATAGTAATGCCTTACTTTGCTATATTTATGTAGCCCCTTTTTATATATATTTCTTTATTTAGTTTCCACAGCAATTCCATTTTATAAATGAGATCCAGTTGTAGAAAGATGACTTATTAAAGATTATTCATTTATTAAGTGTCAGTTTTGATCTTCTAATTCAAAGTCCACTAGCTCCAAATAGATTGCTCTTTCCTACTGCTTCTTCCTTTGTCTGACATTCATGGTTTTGTCTGATCTTGCTCCAAACTGCTTCTCCAAGTTTATTTTCAGCACCTGCTAGTTTATTCTTCTGTATAGGTATGCCTTTTTCAAATGTGAAATATGCTACCAGCTGTCATCTGCGAAGCTTACATACTTACAAAGACCCAAGAGATGGTAATGTCTGAATCAGCATCGCCATCGTCCTAATCACCAATTAAATTGTGCTAATAGTAATTGAGATGCCTCCCAGTATAAATGTACTATGTTAATTATGTGGTGGTTGGAATCACCATGCCTTTTCACTTCTCTTGTAAGTGATACAAAAACAAACAAACAAACAAACAACTAACAACAACAACAATACACACAATGCACACATACCAAAGACGTTTTGGTGCTAAATAAGACAAAAGCGTAACAGTATATAAGTCAAGCATTTATAGGGAGGCTGTATCTCATAATTCTTAATATCCTGGACTCCAGATGCAAACAGACTTGAGTTTGACTCCTCTCTCAGCCATTTATTAACTTGTCACCATGAACATGTTAGCTAATCTCTCTGAGCCTCAGTTTTGTCTTATGTAAAATGGGGATGATTATAATAGCAGAAGCTTCATCATAAAATGCAGGGGAGAATAATTTTAGGTAATACATATAGAATGCTTACTATAGTGCCTAGTAAGGAATAAAAGCCATTTACTATTTATTGTTGTTAATATTATTAATATCTTTAGCAATGTTACTATTATTTTTAGTCTTTACTCCCTTCATGTTCGTGATTGCCTAGGTAAGATCAAAGCCAACAGGAGTGAACAATGTAATTAGCAGACCGATAAGTGTCTCCATACCAGCAGCGCTTTGTGATTAATATTTTATGATGGATTCCATTTTCAAATTAAATTTAACGGCCTTGATAGCTATGCAGAGGCCAATACTGGAATAGTGAGTTATCTCATTGGATAATTGGAAATAATGGGTGTCAAGTTTAAATGATTTTGTTTGACTTCACAGGGACCCACAGCCATCCGTAACTGGCAGGAAAAACTTTCCCAATTTACACATCACACTTACCTTATGCAGAGTACGCATTTATTTTAAAGATAGGATAAGATCCTCCAGTAACCTGGCCATAGTCAGTGACCATAAGTTGAACTAATAAGGCACCAGGGATGAAAACAAGCAGATGTAAGGTCAGTGTATTATTCATATCACTCTGCTTATGTTCTTATGAGCTGTCCTGAGTGTGTCCCACAACTCACCCTTGCTCTATCCATGTCCTTTTTCAAGATTTACTTTTCCATGTTTTACACATTTCACAAGGTTTATATCTCGTTTCCCTTAAGTGAATGTTGAAATATGTTGAATTCTGTTGTTACCTAAAGGTTTAACCATGAAAGAATTTTCAATCATTATTAATTACTGTTCTTCACTATTATTTATGATCAATTCTCTATTCATTAACTACTGTTAACTACTAGTAATGTCTAGCGTACATATATTGTAAACTACCTCCACTAGAGTTTTATTAGAACCTTGGAGCTGCAGATGAAACTCAGTCATGTCATGAAAAATTTCTGCCATGGAACCTAACTGGCAAAGAACATTTCGCTGTCATGCCAATCAACCAGATCAACTCTTGTTTTCTGTCAGGAAGAAGTCTGCTTCAGTTCCCAATTCAAATAAACATGTTAATCCATGCCCCCAAAACAATCCTCTCTTTTTTGAATTCAGATCCTGAAATAGATACATAGATAAGGCTCAGAACCTTCCCAAGAGTTGTAGCACCTGAATGAAATATGCCCGCACCACTTCATGATTTCATATGTGGTTTTAAGGGACCTTCCTTTAACAGAGGCCTTGCCTCCTAGAACCCTCCTTTTGTTTGTGTCCTCTGAGGGGCTTAAGACCTTACAATAAGGCAGTGTGAAAGTAGGGGCTTGGGCCTTTCATCTATAAGGTGGGAAGTAGACTTCTGTGAAGGGGAAGATCAAAAGAGAAAACTAGTGAGAATATTTGACACCTCCCCCCGCATTGGACATCTAGAAGACTATTCCTTTGAAACTACCCATGCCACTAAACCCCAGAACACCTTCTCTTACTTTCAGCAGATCAGGTACCCCAGCTGCCCAGGCACAGAGCGTGATACAAATTTGACACTCAGTACTGAGGTATTGAATGAGGGACTTTCACCCTGTTTTTATTTAGCCTTTTACATTATGTAATTTCACCAAAAATAAATAATTTTATCTTTTTGCTCACCGCTATCTCTGCAATGAAAATACGTTATATTTTAATATCAAACATTTTTTCTTTTAAAACTCATATATGTGTACTGAAGCAAATTTGAAAAATAGAAAAAAATATAAAATATTGCTTTGAATTCCCACTGCTGCCAGTTGTAGTTTTCTTGCCTTTCCACTCTGTGTATAGGCTCTCATTGTTTTTCGCTCCATATGCCCTTTTATAAAAATAAAATTAAAATAGGCACAACAGAGTATTCTTCTGTCCTTACTTTTATCAGGCCTTCAGAAATAGAAAATTCATTATCAGCCAGACAGTTACTCTTAAGTAACTTTCTCAAAAAGAATATATCTGGAGTACGTTTTTCAGCCTTCGTAAATCTCTTCCCGCCATCTCAGATGGAATTCATCATAGCTTGTGTGAGGTTGTGCTTTCGCATCGGAATTCTTCGGTTTGTATGACCCAGTGTGGAGCCACTTGCCACATGTGGATACTAAGTGGTTGAGATGTAGCTGGTCTGAATTGAGATATGCTACTGGTGTAAAATGCATACCAAATTTCAGAGATTTCATTTCAGAGAGTTCTCTCTCTCTCTCAAAAATAAATAAACATTTTAACAAATTTTTAAATTAAATACATAAAAATAAAAAAATTTAATGAGATACTGTATGTTATCTCATTAAATTTTACATATAAGTTATAAATTGATATGACAATGTTTTGATATATTAGGTAAACAAAATATATTATTAAAAATAATTTTGCCTGGGGGGCGCCTGGGGGGCTTAGTCGGTTGGGCGTCCGACTTTCGCTTAGGTCATGATCTCACGGTTCGTGGGTTCGAGCCCCGCGTCGGGCTCTGTGCTGACTGCCAGCTCGGAGCCTGGAGCCTGTTTCAGTTTGTGACTCCCTCTCTCTCTGACCCTCCCCTGCTCACGCTGTCTCTCTCTCTCTCTCTCTCCTAGAAATAAATAAAACATTTAAAAAAATAATAATAATGTTGCCTGTTTATTATTTTAATGTGGCTATAACAAAATTTAAAGTTATATATAAAGCTAGTATTATATTTCTGTAGATATTTCCAGAATTGCAAAACAAAGGCCAAATGTTTACCCCAATACCTTTTGAAGTTTCTCTTTTTCTCCTTTCCCCTGCTTGATGCTTGTAAAAAAGTTTTTTTTTAATGTTTTCTATTTATTTTTGAGAGAGAGAGACAGCGTGAGCAGGGGAGGGTCAGAGAGAGAGGGAGA
>NW_027533334.1:1541649-1548428 GCF_008692635.1 Crocuta crocuta | reverse complement strand
TTTTTTTTTTTTAATGTTTATTTTTGAGAGAGAGAGAGCGAGTGCGAGCAGGGGAGGGGCCGAGAGAGAGAGAGAGACAAGGAATCCAAAGCAGGTACTAGGCTCTGAGCTGTCAGTACAGGGCCTGATGTGAGACTTGAACTCACAAATGGTGAGATCATGACCTGAGCTGAAGTCAGACACTTAACCGACTAAGCCACCCAGGCACCCCTGTAAAAAAGGTTTTAATTCATGTCTATCCAAATAGTTTCTAGACTAGGTCTAGGTCCTGTTTTGTTGACACATAGTAAATTATTTAGATTTTTATTTTTATTAGTAACTTATTTTTCAATCGTTCTGGTTTCTTCCTTGGCTAGAACTGTATTCTTAGATCAGATATCTTTCTCTGCCTTTGCAGTACATCATCTAAAAATCACTTTGCCCTTTTTTTCCTCAGAGAGGAGTTTCAAGTTTGCATCTGCGTAATTGATTTGATTGCTTGCAGTGTCAATTCCATTGTCTGGCTCCAAAGAAATCTCATCTTGCTTTTCCAGTTAGTTTTCTTACAATTATTTCTTTCAGAGTAATCCCGTCACCTCTGCACATCAGCTAGTTTTCCCTGAAGCTTTTTTCCTCTGTCCCTTACTTTTATTCCTATCTGTGTTCCTATCTCTTATTGATGATAATTTATTTTATGAAAACAATTACCTGATGCATACTGTATATCATTTGCAGAAGCATGCTCTTCCTTGAAGTCAGAATGATGTACACTTTTTCTATTTTTTTAATAAGTTTTCCTGAGCTATTTAAATTTACTCATTCTTTTGTTTTTCAGTGTGTATTTATTTTTGAAGGAGAGAGAGACAGAGCATGAATAGGGGAGGGGCAGAGAGAGAGGGAGACACAGAATCCAAAGCAGGCTCCAGGCTCCAAGCTGTCAGCACAGGGCCCAATGCAGAGCTCAAACTCACAAGCTGTGAGATCATGACCTGAGCTGAAGTCGGACGCTTAACTGACTGAGTCACCCAGGCGTCCCTAAATTCTTAAAAGAGAAGAATTCTAAATTCTTAAACTCATTCTTAAATGAGAAGAGGGAACTGGACGTACTGGAAGTGGTATTTCCCAGGAGCCCAAGACAATTGCTTTTCATCCACTGGGGCACTTTTTTAATGAAAGCGGTAGTATTCACAATCGTACCAGTACAGCAGCTCTAAGTTGGGATGCATGGTCACCCGACCTTAACCTTATCCTCTGTCACTTGAGCAGTGGTCTAGTTTCCTTTCAAGATCTATAGTGGGAGGTAAGACACAGCTCAGAAAACAAGGCCTATGATTGACTGGGGTTCTGTGTATTGTCTATGCTGCACTATGAGGTCTTATCCTTGTTCCTTAGAAGAGATGTCCCTTGCTGAGTTATCACCTCTAAGAATGCAGGGCCCAAACAAGCTTCTTCTGTTTATTTCCTCTACATGGCCTCTCTCCAACTAGCTTTCCTCCCAGTTTTAATTATTATTATTTTGGGGGGGGAAGGGGTTTATGAATAGATGTAGAAACATAGGTTCTTAAGGAATAGAGGTGGGAAACTGTATTCTGGTCATTTCAAATGGTAGGTGCATAGCACTCCAAGATCCAGACTTTGTGGAAGCAGTGTACAGGATCAAGAGTTACTTATTTTTTAAGTATGTAAATTTCCTCAATTTCCTGCTTATCTGGCCATCAGTTGCTTTATTCAGTATGATTCTGGTGGCCTTTCAGCTGGGAAAATTCCATCAATTTCTGGCAATAGGCTGGTTCTGGCTTTAGAATGATTCAAGGATGTTGTAGGGTTTTTTTTGTTTTTTTTTCATCTTTCTGTTCTTGCGTGGGTGTTTTAATACAAGACTACATTATGATTACCAGCCAAATGTTATTTTAATTTTTTTATTGTTGGGTTTTGTGTAGTACTTAGCATCCTCTAAAATTGAAATCTTACTTCTCCATATCTGAAGAGGAGAGGCTATAAGGAGCCTGATGTTAACAATCCAGATTTGTAGTGATAAAGAGGGAAACTTATGTTTTCCTTGTGGAAAGAAGTGATTCAGCAAAGAGCAGCTAACCCCAAAAATCTTCTGGGCTACTCAGCCCTGCAAAGGAGCACTCCCTGATACCTTCACAGGTAGGACAGGCCAGTATATAACCAGCAGATGCTTCGTTTGTTTGTTTGAGGGTCTCTTTTGTGCAGGTGCTGGTCAAGGTGATGCGAATGAGAAACATGAAGATGGGATACCTAGTCATAAGTGAGTTTATAGTCAGTCTCCCTGGAGAGAAAGGATGTACTTAAGATTAACAGTAATATTACATCTTAAGTGTCCAGTAAATGGTTTCAGCCATAAGTACAGCAGCACATAAATGGAAGGCTGCTCCCTGTGGGCCATTGGACAAACATTATAATGGAAAGAATAAGTGAGTTAAGTTCTGGCAGGACAAGAATCCTCCGTTAAGTTAAGGAAGGATACTATGAGCAAACACTAGGGCAGGAAAGTGCATAGGACATTCAGAGGACAGTACGCACAAGAGTTTGGAAAGTAGACAGGAGTTATATAAAGGAATGACGATAGACAAATTTGGTCACATAAGTGAGTGGCAATAAGTTCAGTCAGATTGTAGGATCTGTAAATGCCAGGTTAATGTAAGGATTATAAATCTCCAGAAATGTTGGAACGTTCGTAAAGTGATCCCTAATTATAGCATTTAGGCTTTGAAATTTTTATTGTAAAGGTCCCTTTGTTGTCTGAGATTCTGGCTGACCCATTCCTTTTCCTAAAACAAGCATAGAATGGAGCAATGGGCCTCCTAGGATGGTGTTTAATATTGATTTGTGATACTTATGAAGCTAAACCTTCTCTTTCACTTACAAATACTTGTTTAATTTCTATTTAAGTGGTCAAAGAGCTTTGACCTGCTCTCTCAGATGCAGGTTTTGAAATTTTTGTCAACTATCAATAAACCAACACCAACTACTTAATGAATGAACACATAGATAAACAGCACTCGCTATTACTTTGCTCAGGTTACAAACTAATTATAGCACTTAACTCATTATGCTGTGGCTTTTAGTTGAAAAGAGGATACTGAGCCAGAAACAAATAATCACCACTCAGTAAGTCAGTGCTTTAACACATGAACCTGCCATGTGCTGTGGAAACACAGAGAAGGGCATGATGGAAGTTGTCTAAAGGTTTGTAAGAAAGTGTCATGGAACAATTACCATTGCTAGATCATGAAGGTTGAATAGAAACTCAATAGCAGACAAAGGAGGGGAGCTAGACAGAAGAAATATCAAGATAAAGAGCAGGGAATCCAGAAGCAGCATGGCATGTTTTAAAAAAGAAATCGGGCAGCATTCTGTGGATGAAGGGTCAGATTTATGGTGAGATGTCATGAGAGATCAGATTGGAAAGTCAATTTGGGGCCAGACTGTGAAGACTTTAAAACCACTTCTTGAACAAGTATACACGTATGTTTTTGAATGTTTTTAAATAAGAAGTTAATAATAGTACTCATTTCTGGGGTATTTAGAATGATTTGGTAGTTATCCAGTTATGTTTGTGGGAAATGACAAGCCTAGGGTCCTTCTACTCTTCTGCCATTTTCTCTCCCCCTCTCGAATAGTACTCATATTGGAAAAGCCATTAATTTATAGAAAATATAAATTATAGGTTCTGGACTGACTATCATGGAATTTATAGAACCTAGAGACTGGATTTCCCATGGTTTCAAGATCCTAGATATTAATGTCATATGACTTTGAATAGGCTGGATTAAGCTAAAATAACAAATAACCCTAAAATCTCAGTGGCTTAACACGACTGATGTACATATCCACTGAAAGTTAGCCCTAGCGCCGCCTCCATGTTGTCTTTATTTAATGACCCAAGCTGGTAGTAACCGCTACCAGAGCAATGCTTGTCTAGTGGCAGAGGGAAAAAGAGACCATGTCAGAGTACAACCTGGTGGTTGTTGTTTTTTTTTTTTTTAAATGTTTTTTATTTATTTTTAGGAGAGAGAGAGAGAGAGACAGCGTGAGCAGGGGAGGGTCAGAGAGAGAGGGAGTCACAGACTGAAGCAGGCTCCAGGCTCTGAGCGGGCAGTCAGCACAGAGCCCGACGCGGGGCTCGAACCCACGAACCGCGAGATCATGACCCAAGCGAAAGTCGGACGCTTAACCGACTAAGCCACCCAGGCGCCCCTACAACCTGGTTTTTAAAGCTCACAACAAGAAGTGACACACATCACTATGCATACCTCTCCCTGGTCAAAGCAAGTTTGCTGGCCAGCCTGTCCTCCCAGAGAGGCAGGAGATACATGGCCCGCCACGGAGTCCAGTCACAGCACTAACCCACATGCAAAAGCCATATTGAAATGTGAGACTTCTTGAAAAATCATTCCTATTTTGTATTGGAATGGAGTCTTCAAATTGAGGTCCCCTAACTGGCTGATGTGCAAGAGAGGCATTTCTGCTGCTAAACACAAATGCATCTTAAAAATTTACTTAAAATTGTAAAACCAACTTCTTTTCTTCCACCCTTTGCCAGTGTTCATAAAACAGCTGTGTGCCAGGGTTCTGTATTCGATGCTTTCAAATACATTGTCTCATTTAATTTGCAGAGCTGTGTGATATGCGTCAGGTAATTACAGGCCCTGAGAGCTTAGGTGCCTCTCTGAGATAGGAAACGTAGTAGGATTGTTTTTAAGGGACCCACAGTACCATTTATTTGATGTTCTCATGGAATTTTTAAAGGGATTTGAAAGTGTCATCTTTGCAAGTGACTGTTTTAAGGAATTATTTATTGAAAATCAGTTTTGTTTCTATATAATTGCTATAGCTCTCTGGAGGTTAAATTCATTAAGGTCTATTTTATGACTGAAAAATGTAAAAATGTAAAATGTAAAAATAGGGATGCAGTTCACCAAATGCAATTTAATGGTTTAGGGTTTTCTTTCAGCCATCCCTGTAATACTTTATTTCTTTCCACGTAAATAATACAATGTATAGAAATTTTAGTAGACCCTCCATTCCTATATGTCTTTTTACTTGTTTCCCATGTGGTAGAGCCATAATTATAAATTTACATTGGTTACATTTAATAAGCCACTACTTTGCCACACTGATCTATTTAAAATTCCCCATGAAGAATAATAAATAATGATAATAATTTTTTTAATCAAAGGGAAACTTTATTTAGTCTTCTTGTTAAAGCAGTCTGGTTTAAAAATGAGCTGAGGTTAAGAGAAAAGAAAGAACATGAAACCTTCCTCAGACACAGAGTCACACAGGCAGGGGAGGGGGTACAGGGAAGGGGCCTCCGCGTCAGATCTTTTCCCTCTTGGAGATGAGGTCACCAGAGATTCAGGTCAGTTCTTTGTTTTCCTTAGTCTTTTGCTCAACAGTCTCATCCATTGTGCAGACACTCATCCACTCCTTCCTCGGGCTGGGCTGGAAGGCCAAGGCCTCCACTTAGGCCTTGCAGCACATCTGGGCGACCTCCTCGTTTGTGAGCTGGAGTTTCTCCTCTGCTTTCACCTATTGCTCTCAGATAATAATTAATAAATAACAATAAATAAATGGCTTTCACCTGTTGGCCTCGTATAACTTGACTTATGTTCTCCAAATTTCTCTCCTATGACTCATTGTCGTGGTGGAAGTCTCCTTCATTATTAATGCAGCCTCATTTCCTCTTTACTGAAATACCTTTTCCATGTCAAAGTGCAACTTGTGATTCTTCCAAGGGATGTTCTTTTTCATTATGTGTATTGTCATTTGTGTCTGTGTATCTGCGTACATCTACATATGTGCATGTCTGTACATGCACATATACGTCCACATTTATGTGACTGAATCTTGTCTCCCCTATCAGTTTCATGTATTAATTTCTCCAGTCATTGACTTTCCTACTTACTCATTTAGTTAAAAATATTGCCTAACCGTCTGCACTATCCCAGGCACTATCCTAGGCCCTGGGAATAGAGCAGGGTCACAAGTGACAAGAACCTGACCTTGCAAAGTTTTCTGTTGGTGACAGAGTTTAGGTAACCAAGTGCCCTGTAACTCTCCACGGTATCATTTATAAATCCTCCGGCTTATGGAAGAACATGTAATGTCCAGAGATGAAATAATATTTTTCCCCTATACATGAAAGTAAGATATGTTTGATGTTGAAAGCCTAACCAACTAAAGAGAGTAACTCATAGCACATAGATCACTTATTACTATTGCGCTATTTAATTCCATGCTACTCATAGATGGGTGTCTACTGGGGCTTTCAATTCCTTTGTGTGCTATGTGCTATCTCTGCCCTCAGCCCAGGGACGCCAGTCATCTCCCATCGCCCTGTTCGGCCCCTCTGATAGATTTTATATGCACAAAAGCTGTTTACTCTGAGCTCTTTGCTCCAGTAAAGGATTGCTGCTGAGAATAAAGGCTCGCCTAACCCCAGTGGTCTCTTTACATTGTTCACAGTGGATCACCGTGTGTTCCTGATGTCTTAACTGCCTTAATGCCTCTTCTGAACATTATTTTAATGGACTCTCCTTCGGTTGGTACACTCTAATGCACACAGTATATTAAAGGCCTGAAGGGAACCGCAGAAAAAAACACTTTGTTCTGTCTAGAACTCAAAGCGACACCTAAACTTTTTTTTTTCTTTTTTCACTGGCTACAGAATGAATGCTGCCTGAATGAGTAATGATTAGAAAGCGTTTGGAACTGTATTACCATAGGTGACAGCTCTGCGGAGATAGGCAGGTAATGTTAAGAGGCAA
>NW_027533334.1:1521550-1538876 GCF_008692635.1 Crocuta crocuta | reverse complement strand
CATAAAAAAAAAAAAAAAAAAAAAAAAAAAAAAAGAAGAAAAAAAGAAAGAAAGAAACAGAAATGTCTACAAATTCTGTAACCTGGAATTTTTCCCCAATATGTTCAGCTGCAACACTCCACAGATTCACAGTATATGAATTCAGTTTCATACCTATGATTCACAGATTTTTGTACACTGGAGGCACTCCGAGTTACTGCTAACAGCAGTAATGATGCTCCCATTTCAGCAAATGAGCTATAATGGCACTGAGAATCTATTGCATTGGAATTTTGAAGTGCTAACAAGCAACAGTCACTTCAATAGATTAAATTCTGTTTAGTTTTGAACACCTGTTATTTGGGGGTTTTTTGATACCCATCACCCATGTAGCCCATCCCCCCCCCCAACAAACCTTCCCTTTGGCAACCCTTGAACACCTGTTTTATGAAAAGCAACCCATCTCACTGAGTTGTTGTTTCCTGATTATCACTCATCAATTCTTACTATCAGTCCAATTGTACTGGTCCACATGTAAAGCCTTTGATTTTTAGTGTGTTGTCTTATATTGCAAAGAAAATACACATGAGCTTTGCTGTCCTAAGAGATGAACAAGGCCATCTGGGGAGATTTTGCAGCCATTGAAGAAATACAACAGTAACAGCATATGTGGAGGAGCTAAAGAAGATGCCACTGCCAGCCAGCATAAAGAAGGACCAAAGGGTTACATGCGCTCCATGAACCCATGATAGTGCACAGCCCATTGTCCAATGAACTGACCTTTCTCTCATACATCCTCTTTAGGCTGCTCGGCTCCACATCATATGACATTTTTGCCTCCAAAGGGTTGTGCTTAATGTGCGTTTAAAAGTATTCATCTGGGGCACCTGGGCGGCTCAGTGGGATAAGCATCCAGTTTTGGTCATGAGATCAGGTCATGATCTCACAGTTTGTGGGTTCGAGTCCCGCATCAGGCTCTCTGCTGTCAGCGCAGAGCCCACTTCAGATCCTCTGCAACCCCCCTCTGCCACTCCCCCATGCACACATATGCACGTGTGCACTCTCTTTCAAAAAATAAACTTAAAAATAATTTAAAATTATTTCATCTGAATAACTACAAAAGAAAAATAGTTTGTGTTTCATCTAGAACCTCACTAGCAATGATACATATCCCTGTGTTCCTCAGAAATAGCCTTGCATCTGAGCCATTTTATTTCACCAGAAAATGAAGTTGCATTTATAAGTAGTTTCCGTATCTGTTTATAAGCAAAGAACACTATATATGAACAGTTTTCCTAAATGTTTTTTTTTAATTTTTTTAATGTTTTATTTATTTCTGAGAGAGAGAGACAGTGTGAGCGGGGGAGGGTCAGAGAGAGAGGGAGACACAGAATGTGAAGCAGGCTCCAGGCTCTGAGCTAGCTGTCAGCACAGAGCCCGATGCGGGGCTCGAACCCACGAACCGTGAGATCATGACCTGAGCCGAAGTCGGACGCTTAACCGACTGAGCCACTCAGGCGCCCCAGTTTTCCTAAATGTTTATGTTGCCAGGAAATTCCAAAATATTTAAAGAATACCAAATGTGTCTCTCTTAGAGGTAAAGCAAACTGAGATGTAGGAAAAGTATGTTGCAGTGCTGTCTGCAGAAAAATTGTCAGAGGGCAATGAAGTTCACGGGGTGGGCAATTCCTCCATTTTTGTTGGCTTCATTAAAGCTGTAATTCCTAACTACATCATATTTGCTGCCTATACAGGGTTAAGAGTAGATATATACGGGTCCTGTATACATTTGGCTCCTATCCTATGATTCCCAATATTTGATAAATCAGAGACTTTAAACTTATAAGAAATTGCTGCTTAAGGAGTTTCTTTTAGTATCTCTACTCAACAAGCCAGTGCATTTGACCCTCCTCCTATTTGAATTTTGGAAGTCTCTCTGCTTTCCTCGCTCTGCAGTTAAGAACTGCAAGTACTGTTTTGTAGAGTTTCTGTGAATATTTGGTTACATATTCAGTGAATAGGACTTAGGATGCCCCTTTAGCATGAGGCTTACAAATTTAGAAGGATATCCCTCAAACATTTTTAATTTGTTGCTGATTAGAAAAATTAAGGGGCACCTGGGTGGCTTAGTNAGCAATATTTGATGAAAATATGAATATATGCCCTTTACAAAAGAAATGATACAATTGCTTTTAGACAACTAATCCACTACACTACAATGAAAATAAAATCTTAGATACATTGTATATTACAATTGATTTTTTAAACTTGAAGTTCTTTGTTTTTGTTTTTCCTTTTTTTAAAAGGTTTCTGAACTTGATTCACTTGATTTACAAAACCAGCTCCAGTTTTATCATTTGATTTTAATGGCCACTTTCTTCCCAATATGAAAAAAAAATTTAAGCCTCTTTAGGACAATGAGACTCCTTATGTATGTAAAATATTGCTTATTTTTTTATTTTTTAATGTTTTATTTATATTTGAAAGACCGAGAGAGATAGAGCATGAGCAGGGGAGGGGAAGAGAGAGAGGGAGACACAGAATCTGAAGCAGGCTCCAGGCTCTGAGCCGTCAGCACAGAGCCCAACATGGGGCTCAAACCCACAAATTGTGAGATCATGACCTGAGCCAAAGTTGGATGCTTAACCAACTGAGCCACCCAGGCGCTCCAAATATTGCTTATTTTTAAGAAGATTTTTAATTAATAGGCAATATCATAAAAGAGGCTTTAAAAACAGACACAGTCAAGGTTTCAGAAAAATATATAAGATTTATACATATCTCCAAATTCATCAAGTTGTGTATGATAAGTATATAGTTTTTTGTATGTCTGTCTTGCCTAAGGAAAGTGGTTTAAGAACTTTTAAATACACTGTTTGGAGATACCACCAAAATATTTATGATCATTTCATTGTAGATATACAGTGTGAGTCAATTTTAAGTCATTTAAACTTTGTTTTAGATGAAAATATGAATTTTAAGCTGTGTTTGCAGGAGAAAGGCAAGCATTTTTTTCTGTTCTTATATTACATGACTCCAAATTGTATCTCTTCAGATACTTCTAGCCAGTAGGTAGACCAGCACCATGCAGCTGGCAGTGTTTTAAGCCTTCTCATGAGAACCTTCAAGGACAGTAAGCTAATACCTTTCTTATCTCCTCTTCAAAAATTTAACATCTCTATAAACACCTGGAAAGATGATTGTTCCATGGGAATTTCCCAACTTGTGCACAAAAGCCATGTTGTTATTGACAAGTCGTTAAAGATGATGTTATTTTTGCTGTTTTATTAAGAGATATTTTAAGTATTAAGGTTTAAACAGCTACCTATTTTTGTCTCTCAAGATTTTTTTCTCTAATCTAGTAAAATTTTAATATGCCATGGTGCTTAAAATGTTAGAGCTAAAGTAGCAATCAAATCACAGGGCACATACCAATAAGTCTGCGAGCTAAACTGGGATCTCCTGAGTGTAGGCTGTTAACGGAACATGAACCTGAACGAAAGCCTCTGTGAACTTCTAGTATACCTCTGAAGTTCAGACATTTAGAAACATGGGCCAAGTTACTACTAATCTCAGTATGAATGGCTTTGACCTTGAGTCTCTTGTATACTTCAAGATAGTTTAATTTACTATATTAACAGTAGTTCTAGGGCACATCACATTCATAAGGAGCCAGTTTGACATCATCTGAAAAATAAGCAGATAAAATATTTTTTTCAATAGTTAGAACACGAAGCAAGCAACTTGGTATTTATTTTCTTTCCTTTCTCCTCCAGTGTGGAATAAAACACCAAGTATATTGATAATTGTTCAGACAAACCCATGAGTCATATTATCACCACTGCACAGACCCCCAAAAACCACACTAAGAAATAATAAACACTTGACGATTTATTGATGCTTGCATTATTTATTGGGCTTGCCAATGATTGGCTACACATGGAAGAATATTTCACAAGAATATTATAATTTATTAGACAACTTCTTCACTACCTCAGCATTTGAATTCTGCGTCTGTGCACAAAAACTATCTCTTCCACTAAGACAGCTCAAGTCCTTACAGACATTTATTCTATAAGTATCTAATATTTTTAATTAACACCAGATAAAATATCAGTCACTCTTCCCATTGAAATAGAAATTGCTGTAACTAATATTATTTCATCAGTTTCTTAATAGTCTGTCTTTAGTCATTAAGTACCTCAAAAATGTCTTCACACAGAACTCGTAATTCATCAGCTAAAATGTGTGTGTATGGACTTGTGATTTTGCATAGAATTTTAAGGTGCTCATGGGCCTATGAAAGCTCATCTGTGGTCTTCTTTAGATTCACACCTTCATACTTGGTAGAAAAGGGGGTTTGTATGCATGATGGCCTTGGGCAGAAATCTGAGAAAATTCTCTACCAAATTATCTTTATATTTCACTAAGAGACAATGTGACCTGCATAGAACTTTGGGGTGGGGGTGGTTGTCAAATGATCCTTTACCAAGGTATTTCCTTTTGTCAGTCTTAAGTAGCTGGGTATTCTGCCATACTACTGTTGGTGTCATCAATAATAACATGTGGGTAGCAACACTGCGGCCCACAAACCCGGCAGTTCCCAGGGTTACTTTCATGGGTCTAGAGAATTCTCTGGCCAAAGATTGGTGTTGCATCTGTCACGTAAGTGTCTCACCAAAAGTGTTATTTCCACTGCCTTAATGTTTTTTTGCTTCTTGACTTCTCTGGGTAGTTTCTTGCGGGTTTTGGTGATCAGGGCAAAGACAGAAGGTTCCAGCTCAGTTTGGGCTTGTCTGTTCTGAATGGTCAGTTTCACTATAATCCTGACCCTTCTAGTCATCAGGTGCCTTGGCAGTGTCATCAGCAACCTCTTTTGGAGACAAAACCAAGGGACCAGCTTTGGAGGCCAGGGCACATTTGGTACCAACTTTCTCAACAGTGCACCTCAGTGTAGGACTTAGCTTCTGTTGAGGTCAAACCTGGATGGCATTGCTAGGCAGTTGATGTGGGATAAATCCGGATGTAGGACCATGAAAGAAACTTATGCCTTGCTCTCTTCTGATTGGAAAGCTCTTCATATAGTTTTTAGATGTCAATCTTTTGTTGTAGAAGGCGCTCTCTTATAACCCAACATGAGTACTATTTCATGTGCACATATATTTTCTGTATAATGTTGCTATGTTCCAGAACATAGCCAAGAAAGATGAGAAAACAAACACCCATATTTAAAGGTAGGAATATATTTCAATAGATGCAAATACAGATATTGGTTTAAACAAAAACTTAGATAAAGGAGCCCCTAATATCTTTACCCAGAACTTCTGTACTATCAATTTAAGCACAATTTACACAGACTGATTAGTTGGTTTCCCAGCTCATATTGGCTTAGAAAATGAAGTGTTTGTTGGCGGCAGGAATACCAGCAATACTGTGATGTGAACAACAACAACAAAAATCCCACTGAAGAAATAAAAAATAAAAGTGCCAAGTCCTTAAGGAATAGAGTAACTACCATAATAACCCTTGAGAACAGTTCTGGAAAACAATGCATGCTTCAAATGATTCTCTGTTCTTTGACCTCAGTTTAAGGGGGGGTGGGACCCAAAAGGAAATACTTTAGATTTTAACAAGAGGTCCAGTAAAGAATGGTCAAATAGCAACTTTGCCTTGAACATAGTAACTAATACATATCAAACAACTCAGTCATCGTTTATGACAGATAAACGAAGTGTAGTTGTAATCATTTTGCCCTATTATTTGATGCAAATTGTACATGTTTGTGTGAGTACTTGAATTGCATTGAAGTTTCTTTTGCTGTTGCTCATGTTCAGTAATTTACTTAGGTTGTTCCCATGGACTAGGATGGTATTAATGAATATTCGTGTTTATAAGGAGAATACACAAGCATATGGGGGATGTGTATTTGGCTGCAGAATGAGAATTCAGTATAACCTGTTTCACAGAAATATTTAGTTTGGATACAGATTACTTTCTTTTCCTAGGAGAATGGTTTCAGCTGTCTTGCTTGCTGATACCTTTGATTGCTCTTATATAAACAGTAAAGACACTTTGCAGCTATAGTTTTTCCAGGGCTTCTGGGCAGATAATGCTTTTAACAGCTTTTTCAAGTCTTCTTAGGAATGTTTCAGAAATGGTAGGTTAGAGGTTGGTGCAAAAAAAAAAAAAAAAGTCAACAATTGAAAGGAAATCACTGCCAATACAAATAATGGATGTCATACTTTTAGGTCTGTTTTGGAGAAGGTTGAATTTTTACGTTTTTCTCTACAAGTCTGCTTCCTTACAACCCCCTTTTCTTTTCCGTATATCTTCACCTAACCCCAGAAATTACTGTATTTGGCTTAAAATTACTAAAAATTGCTCCTTAATACTGGGGCAGTCTGGCTAATGGACCTAGGTCAAAATAATTGATCCTGAAGACAAGGAAATCCACCCAAATCCTTTCTTTATGCTCTTCCTAATTTCATTACATGCTTCACAGACAGCCAAAGCTGGGTTCAGAAATGACAACTATTACACAGTGTTTGAATCCATTTGCCTCATATAGGTCTGTTCCATCAGAAATAAAATATCTCACAAACACACTTTTATCATCCTTTCCCCTGTCTCCTACAAAGGTTAAAACAGAGAAGAAGGGGGAGAAGTGCAAAAAGAATTGGTCAGTGTAAACATGAGAGATATTGGTTAATGCCAACATAATAGTGTTTATTCTAATGTAATATGAAGAATAAAGCAATAAAATGATAATGGTAAATAATTTTCATGGCATAGAAATATGCCCTAAAGGCAAATAACATTGTAAAAATAATAAAATTAGTTTTAATTATGGGTGTGCAGTTCTATATTATTAAAATACCAGCGAAGTCCAGGACACTAATATATAAATATAATTTTCTAGAGTCGTGGAAAATAGACAAGAAAACAATTTTCATATGGAGCCTGAGAAATAAATTAAAAAGTAAACTATTGGTCTATTCAATTGGTCTATTAAATATTGATTTATTCAATAAGTAGCTACTATATATGCCTACCGTGTTGTCCCGGTGTGGCCCTAGGCATCAATTCAGTAGTGAACTTCTTTCTTTAGGAGCTTATATTCCACGAGGGAAAACAACAAAAGGTAAATAATTGAATAATATGTATCATTTGTTAAATGCTAAAAAGTGTTGTGGAGAAAAAGAAGGCAGAGAGCAAAATCAAACACAGAGGAGGTTTGAAATTTAGACTAGGGTGGTGAGGGAAGACCTCACTGAGAAGGGGACATTTGAGAAGGTCTGAAGTAGCTAATCATGCAGCTGACTTGGGCAGGAATGTCCCAGGTGGAGGCAGGAGTGTTCTGGCACATTCCATGAACAGCAGGATGGCCCAGAGTGGCTTGAGAGAATGAGCAGGAGACAGCAGTGTAAGAGGCCAGATGAGCCAAAAAGGGAAATTGGAGCAGCCAGTAAGGTCAGAACACCAAGAAAGTGTGCTGAATGCTACTAGGAACTTACCCAGGGATACAGAAGTGCTGATGCATAGGGGCACGTGTACCCCAATGTTTATAGCAGCTCTCTCAACAATAGTCAAATATGGCAAGAGCCTATATGTCCATCAACTTATGAAGAGATAAAGAAGATGTGGTTTATATAGACAATGGAATGCTACATGGCAGTGAGAAAGAATGAAATCCTGCCATCTGCAGCAACGTGGATGGAACTGGAAGGTATTTTGCTAAGTGAAATAAGTCAGTCAGAGAAGGACAGATGTTTGTTTTCACTCACATGTGGATCTTAAGAAACTTAACAGAAGACCATGAGGGAAGGGAAGGGGAAAAAATAGTTACAGAGACAGAGAGAGAAACAAACTACAAGAGACTCTTAAATACAGAGAACAAACCGAGGATGGATGGGAGAGTAGGGGGGAAATGGTTGATGGGCATTGAGGAAGGCACTTGTTGGGATGAGCACTGGGTGTTGTATGTAAGCCAATTTGATAATAAATTATTTGTTTTTTTTTAAAAATGTGCTGAGTGGAAGCCAAGGAAGAAAGTGTTTCAAGGAGAAGCTGTATTCAGTTTTTCTGACATTTAAGTAAGACAGAAATCTAAGAAATGACCCTTGGATTTAGCAGTGTCCTTGTGATATTGACAAGATCGGTTTCCTTATCGATGTAGCAGTGAGCACGTAGTGGCAAGTCTGATTGGGAGATAGAAAGCAGAGATGCCTACTTCAGAGAGTTTCACTGTAAATGAAAGAAGATAAATAAGAATCTGGGGATCGTATTTTCTTGTTCTTATTGTCTATGATACTGTAATCATGATATGTTTTCATATTGATGGGAATGATCCAGTTGAGGCTGAAAAAGAAATGATGTTTGCAGGAAAGAGGGGAGCATCTAGCACCATTGAGGGTTTGACCATAAAGAAAGTCATGGTTAACATGTCCATAGTTACCGTCATAACAGCACTGTATATGGACACTGGTGCACAGAGCTGATGTGGAGGTGGAAACAAATTTTTCTTCTGATTCCTACAGTTTTCTTAGGGAGGAGGAAGCAAAGTTGAGAGAGAATGGATGGGGAATAGACGTTAGGGAGCCAAGGGACTAGGGAAATGCAGTGTGATTGCTGGGAAACACTACTGAGCCACTCAGTGAATTTCATTTGAGACAGGACTGTTGTGTTTCTCTTCAGCTAGTCTCCTGCTTTCGTTGTAAATGCAGAGCAGGTGGAAAGTTGGAATGAACATGGTTGGAGTTTTGCCAGACCAATCCAGTGAAGCAAGAGGGAGTGAGAGAATGGAGGGTATTTGCAAGGAAGGGCTTACGATGAAGAACCACATGGAAGCTGGGTAAGCAGGGCAGCAAAGACACAGGGGATGCAAGACAATGGGGAAAAAAGGTGGCAACCTTGGATTTTAGGTCGTCGTGAAGCTGATGCTGAAATGAAGGTTCTAGAAAGAGTGAATTAGAATGGTGAGAGCTACGGTTTAAGAATGGGATGCCTAGATGTGAAATTATACAGGGGAGAGCCACAATTCTTGGCAATTTTAAAAAGGCCTAGAGAATGAGCAGTGGGAGGCGATAGGGTAGAGAGCAAGGTTACCGGAGGAGAGGAGGTCAAGGAACTGGGAGTCAGTGTGACTCTCTACCTGGATATAGTGGAGTCACCAAGTCACCAAGAAGAAAATCAGAAGACATACTTAAGAAGCTCCAGGAGCTGAGTTAGCTATTTCACCTGCAGGTAAAGTGATATGCTGTTCATGGGAGTAAAATTGGCTGCACACAAGAAGTGAAGAACACGGAGACACAATGAATGATGATAGAAGAGGTTGAGGCTGTGGGAGATTTTGCTGGTAATTTCCCTCGAGTATCGGTGGAAAGGTTTGAGGATTGGTGAAAGATGAGAGAAGGAATATTAGTCAGGCTGTATGAGGATTATATTGTGGGGCTGAGGGTCACAAGAGTCCTGAGCTTCTGGGAATGATTGATAAAAACAGAGATAAACTTGACAATAAGATTAATTATTTTGTATCCTTTCTTCTTCATGGAGATGTAATTGAAACACAACATTGTCTTAATTTTAAGTGTACAACATAATGATTCAATATTGTATATATGATGAAAAGATCACCACCACCCTAAGTCTAGTTAATATCCATCAGCACACAGGATTAGTTCTGGTTGTATCTAAACTCAAAGGTGGTGGTGAGCTATGAGCATCCAATGAGCAAGAGTGTGGGGCTGGCCAGGAACATGCAGGGGTCTGGGTCTCCTCAGTCCCATGAGGGTGAGAAGAAAGTGTGTGTATTGGGGAGTAGTCTTATCTGAGCCATTCAGACCTTCAGGGTCCTCTTGACTCCCTTTACCAAACAGAAAAGCCTTTTAGAAACATTTTTTTTTAATATTTATTTATTTTTGAGAGAGAAGGAGAGAGAGACAGAGCGTGAGCTGTGGTGGTCAGAGAGAGGAAGATACAGAATCCAAAGCAGGCTCTAGGCTCTGAGCTGCTAGCACAGAGCCTGACGCAAGGCTCAAACTCATAAACTGCAAAGATCATGACTTGAGCTGAAGTCAGACACTCAATTGATTGAGCCACCCAGGTGCCCCTGAAAAGCCTTTCTTAATGAAGCAGGCCCTGTGTGCCTATAGTTCAATTGCAGCGCTTTATATACCAACTCATTTATTGGAGCAGAGGCTCACAACAAATGCTCTTCCTTTAAGTTCCTTTTGTGTCTACCATAAAATAAGAATGAACATATGATACTGCCCTCTTTCAAGCATGTATTTTTAATGCACATAGTCGACAAGAACACATTTTCTTCCATTGGCCCAAGCTTCCTAATGTTCATAGATTTCTTTTTAACATTTGCTACTTAGTTCAAAGTGCAGTTTTTCCTGGGGAGCCTGGGGAGCTCAGTTGGTTAAGCGTCCGACTTTGTCTCAGTTCATGATCTCACGGTTCGTGGGTCCGAGCCCCGCATCGGGCTCTGCGCTGACAGCCAGCTCAGAGCCTGGAAGCTGTTTCAGATTCTGTGTCTCCCTGTCTCTCTGCTCCTTCCCTGCTCACGCTCTCTCTCTCACTCTCTCTCAGAAATAAATAAAACATTAAAAAATTTTAAACTAACAAAAAGTACATTTTTTCCAGAAAGGTAGCTATAAAAAAATAACAGTAACACATATTTGAATTATTACTGGAAGGGCATGTGGACTTTTTTTTTTTTTTTTTGCCCTTCAACGTAGGAGATCACTTTTACATCAAATCAGGTGAACCCCAAACCTAAAAAGCATTGTAAATATGCATGTTGTAGACTTGCCTAGACAAACTGTGAAAACAGTACCTGATTTGCCTACAGAGCAAGGATTGGGCACATGGGGGAACACTGACTACCTCACTTCTCCTGGCTGTTTATAATTCTTTTTATACTCGCTGTGGAAGTGTGTATACTCCTACTAATCAGTTTAGCCATGGTGCGTAAAATATGCATGAGCACTTCCATCAATACCAGGGAAACAGCACTCCTTCCCTCAGTTCACCTTGCTACCCTGGCATGGCCAAGAAGAGGTCTCTTACCTGTACTCATGTATTCATTCAACACATTCATGTGGGGCTTCAACTAGATGCTGAAAATGTAATGAAAATCCAAAATAGATCAAGTTCATATGCACATGGAGGATCCTGCCTAGTCAGAAGGGCAAATACTAACACACGTAAACTCACAAGTTGAGTCCATCGTAGAAAAAAAGAAAAACAGTTCTCTGCTAGCATGTAACCAGGCAAACATACCCAGACTCTGAGTTTCTGTGTGTGTGTATGTGTGTGTGTGTGTGTGTGTGTGTGTGTGTTTGTACATTAGGGAGGGTCAGAGAAAGCTTTCTTGAAGAAATGATAGTCACATGGGCTGACCTTGAAGGAAGAACTTAAGTAGGAATGGGGTGAAGATTTCTAGCCAGAGAGAACATGTGCAAATGGCCTGTGGCAGTGAGCAAATGGTCCATTTGAAAAATTTAAAGAAGGTCAGTGTGGCTAGAATAAGGACAGAGAAATTACTTGAAGGCAGCCTGGGACATGAAGTATCTTGCAACTTCATGCAGGAATTGTTTTCTCCTCTTCTTTGGCAATTTTTGGCATGGTCAATCCCAATTATCAATGATCTTGAGGAAACAATAGAATCATACATGTGTTATGTCTTAAGCATCCGCAAAACTACCCACCCAGCAAGCTCAAGATCTTCTTTTCATAATCAGTTTGAACATCAGATGTTCCCTGTCTCTGTTCCCTTAGTTTTTTATGTATCCTTAAACTATATAACCCTTAACAAACTGTATTACAGAACTGGCCTTCTGTATTCTACTCCTTCACAGAGACTGTATTATATCATATCTACACTGTATCTTACAGTGACTGCCTAATAGTAAATTAGGTGACTTTACTATTGCTCAATAAATGTTTATTGAATTGAATTATCCTAAACATTTCAGATTCTTTGGATAAAGACATCACATAAAACAGTTTGTTAGGATATGTGCGTGGACACTGTCTCATGAATGTGTTTACTGAAATAAACAAAAATAAAGCATATATTGTAATGATACTTAATGAGAGAATATATATGGGTATTTTTGGAAAACAATTAATTAACTAAACCAAACAAGTTACCAATGGTATCACTAACTTGTACATATCATGTATTATAGTAAAATATGATTATCAATCTGTAGCTTCAGACAGCTGGCCTCTCGGTATGATATGTATATTATCCAGGATTTGCCATCTATTAGAAATATATTGGCTTGCTTAGTTACTAAGAATTAAGGATAATTTTTTAAATAATTTTAATGTTGCAGAATTAGCAGCAGTTTTTAAAATTCATCCCAGTTGTGATTTCAACAGCCGGTTCTGTACAGGAGAGTAACAGTCCCACCTACTGAATTGTATAAATGCCCAACCAAATAAAAATGCTTATTTTTATTAAGATTTTATTAAGAAGCCTTTGAATTGTAAGGGATATATACTGAAAACATCCTTCATCTCCTCTGGAGCTCTGGGTAAATAAATGATGAGTGGCTTTTTAGAAGATCTTTGCATCTCATTACACAGCAAAGTTATGGAGTGTCCGGTATGTCAGATAACAACTTTTTGACCCAACTGTTGGGAATTTTATAGCCCCTTTCAAAATAATGCTAAGTAGTAAAATATAATTCCCAATATATTTATGCTGGGGATATTTGGGGAAAATATGTCATTGGTAATCACCATTATTTAATGATAATGGTTGAAATACGAGCTTTCAGTTGGAATGTTAAGCCTTTTCCAGTTAGTATTTCCCATTGAATAAAATACCAAAGTAATGACAATTGCTCATTTGAAATGTTCTTGTTTTGGTATACATGTACTAGTCATACATTATTGATTTTAAGAAAAGTTGTGAAAATATGTGACAGGATCATCTGCATTCTTCTATTCCTATTCATCTGTAAGAGAATAAGAATACTAAGAGAATACATATACATGTGTGTATGTGTGCACGTGTGTGTGTTTTGTGTGTGTTATAGGACAGTTATATAACTATAGAGCTTTTCGTAGTTGATACATGATGTTACATTAGTTTCAGGTGTAGCACTCAGTGATTCAGCAACTCTATACATTCCACTGTGCTCACCACAAGTGTAGCTACCATCTGTCACCACCCAATGTTATTACAAGACCATTGACACTATTCCCTCCACTGTACCTTTTATTCCCATGATTTATTCTTTCCATAACTGTGGAGCGTTTTCTTACTGTTGTTCTTGGTTCTTGGTTTGGGGGAATTTTGATCCCGTGGGGATAGCAATACGATCTCAAACCTCAGTTCTTCAGCAACAAACATTCAAACCTAAATCAGAAACGGTTGCCCCTATTTCTCTTTGTTAAGGCTGACACAATCTTTAGGTTGACCCAGGGAAACCATGGCTTATTATTTCAGGGACCAAATACTGCCTTAAGGATGTTGTCAATCTGCCCTGCCATTCCTGGAATATAACTAAAAATGTTATGAAACTAGTAGGGGTGTAAAATAATGCTATGTTGAAAATGTTATTTTTCTCTGAAATATATGGATGCTTGAATGAACTCAAAGGGTCTGTGATACAAGAAAAAATTTAAATAGCAATTAAGGCATTTTTTTTTCTTTTTCCAGCATATAAAGACAAGGAAATGTAATGGTTTTAATAATTAAGGATGCAGACTAATGAACACATTTTGCAGTACCAATAAAAACTTCCTATTATCATCTCTATTTTTAAGAATGAAGAAGGCATTTCCTTAATGCACTTCACTGCTCCCTTTGCCAGCTCTGTTCAGGCTCAGAATTTGATCATAACATTTCCAAATTGTAAAAATTAAAAAATAGCATTAAAATTGATTTAAGTCCCACTTTCTAAATCAGTTAACCCAAAGGTTAAGTGCTACTGCACTTGACCTAAAAGAGAGTTTGGTCCCCTTTTATAAGACCTGAGTGTAAGAATAAAGACAGCGTTTTTCTTCTTCTCTTTTTTAAAGAAGCCACATGTAATGTTCTCTGAGTTAAGTTTTACCATTCATAATGAATGCAGTCTCGCCATTCAAATGCGACCATAAGTACACAGAAGATAAGAATTTAATTAAATGTAGATTAAAACCAAACAGGAAAACACACTAGCTGATAATTTTATCCCATCCTCTGGCCATATTTTTTATACTTCCTTCTTGTTCTTCTTTGGGCTATAGCTTATCAACATGCCGATAGTACCATAACTCATTACATCTGATGGTGCGGTGGAAATGTGCGGGCTCTGTGCTCGGATTTCCAAGGCACTTAAAATGCAAAGCATGTAAATGTCTCTGTTAAATATAGTAGTGTGGTAACACTGGTGAAGAGGAAGTGATTCTGAAGAAATCCTTAAACCTCTTACAAGATGCATTAGTATTGCATAGTAGCAAATGAAATTTTCAAAGTGGAACCAATTCATGTGTTCACACGTCTGTGGTATGGCTTAATATTTTGAGGTTGAGCTGTTTTAGCAGTTGGCAAGTTTGGGTACCAATCAACTCTCTTAGTTTGCTCCAGTGTGCGAAGGGTTTGATAACGGGCATCTGTATCACTTTTTAGGAAAATGGTGTTTTTTCCATCGTTGACCATAATGTAGTAACGGTATCTTTGTACTTGAATGTTGTTCTCATTAATCTTCAATAAGACATCTCTAAATGACTTCCTATTATTTGATCTGAATCTCTTGGGACTGTGAAGGTTGAGTCCACAAAACCTCAAAGATAAAAAGGTGGAAAATAAAGGCATTAAGACAAATTTATACAAAGACAATGTGTGTATATATATTTTTATATGCGTAATCAGCGTATCTCATTTTTTCTAATAATTGTTTCTAATCATTATAAAAATAGGCAGTGAACAGTTAGAATAAATTCTTGGTCGTTGTAAAGGAAGGCTCTGGACTAAACACAATTTTTTAAAATCCTAAAGAGAATATATGTTGAATTTGTTAATTAAATATTAAACTTAGGTTTATAATGGCAATGCATTCAACGTGCAATCCTGATTTATTAAGTACTAGTAAAAGATAATAGAATCATTTATATATTTGCAGTTTTTCTAAAGCTAAGGGCCTTCAGAAGTATAACACACTTTTTTTTCTTTTTTAGAGCAGGCATAAAATGTCAAGGGCATTCTGTCTTTTGAAAGGTAAATAATTGGTTGCTTTTTTTCTTTTGGCAATGGGCTATTTGGCTCATACTAATGAATAGAGTTTTTCAATTAAAAATTGATCTGAAAAAATGATTTATGATTTTGCTTCTTTATTGTAATTTTGAAGTTCTTGATGGTTTGAAGTACTACACACATAGCACCACTTTCTCTACATTAATTGTCACATGACCACTTTCCACCCGAATTGGTGTAATATGACACATTGACACAGGTACCAATTTTGCCTTTAGGAATAAATCAAAAGGATTAACTCAATTTTTAAAGATACCAGAAATTTCACCATCTAGGGAAATAGTGTTTAATGGGGCCAACCTCTGTTTTCTTCCCATTAAATCATAGAGGAAAAAATGAGAGTCCCAGTATAGAAATGAGCTGAATGGCTGGCCCTCGCTGGACATCGGGGCTATATCCAGACTACTGGATATACCAGGACATCGTTAATCGCTATCAACTCATTTTCCTTCCATTCCCTTTTCATAATGTTGTTTCAGTGGTGATATTAAGAAGGAATAAAATAAAAGTACAGAAAGTAAAACTAAAGTGCAAAATGCAGAAACATATTTTGGGGTTTTGAAAGGATACATTAAAAATGCTTTTGTCTAGGTGCCTGGGTGGCTCAGACGATTAAGCATCCCAACTCTTGATTTCAGCTCAGGTCATGATCTCAGGGTCCTGGGGCTCTGCGCTGGGTGTGAAGTCTGCTTAAAATTCTCTCTCTCTCTCTCTCCCTCTCAAAAATAAAATAAATATTACCCCCCAAATGCTTTTGTCTGCTAAAAATTTTTAAATGTAAAATATAAAAAGAAAACCTATTAAGTAGTCTGCATACATCTGTGTAATGTGTAAGAGGTAAAATCTCCAGTGTCTAAGGCACTCTAAGAAATGATAGATTTAAAAAACAAAACAAAAACTCCAAGATTTCTTTAAGCATTAAGTGTAATAAATTCTCCTCTTTCATCAAACATATATTTAAAGGCAAATGGAGAAAAATATCTCTATGAAACACATTACTTCCATCCACCATGGGCTCCAGTCTACCTGAGATTCTTTTCCTTTAAGAAGCTCTAAGAACCTCCTGCGTACATTACAGAACACTGTTATGGTATGTTCAGTCGTGGTTGTGTTTTTCTCCATTTAGGACTGCCAGAGCTTCAAGAACAGTCCTGTCCATCATGCCAAAAGACTGTTAGGTCCTAACCAACAAATACTGTTTTTTAAGATGGGAGAAGATGAGAGGGATGAAGGGAGTGAGAGGGAGATGAGGAGAATGGAAGGAAGGAGAGAGAAACGAAGGTTACGGGGGGAAGAAAGGATAGACTGAAGGAGAAGGGAGGGAAAGACAGAAGAAAGAAGGGAGGCGGAGGGGAATTTAGCTACCCAGAAAAATACCCTTCTCTTATCTCTAGTACTTTCTCAGGCTAGAAATGATGCCAGTTTCAGAAATGAGAAATGAGCATGATGACTATTTTAGGGAGAAAAACATGGAGGTAAAGGAATGTAAGATTGCATTGGGCCACATCCATGAGTGTCCGTGACAAAAAAAACAAAGAACAAGAAATCTACACTTGGTAATTCTTTGCCAAGGGCAAAACATAACCAAATGGGGCTAGGGTTTATTGAATACCTACTGTGTGATGAGACTTTATGTTATTTCATTGAAATCCTAAAAAAAAACCAAAAACCTGTAGACTGAATTATCCTCATCTTACAGATGTAGAAACTGAGCCTCGGGAAGTAGGGGTAATTTACCTGCCTTCAGAGGGTGAAGAGAATGGGGGCGCCTNGAAGAGAATAGACTCCAGAGTGGTGCATGAGCAAGTCTGTCTCACTAGCATCTCTCAGTTACTTACCGCTGCGACTAACTCTGCTGCTTCCAACGCTATGACGTTAGGTAATTGTAAGTGCATTTTATCTGAAGTGAAATCACCTTAGTAAGTTGCTCCAAAAATACTTTTTAAGCTGCAATATTTTAACTTAAAATATTTTTAAAATTTTATGAATGTTTTTTAAAATCAGTATTATTCAAGGCAGGTGAAACCAGATTGGTATAATAAAATCTTTCTGAAAAGCAAAAAAAAAAAAAAAAAAAAAAAAAAAAAAACA
>NW_027533334.1:1516941-1521458 GCF_008692635.1 Crocuta crocuta | reverse complement strand
AAAAAAAAAAAAAAAAAATGCATATTTCTAAATTCTGCAGTAGAAGTTATTTCTGTCACTATTTTATTGGGGTGCTTGAGAGATGAACAGTTTTGCACCATATAACATATGTGTCTATTCTGATGACGTATCTTTGATGACTATACTTTGAGCTTTTCTTTAATTTTTTAATGTTTATTTATTTTTGAGAGAGAGAGAGAGACAGAGCACAAGCAGGCGAGGAGCAGAGAGAGAGGGAGACACAGAATCTGAAGCAGGCTCCAGGCTCTGAGCTGTCAGCACAGAGCCTGATATGGGGCTCGAATCCATGAACAGTGAGATCATGACCTGCACTGAAGTTGGACGCTTAACTGACTGAGCCACCCAGGCACCCCTGAGCTGTTAACCTTAGGGCTGAAATGAGCAAGAGTAATGCTCATAATTTGCTTGATTCAGAAGAGCAACATTGGCAGAGAATAACTAATTTTGCCAAGAGGGAAATTGGTGAAATGTATCATAGAAGCGACTATGACATTTTAAATGTAAATGTAAGAAATCTAGGGGTGGGGTGGGAATATACAAAAAGGATTTTCATAGAAACAGGCTTATCCTGCAACAAAGCTGCTAAAGACAGCTCTGGCCACCCAGGATATTTTAACTCTACCCTTTGTCTGAGGAAGACCATGGTCCCATCAAGCCCTGTCATAACTGAATTATCAGTTTAGCATGCAGGCTTTTAAGTGACTACAAGGGAGATTTTTCCAATCAAATTTGGTACTGTGTTCAAAATATTCTCTATGTTAATGAAAACTGTAGGAAAATGTGAAAAGGTAAAATGTTTCCCTACCGATAATCACACCAGGCTGACTTTAAACATTTCTATTAATGCTCAAAAGTACAAGCCCGATTTCTTCCCTCCTTTCCAAACTCTGTTACATTTACACAGAAAATCCAAAATGGATCACCAGAGCCTGCAGGGCTAGGAAAAAAAAATATGTCTCAAATAATTAAATAAAATAATTATAACACAGAGTAGAAGTTAAAGTATTACTAAAATATTTCTGTCAGTGGGTAATTTAGTCACCTCCACAGCAGTGGCAAAATTGGAAGTCGGGTTATAACAAATGCGTGTTACAGCATGAAACAATAACACGTTCTTCCCGGGAAAACTAAAATGACAGGTGTGGCCATTGATGCTTTAAGCATATACTCTGACCTCAAGAATCACAATCTGCTACAGTCTGTAGAGCACAAACTATGGAGTCAGAATTGTGTTGAGGGAATGAATTAGAAAACGTCATATAGGACCTTCATATTATTTACTGTTAAAATATGTATTTCAGTATCTTATGGAGGTAACATTTAAAAAATAAAATGAAAATAAACATCTCCCTGACTGCTTACTTCTCCTTCTCATTTTCTTAAGCACAGAAGGAGGTGTGTGAATTATGGAGGCTATATTTACGTAGCTTTTTAAATAGATGATGCTGTGGTATTTGACCTTAGGTACATTATAAAAAAAATAAAATTCTTCAACCGAGTGTCTCTTAGATATATTTGAAACTGGATTCTTGCTGCATTTTTTATTTAAATGGGTTGCCTTAATGATCTGGCCTCATAGATTTCAGAATTATGCAAAGATGAAAATAAAACTAGCATTAGTTAAATTCATATTTCTGAACTACATTCGTTATTACATTTTGTAGTTCTCTGTAGAGCATTACTTTGTGCTTGGTTTTGCTCGTATTTTCAATTCTGTCTCATTCTCCGTCACAATTTTTACATTATAACCCACTGAAGATTTTCCTTTTTTTTTTTCATTTCGGTAACCATTATTTGAATCATAAAAAAATACATTACTATTTTCATAATGTACTGCTCATGTGACAGTTTTTGAACTTTAATATTCTTTTCTCTAATGTGCCGGCTTAGCAGCCTATAAAAGAGACATATTGTTTGTAATGTTTCTTACCCACAACAAATGATGTGATTCTGGGTTTTATGAAATGGCAGTAGTTTTCTAAATTTGTGATTCTTCTGTGTTCCGTTGTCAAGAACAGTTGTACATCTGCTCGGCACAGACTTTCCGAGACTATGAACTTTAATTGAGGAAAAATAATGAGGGTTCAGGGACTCCTGATATGGAGTCGGTTGCAAACCAAGTGCTCTGGTGTCAGATCAATGGATTATTTACTCCTTTGTCATAAACAGGAAACAGTTGGTTGTTTGTGGTGGCTACACGCATATTTTAAAGCCTGTGTACATATTTTCTCCTTCCCTGTCAATGTAGAACATTTTAAATAGTGCTTAGTTTATGATTTAGCATAACTATATAGAATAAGCAAACAACACTTGTTCTGTTTTAATAATTAACCACCGTGTTTGAAAAAGAACTTTAGGAATGATTTCAGGAACGCATATCATATATGCCTCCAGCCTTTACCTCTCAACTCATATGGTCGCAGTCGTAAACCCTCTATATAATTGTCTAAATATTTTTCTGCCTCTCTTTATAGACCTTTGAAAGGAGAAAACCTTTTTTTCCTTCCCAAATACATAAGGAAACCTAAAATATAAATTGTAGATAGTTGTAAAATTTCATTGGGACACGCTGAGAGTCAGCACAAGGTTTTCAAGCCACTTGAACAGAATTTTCTCAGGAAATAATTGGGAGGTTGGGAAGGGTGAGGGGAAGCAAAGCTCAGGATCCTTTTCTGAGTTCAGAAAATAAGCATGTCGGCCTTTCGGTAGGCACGTGACTTCTGAGCATGTTGGAACCGTCTCCGACACACCTGAGCAGGACCAACCTAAGAGGCTAGGGTCACCCAAAGGGGGCGTGCTCCTCTCTCCACACTCCTCATTAGCAAACCAAACAAAGAGCTTTCGGATGCCTGGAATTAGCTGCAATTTCCACCACAAGGGACTTTTTGTGTTACATAATGATATGCTGGGAATTTAAATCCTAGGTTCTAGAGATCAGTGGTTTAAATTCTAATGATGGGTTTCGTGGCATGGAAATCTGACTTTTAACACTTGGAGGTTGGAGACCATAGAAACCATACCAGAAAGTTGATACACAGAGCCCACCCACGGACAGCTCCTCTGAACCCTCAGACAGTTCACACAAACCTCAGCTCTCAACCAGAAATGTTATAATTGAGCCTGTGTTTAGGAATAGTCTTCATTTTTACTACAAATCTCTCTTAATTTCTTATGGAATTGGGATTCCTACTGAAAACCTGATTTATGTTTGAAAGAACTGCCACCAGAGAAAAACAAATTTATGTCAAAAAAAAGAAACTTGAAGTTCTAAAATGCAAATTAAAAAATCAGTAACTTCAAAGTACATTCAACTAAAGTATGATATTTGGCAGTCTAATGAATTTGCCTTAAAGTATGAAGACGTTTTGGTAAAAAAAAAAAAAAAAGCAAATTTATATTTTTCTTGTTTGTTAACTATATGTTCATTGCCACATATGTAATAATAAAACAATGCATCTTTTCTACCACAGAGTCATGACAAATCTATCATCCAATGTGTAAATAAAAACAATATCTAAACTCCTAGTCAAATGAAATAATTGCTACTAGTTAAATGTGTCATTCCCTTAAGTGAGGATTGGATTGGATGTTTCAGCAAATGTCTGTACTCAGTATGGATCTAGTAACATTGTTAGCATATCTAGTGTGCTATTAGATATTTTAAAAAAGCTTATGTTTAGATTTTTAATTTATGCTTTCTAAGTATTACATGCCAGTATTCACTGCCTAATATTTTCCCCTGTTTCTAATCACAATAATAAATTTACTTACTATGGTAAAGTTGAATTTTCCGTCAGTAGTAGAGGAATAAGGCAAAAATGAAATCCATTTTTTTCCCCAGTGGGATGGATGGGGTTTCTAGTTCAGAGTCAACAAAATTTCCTTTGAGTCAAAATCTAGAATGAGAATCAAGGCAAATTGCAATTGTGAGCAATGAGAGATTATGGTTGCTCATTTCTGTTGATAAAATTTTAGGTTTAACTTAAAAAACAAGTTGAAGTTATATAATTTAAAAGCAAATATTCAACTATAAGTCTGTATTCAACTGGCTATATATAAAGAATTTATTAGATCCACTGTCTTGAAAATATGCAGCATCGGAAGTACCATTATTCATTCTCAGGCAGATGTGTTATTCTAAACAGCAGGAAGTAGTAAGTACAGGCTTCGAAGCTCTGTCATACCATGCAGAGATGAAAAGTTTGAGATGAAATGACATCAGTGAAAATTCTCTGGATAAAAGACATCAGGAGCAGAGTCTTTGTCTAGGACCCCTGATCTCCAAAGATGAATATTGTACCTGAATTTCTTGTCCCCTGATCTCCAGAGATGAATATTGTACTTGAATTTCTTGTTCTATCATCTGCCATTTTCAATCGAATCTAATTTCTCAAAAAGAATTTAAGAAGTGCGAGTTGTAAGAGAAAAGTGGTAATGACTAATTTTTTCTATCAATGGAGGTAAAGCATGTGGGTTTTTTTCTTTCTTTCTTTCTT
>NW_027533334.1:1498165-1516474 GCF_008692635.1 Crocuta crocuta | reverse complement strand
TAACAAAAATGTCACTGAGGGATCACAAAGAATAAAACCAGGACATGATCTGTAAGCCCAAACATGACTGTTGCAGAATTGGCCCCGGCTGTAGAAGCTTTAAGTAGCTACTATTAGGAGGATTTTTGTAGTGCGTGAAGAAGTCTGCCTAGATACAGACCTTCAGTGTATCTGCTCCCCTGCATTTTGTGATGGTGAGGGGAAATTTGATGGGTGCCTGTGTCTGCATGTGCGTGCGTGTGTGTGTGCGTGTGCGTGTTGTTGTAATCATTGTAGCCGCAGCCTCGGTAGAGATAGGGAAGGCTAACTCTGTTTTCAGGAAGACATTGGGTTGAATGAAAATGTGGCAAAATACTCAAAACTTTATTGTCTTGAAAATGAAACTTGATTTTCTTGGAAATAAAAATCATATAAGAAAAGCATGTGAGAGACTTCATAATGATTTTATTGACATAGTAAAAAATTATTTTCCAGCTGAAGTTTTGAGCCTACAATAAAACCTTTATGTCAAAAATTACCCTTATGCAAGGAGATTAAAGCATACTGCAGGCCTTTCAGAAATGCCATTTTCAGAATACCTTCTGATGATTATTGGTCTCTTTTTTCTGTAAAGTTCTATAGAGAATATATTTTAATTAGCTTTCACTTGATACTACTTCATACACACTGCCCAACTCTGACCCAATGTCTGATCATATAGAATACATTACAAAAGAACTGGTCATTTGAGTGCTTTATTATAGCTTTGCATTAATGTCAGGCATCATTTAGACAAGGCATTAAAAGTGTTATTTTAATGACTGAAGTGTGTTTGGTAGAAGAGGCTTAATCTTTATAGGAAGAACAATTTCAATTAGCTCTAAAATATTAATTTGTTGGTACAACTATATACTCTAATGTATTTGGCTACGAAACATCTTATGAATAATACATTGCTAGAATCCCCTTGTCTTACTATGTAACTAATACTGCCTTTAAAAAAGAAGGGTTGCTCACTTTATTACCACCATGAATCAGTTAATATTAAAAAAATACGTTTTTAAACACTTGACCATTTTCAACATCGAAGGCTATTTCCGTACCTCCTTCCCCCCTTAAGTAATTTGTAAGGCCGTAAATAAAATATGCAGTCTCTGGCTAGTAAGATATTGAATAAGTTTTAAACATGATATGACTATCTGTCTTAAAATTTTAAAGGTGTTTTTATTTATTTGTTTACATGGCAAGTGTGAGATATTCTCCCTGGAAACAGTTTGTCTCACGGTGGAAAGTGTGAAAATATGAGAACAAAAATGACTGCATACCTTAATCCTACCATTGTGTTTCTGGGAACTAAAAATGCTGCTGTTCTGGCTTTTACTCTCCTTGAATATCTCCCTGTAGCCTTATCTTTCCATTGTGCTGGCTGTTTATTGCAATATCTTGGCATTGGTTTTCATGGCTGCACATGTGGCCCTGCCTTAAGGTGAGTGAGAGTCACATAGGTAAAAACCCTGTAGTCCTTCTGAGAATGTGCTGTTTTTCTTACAGCAAACCAAAAATCTGTGATCGCTTCATAGACTTCTCCAGGGCTGCCTGTACAAGGCGAAACATAGGTAGCTCTTAAATGCCTGAACGCTGTACACCACTGTGGAACACTTGCCTCCTGGCTTGGATGGTGTTCATACTCATGTTACACCACACCCAAGCAGCTGGCTAAAAAGTGCACAACTGTTTTGGGCAGTCACAGGTTTCATACATCCCCGTAAATGCCCTCAAACAACCTAATAAAGTAGGAACAATGGCCTTTGTATAGATGGGCCTCTGAAGCATACATCATCTTGCCTACATCTCCTAGTGACTGTCGCCATTAACCCTGGCATCAGTCACGGGTAGCCTGATTATGCTCAAATATATGAAAACTAGGTTTTTTAAAAAAATATATAGCTCTCTTGCACAATGTAAGACTGGAGGAGTGAAAATGCTGAGTTTATAGCAAAGCAGAGCCACACACATGCAGTTTTTCAACTAGGTAAAGGAGGCTTTTGTAGTAGATTTCATGCAGCAGTTGGCATTGGCAGTATTGCAAAAAGAGATGTATTCTGTTGTGCTCTGTTTGATCAAGTGCTAAACCCGTGTGATCAATAGAGAGACAGATGTCGGGTGCAGATGGCGATGCCGTGATACCTGGGGCAGCGCGGGCCTGCCAGAATGACAGAATGGGAACAAGGAAGAGCAGCAATGCAACAGAATGTGACAAATGAAATTAGGGTTTATACTAGTCGATAATTTACAGCTAATACAAAGTGACAGAATTTTTCAGTACCCAGTATATTTTACTTCCAGTAATGCTATAGCCAATAAAGGCATATTTCATGCAACATAATAAAATGAAAGCTGTGGGGAAATATAGTCCAACCATTTTTTATTATGTTACAACTTTTAAAATTGATCCCTGAGAGAATACTAATAGCATGCAAGTCTTGTTAGAGTGACGTCTAAAGGCATTTTATCTCCAAATTTATAGCAGCCCTGTCACTTACTCTCATTGCAGATTAGACTCATAAGTTGAAGGGAGATAACTCTGTAGTGACCCCCAAAATGCATATGCTTTGCTTTAAAATATATATTACGAACAGCTCTTCTAGTCTGTTTATAACATTATAAAAACAATTATCAATTTCAACTTACTAAATAAACATTTTAATTTCCTATATTAATGGGAATGTTTAAGCAGTCACCTGTGTAATTAAAAATGAAAATCTAAGCACATATTAAAAATTTTCCTCCACATCCAGGCCAAAAGCCATAGTTCATATATTTGGGATATATTTTATGATTCTCTACTTCAAAATACATTGATAAATAGCTAGAAGTGACAGCTTGGGAGTAATGGTTGGTGAATCAATTGATATCCCTTTGTGACTCAGCCAGATTCTTTATATTCTTGAAGATGCACATCCACATTCTCTATAGGGACCTGCTATCAGTCTGGGAATGGTTTGGGAGGGTTGAGCAGAGACGTCTCTCAGCACCACTGTGCGGTGGGGTTTTTTTCTTTGCCTGTGACTCTTACATCCTTTGTTTTTCCTGCTCCTTTTGGGCTTCTGTTGATCTGAATGTTGCAGCCATGTCTGCAAAAGATAACATCATATAACTTAACGACATGGGACCTCTCTCCCTGCCCACCTCTCCCATTATTCAAATATTCACCAAGCAGTAGAATTTTAGTATCCTTTCTCAGAGCATCTGTAACCATATCCAGATGAAACTCCAAAGGTGAAGTGCCCACAGTGAGGGATGGTCTGATAAAGGCATATTGGAAAGTATAGGAATTTCTTAATCTTTATGCAGGTACAGTAATGGACAGCGAGACCCATGACTGCCTGTGCCATTGACAAATGCATATTAATAATATTAATGGGAGATAATCCCTGACTTCAACAAGCTTTCCTAAGTGCCTGCTTTGTGAATACCAAAGAGGACCCAAGGCATAGCCTTCAGCGGCGGTAACATATTTCATTCGCTTGAGTGGAAGCATTTACAACCACAGCATCAATGAATGGGGACAAGATCATGAGGTTCAGGGCAGTTCTGAAACTAGTGGGATTCTTGCTCACCTAAGACATTGCTTGGCAACTGAAAATCACACATACACACACACACACACACACACACACACAGAGCTCTATTTATTTACTCTGCATACAATAGTAGTTACTTTTATATAACTGCTACATTACACTTATTATCCATAGTTGTGTCATAATTCAAACTAAACTTAATAATAGATGGACCTATGGCTCTAAAATAAATATTTACAATTACTAAAAGCAATTTAGGATTGCTAAAAGTTAATATAGCAATAATATTGTAGATATTTCAGCAGATATTATGCTTTTGGGTATGCTATTTCCATTGAGTTTAACAACAAAGAACTTATTGCTCTATTTTTTAGGAGCCTCATTGTGAAATTTTAGAAACATTTGGGTTAGGAAATTCCTAACCTTAACTAGATCCTTAATAAAGGAGACTAGTTTCAGTGTGTATTCCTTAGTTATTGTAATTTACCCAATGTAAGAGCTGTTAGAGAAGGTGCTGTGCTCTGAAGGCTCATACCAGAAAGTATGATTCAGGTAGTTGGCCTATTAAAATATGAATGGACAATTATTTTTGGAAGATATCTACAGTTGGACTCAGTCTATATGAAACTGAACTTACTGGTCTGTGTTCTCAGGCATCTTCCTATTTAGATCATAACATTTCCTTCCAAAGATACTTTTCATATACCATTTGATAAGAGCTGGTCAGAAATGAGCAAGGTTATATATATTTAACTTGATTCTTATTATGTAGCTCCATTTCACACATCACAATGAGTAAGTGTAGGCTCATGGAAAGCCATTTCATTTCATTTCATTTCATTTCATTTCATTTCATTTGTAAGCTCTAAAAACTTACCTAGACTTGTTTCATGATGGCAGTATTTTTGGCATGGCATCATCACTTTACCCATCTGTCAGTTTTGATCTTGGAATCAGTTTAAAGGAGGCAAGGTATCAACTTTTTAATTTTGAAGGTGAAGAAAGTTAGACTCAGAAAAATTAGATGGACTCCCCACACTTATAGTAGCACAGGCTATATAAGAGTTCAGGTCTTGATTTTGCCATCATGGCCAAAGGTAAACAGAACACTAGCTATCCTGGGTTCTTTTACTAGGGCAAGATTCCTCTCCACAATATCAGCCTCATACATTCTTCATGAGTCAACTCAAAAGCCACCTCTTTTCTTGAGGCTTCCCCAACTATTGTAGGCATAATGATTTTCTCCTCCCATAAACTCTTATAAGTGATGTTTATATGATTCAGTTTGACACATGAATCATCCCTTAATGACTGCATGCACTTGTGTGTGTATGTGTGTGTGTGCGTGTGTGTGTATGTGTGTGTTTACTACTCAACTAGATAATAAGTTCCTCAACTTCCTTTACTAATATTGAACTGTAATCATAGTAGTCATCATAAAATGATGGATCCATTTATGCATGAATGAATTCAACCATGAATTGTTTTCATTCATCATGACTGTCTTTAATTTCGTTTCCTGTGTATTGGTCAAAGAAAGGATGACTCCTTAGTGCTCCTGATCATTGAGGTAGAGGTAATAATATCCCTTCATTTAACACGTTTATTGTTAGCTTATATGTGCTGGGCATTCTGATAGGTTTAAGGATATATTAGTGAACAAAACAGACAAGACTTGTTTTCTGCAGCTATGGAAGTTGGGTAATGGATTGGCAGAATTCAGGTCAGCCAGTGAGAGAAGAAAAGGGCAGTATATACCAAGGCAAGGATTTACGATTTTAGTTTAGCATTTATGTTTTTAAAGCAAGCAACTGGGACTTCTTTAGGTATACGGTTATAAGAAGATATATTTAAAAAATTAACAAACCCACTTTTGTAAGGTCTTAGCACTTTTCCAAATAGGCAATAGACTCTAATTAAAAATAAAAGCAAGTAATGGAGTATATCATTTATGCCCGAGTCACACAGGCTTAAGCCCCTTCTCTGAGCTACACATTTTATATGTACTATAAAATACTCAGATCAACTCTAGGAAGTGGGAGCTATTATCCCATTTTACAGAAAAAAAAAAAATGAACTGAGGCCCAGAATAAATCACTACCCAAGGTAACAGAGCTAACAAATGACCAAATTGGATGATGGAACATACAACACAAGTTTGTCATCTTTGACAACCTTTTATATTGTACCAAACTGGGTCATATTATCTCTCTTTCACCTGCCTCTATGTCAGAGGTCTTTTCAAGATGATGTGAGTTTCTGTGAACATATTTCTATGGGCATGATGAACATTGCATTTGCAACTGTCCACTGGCATCTCAATATATATAGCTCCATTAGGAAGTAAGGCCTGACTATGTCCAGCATCATGAGAGAAGAGAAAGCTACCACCCCTCTTTTTATGAGTACAGGCTGAGCACTTTAAGTCCCTGTATTCTTTACCCTCTGTGTTCCCCATTTCTTGACCAGAGTGTGTGTTCCTTGAATAGAGGTAAGTTGCTGAATAAATTAATAGTAACAATTATCTCTTACTTGTCACCTTATGTTTCATGCTACCTAATCTGACCAGCTAATGCTGGCCTATAAATTACAAATTCAGGAATAGAGGAAGTCAGTCAGACTATACTCTAAAAGTTTTTAAAAAATCTTTCTAAATTGTTCTTTTTAATGAGCTATAGTGAGGCTAAGGGAAATTTCATGATGCTTCATGAATGCAAGGGTGGGCATTTTCATTTCTGTACTATTAATGCCCCATTGGACTCAGGATAAGCTGACCCACTGGTTATATAAAAATATTTATTTTTTCTGAATTCCCTTACAAACTTTTGTGTATCACTTCTCTAAGAAATATATTTAACTCAGAAAAGTACAAGACAATGAAAGGGAGGAAACTTTACAGATTTTAACAGTATAAGCATTTTGTAAAAAGTTACAGGGAATTTGATTTTAAATAAGTGATATAAAAATGTAAATGTTATTCTTTGATCCCCAGAACTAAAGTAGAAACTCAGTACCTTTGTTTAAGGTCTGAAGCAAATAAATGCAGTAAAGTTGACAGATACAGTACAGGAAAAGCATTTAAGAAACACTTTGAACAAAAGTGAACAAAAGTTCAAAAGTGTAAGTAGTGGATTATTTTAGTGCTGCCCTTCCCATACAACATATGTATTATATATGTTAATGAATAGCCCTTTGAAAGTCTCTTGAAACTCAATTACACTGCCATACTTGTTCTTAACCTACTAAGAATATGTGTACTGATAATATTAATTCCAAAATGGCGCAAGGTCTTAGACTGAAATATTTAACTGTCCACACTTTAGTAAAAATTTTAATACTTGGATGAGTGATGGCACACTGAATATATATATATATTTTTTGTAATGGAGTTTTAGTGACACAGAGTGCACAGAGTTAACACAAATCCTCCTCTCCAGTAAAGATAGCCACCAAGGGTCCTGACTACAGGAGGGTCAGAGCTCACCCCAGTATCTATCCTCTCAAACCTTCATTTTGGTGTCACCTATATCATGTTAAACTGGCAAAACTCCTTGTGAGTGGGCACAGTGCCAACGTGGCAGATGGCTCTGAGCTGGGCATGCCAAGGGACCAGTATGTGCATCAAGTTTGACTATTAAAAATGGAGTTTCCATCCAGGAGTGCTGTTCATATAAATATTTTTGCACATTTATAGTTTTTATTTTTTAAATCAATGCCCGAACTGTGTTACACGTGTGCGTGTGTGTGTGCGCGCGTGCGCGCGCGCGCACACACACACACACACACACACACACACACACCTTCCCACAGTTGCTCTAGAATTTTAAAAATTAACTGCTTAACCAGATTTTGAATATAAACAAATCCAGACTCAATGGTATAGTATAGAAAACACATGATATAATCTCTAACCTTAGGTCAGTGTTTGCAGTGTAGATACATTGTTAACACTTAGAAAATCTTTATTAGTATGAATAGTATTTGTCAGTCATTTATTTATTGAACCTGATTTTTAAACTCCCTATTCAGATGTCTCTAAATGTGAATTGTACGTCATAAATATGCATATTTATAGAAAGTATTTATTAGAGAAGAAAATTAAAATATCACATCAATCATGATGACTTTATTTCTCCTTTTTCATAGTTCTGCTTGTTCTATCTGCCTAAAAAAATTCAATCTGTGATCTGAAAAGCAAAACAAAATCCCAATAATTTCAGACTCTGTGCAATTCTAAATATAAGTAAATCCTGAGAGTTTCAATCGTTTGCAGGTATTACCTATTTTCTGCATTCCTAAGGTATGGAATATTAGCAAGTGCCTATTTATTCCAAAAATGCAGTAAACAATAGAAGTCTGAAAACTAAACAGGGCCAGTCTTCTTTCATAACAGTCTGAAATTGGTAATATAAATCATGCCCCGAAAGGTAACCAGAACAGTATGCTTTCCAGGGACCAGTGCCTTCTAGGACAATACTTCAAGCAAGTGATGTTTTAAAACTGCCCGAATTGAAGCTTCCACGGGACAGGCTTTGTCATTCCAAGTAAAATATTTACAAGAAAGGGGCAGAGCAAACATTTTTGAAGCACCTGTCCCGTGCTCATCCCTGACCTATGTCCTTCCTGTAAAATGATCTTCTCTAACGGTCTCCACAATCCTCTGATGGTAGACAAGATAATCCCCATTTCCCAGGTGAGGAAATTGTGTCTCAGGAGGATTAAGTAAATTCCCCAAGGTCACACAGATGCTAAATATTCAGAGCTGTGTTCCTCACTCTGATTTGTCTGGTTTTTAAAATGCCAGCTCTATGCACTTAGTCACAGTGCTCATCTCTGCTAACCTAGCCAGTGGAATACAACCAATAGCAAGCTGGGTGATTCACTAAGGGTTTGGGGGTTGTTCTTCATATCTCCAGGAAGGGGATCACAAACGTCATGGTCCTAAGGGTAAGTGCAGCCAACCTGCCCAGAGCCTATCAGCATTGTAGGGAGACCTCTATTAACACAGAAAATCTGCCATTCTTCGGAACTGAATGATACACTAATTACTTTCAGGGTCTGGAAAAGGAAGAAGGATACAACTACTTGAGTAGGATATTTTATTGACTAAATTTTCATCCTGTTTTATTTTGAGTCCTTTTAAGATATATTGTCAAGACATAGGGCTCCCTTTGATCTTCTAGAACCATAGGAGGGGCAGGGAGTAGTCAAAATTGCAGTGGATCACCTTCTCCTACAGGGGCCAGACTTCAAAATTACAGGGTTGTGGTGTTAAAGTTAGATCACATTTTAAATTATGGGCATGAGGAGAGCATAGATATTGTGAAAATGTTTGAAAACTTAGGAAATATAGCATATATGTATTGATTTGAAAATTAAAATAAAATTGTAATAAAAATTAATTTTCAAAAATGATGTTTGCCAAATGTATTCAGGGTTTTCACAGATAATGTTCTCTTATAATTGGAAATTGAATAGATATTCCTTTTCTTGATTTTTACTATCTTTGATTTAGTATTCTTTTATTATCCTTGATTATTACTTTCTATTACTTTTGTCAATAATTTTCTAAACCAATGGCTTAAAAAAACTCATGGTTTTCTTGTCGAAAACAAAAACACTCAAGGTCTTCCACAGATGCAAAGAATATTGTAATAAGTTAGATTGTGCTCAAGAATGTGAAAGGGAATAACTGTTTCATTCGTAGACCCTTGACTCTATTATATTTCCCTTGCAAAATGAAATGTGGTTTTTTTATGATTTTTTTCTTTTAGTTTCATGGTACATTGCTATACTTGATGCGATTTCAGGGTAATTTTATACAATTTTGTAAATGACTTAAGTGATGTAATGCACTGAAATACACAGTAAGGTGTTTTAAAATCTGTCATTTCCATTTGGAAGAAAAACACCAAGTATTCAATAAGCATTTGAAAAGAAGTCAAATTCAGAACCCCTGGTGTGCAGAGAAGTTTGATTTACCTGTCTCCACCTCTCTCTCTCTTTCCTTCCGGCAATCACGGGCTCTAACTTTCAGAATTCATAAACACCTTTGATTTTAAACAGTTAGTACCAAGTTCTCTGTTTCTTTTAAGAGCAGAATTCTTACAGAGTTCAGAAGCATGTAAGTGGTCAGTATACAATGTGTCACTTATTTCTCTCTTGAACACAATTGATATAAAGGTTTTAGGCTTTGTTTTGTTTTAACATAAACCATCCTTTTTACATCCCTGAATCATTGCATACAGGCTTTGCTGTAAACATCACAAGACCTATTAGTTTTGGTTCTATATTTCTGAGTATTCTCATCGTTAACCAGCAGCCCTTTTAAGTTTACTAAAATAGTACCAATGTTAGTTTAATCTGGTACATTAAACAGGTTGCTTAAAATTCATGTTTTTCATAGTTTTTAGATCATTCAAGCCACTGTCAGTTTCCCCTTAATAAAGCTAATCTTCAGTTCTGCATTTAGCCACAGTATGCCAGTACAATTTACATTTTGATTCACCGTAAAATTCTAACTTTTCATATTATTTCATTCTGGAGTTCCAGTTGCTTTATTTAATAGATTGTCCTTTGATCTCATGGAGACAATTGCATTTTACTTCTCTAATGAAGCTTGTATTATTATAGCCAAGTGAATGTTGCACCAAATGGTAGAAGAAATCCCAAAGGGAAGTATGCCTTTCTCCATGGAGGTTGGAAAAAGCAGCATAATTCATTTTTGAGAGTTATCAGGCAGTTTGTCCCCAAATCCCTATTTCATGCCATTATTTTATTTTGCATTCTGAGGTATTTTGCAATAGTGATGTATTTTCAAGTTTCTCTGAGTTATTTCTAACAACTAGCTAGTTAAGTAAGTTAATGTGTCCTTTATTCAGCAGACAGAATTCACAGTAGGAGCAAAGGACACACAGAGTGGCCTCTTGTTTCCAGTATTTTTTGGCAAATATTTTTATCCTCTTATTTACACTTTAGTAATTTGTCACTGGCATTTCTGGAAATTAATTTTCAAGAGGCCTCATGCAATTTATTCAACAATGAGTAAAAACTTAGCCAAAATCTCAGTGGTTGAACTGAATGTGAAAGAAGTCAGTGTTTTAAAACTGTTCTATTATGTGTGCTGTATCTATCTTTAAGGCTTTTATCTCCATCGTTTTATCTATTTTGAGTAAAAGAAGGGATTAAAGATAAAGTGTAGAACATGGAGGGGGAAAGAGGAAGTCTACGGTATAGATAGAAATCCAGAAGATTTGGTCTGTTGTCATAACCAGCATTGATTTGTGAACAGTTCTGTTTTTGTTAGCTATTAATGCCAGAACTCAAAGCTTTATAACCTGTCACTCATCTGTGTTTCCTCCCCGAAACTTTGCTTATGCATACAAGTAAATGTCAGCCATTGAGGTCATCTTGATTCCTGGTACTCAAAAGTGATAGCCAGCATGATGCTTTACTTCTAGGATGTCATGAGAAGTAGCTTGAGTTCTGTCCTGTAGGCAATGGACAGACATTGAGAAGTTGTAAGTGAGGGTGGGAACAGGGTCACGTGTGTTTTTTAGCCATGTGTTCTTATAGAAGGGTGGAGGACAGACTGAAAAAGTACAAGATGAGAGCAATGGGATTAACCACTGAGAGACAGAGCTAAGGGAGTCTGAACTGAGTGAGCATCTCTGGAGGAGGAAAAGGGGAGAGAGATTAGAAAGATACGTCGGATGTTGAATTGGCTATGCATGAGGTCAGTAAGGAAGCTAACAAACATGATTCTAGGATTCTGAGAAGGTAATGAGACTCACTTAGGAAAATCTATTTCTCAGCCCTGATCAGAAGATGAACACTAGACCTCCATAGAATGGCAATATTGTCAGCCATCTTCTCGGACCAATTTTCTGGTTCATTGTTAAATGTGTTGCTGAAATTAGCCATCATGCCAGGAGCTCAGATACCCACCTAACGAAGCTTAGAAATATTGGATTTTCCTGATGGGGTGATGGTTTAGAAAATAATCAAGCAATTATGAAATGATCGATAGTAAAAATACTGGTAAAAATAATTCATATCAGACAAGCCTATTCTGCATTGAATGAAACTTGGCCTGTGTTGTTACAACAGAGAAGCTATTTACAAGGATTTGAATAACCAGACAGAGATACAACGATCATGAGCAAAATGCATATCTGTGGTTTTAAAGCAGCAGGAACAGGAAGGGGGTCGTCTAGAAAACAACAGGTATAAAGATTTCAAACGATGCACAATGTACTTCTCCTTCTGTTTACAAAGCACGATTTGATTTTACATACCATCCTGTATAGTGACTTTAAAATTATTAAATGAGAGCCGTAGCCAGCAATGCATGCAAAGTATTCATTCATTGTTGTAAACTACAAAAATATTGCTTTTATGCAAAGAGAATGCCATTGTAGAATTTTAAAAGGCATAGAAATAAAAGGCTCAGGATTGGAACGATTTAAACAAACTCACTAGAATATAGTAGATGATTAAAATACAATCTATAATTACATTACACTGGTATCAGGTAAGGATAAAAGCCTATAAATACACTGGGGTCAGGGTAAGCATAAAAAATGAAACAGTTATTTGAATAATCTGAGATCAAGTTGCAGTAATTAAAAATGAATGTATTATTCAAATGAAGGAATTAGGTTACAACACTCCTCGTATGAAAATATTATTGTGACAGACTGAAATAAGTTGGAAATGATTTTGATTTAAAAATGGGTAAAGGAATGTAATAACTTTCACTAGGGAAAAATAGACAATCAGGGAATATAAAAAAAAAAATTTTGGCTGCCAGATGAGAGACCACAAGAGGCTGGCTGTTCAAATGCTTTTTGATATTTTAAACTTGCATCAGTCAAGCTTCTGTTTTACTATTGCATCAAATTATTTAATTTCCCAAATCATTCAAAGGTTCTAACTTCTTCCCAAACTGTTTTCCAGAATCCCTTTCTCTTTTCATAAAGGCAATATTTTTGTAGTTTATAACAATGAATGAATATTCCACATGCATTGCTGGCTACAGTTCCCATTTAGGAATTTAAAGTTACTCTGCAGGATGTAAAATCAAATGGTGATTTGTAAACAGAAGGAGAAAGTACATCTCCTCTTTCTCTCTAGATAGATAGATACACAGATGCTGTACGTGTATTTTTTTCTTGCAACTATGTACACCGAATTGGAGAGAAGGGAGAGCCAAACATTTTTTTTACTTGAATATTTCTTATAGTTAAAGAATGAAAATTTTAATTTTTCCTATAGCAAGCAGCTCCAGTACAAAATTGCATATGTCATCTGCTGAGGGAAAGAAAACTTATTACCTTTAGTGAGGGAATATACATATACATACATATATATCCTCTTTCTACTTACGGGTGACATTAATTTGCATTGTATTAAAGTATTTATACATTCATCTTCCACTATTATTTGTAGAAACTACACAGTTAAATCCATGTGTATTATCCAAACAAATAATAATAATAATAAGATTACCTCCTAGATGTAATAACGTCAATACCAGCAGGTCCTGGGAAAGTAGGAAAAAGTAGGAACGTCTATTAAAAGCAGAATCGATTTTTAAGGTATTATATAGAAGTGCTTTTCTAAAGAAGTTGATATGTTTTTCTTAAATACATTTGTGACTACAGAGAATATATTTTAATAACACATTTTACATAAACTACTCCTCCTAATTTCATACAAATCATTGATTTTTGAAAGCTACTGGAACAACATTATGCTATGAACCCCTACTAAATCCCTTCATATCTTTTTAGTGGATAGAACTATTAGTTAGTTCTCTACTTTTTCAAACCTGCAAATGTATAAATATTTCTAGAACCACAAAAGCATTTCTTTATTAATTCACTAGGACCACCTTGTTCCCTCCCTTATAAGATATAGAGACTGAAAGTGTGGTATTATATCCATGCTGTACATTTGAGTTACACCCTTATCATCAAGGCTCTCTCATAAAGGGAGAAAGAACCTTTGTCAAAATTGACAATCATGAGAGTTTTTCTGTGTTTGTTAGCCTGATGACTTGATGGTATTCTTTTTATCTAGTTGGGCTGCGTAACAGAGCTTTGGAGTGAGCTGACTTGGGTTCTAGTCCCATAATTTAGAATCTCTACAAATGTGGATGATTAATCCATTTTAAAAAAATTTTTAATGTTAATTTTGAGAGAGAGACAGACAGACAGAGTGCGAGCAGAGGAGGGGCAGAGAGAGAGAGAGAGAAACAGAGAATCTGAAGCAGGCTCCAGGCTCTGAGCTCTCAGCACAGAGCCCAACGCAGGTCTCAAACCCACGAACTGTGAGATCATGACCTGAGCTAAAGTTGGATGCTTAACCCACTGACCCACCCAGGTGCCCCATGGATAATTAACCTCTTTAAGTCTTTATTTCACTGGATATAATAACAACACCAACCTCACAAAGTTGTTTGGAGAATAAAATGAGGGGTCATAATAAAAGTTTAACAACTACTAACCTCTGTTACATGACCAAGGTCATGAACTACGTATCAACCCTAAACAGCGCTAAACTGGAAGACAAATTACTCCCATGTGAAAAACAAAATATACATACGTGTGTGTGTATAGATACAACACACACACACACACACACACACAGAGGCTGTGTGACCTTTGGTACACCACTTAACTCCTTGGAGCTTGATTTTCTTCATCTCTAACAGAAGGTCTAGAAGCCCTCCATGGTTCCCACCAGCCATAAATATTTACAGTCTTGCGAGCAACATTCTATGGAGTAAGATAAATATACCTTGAAGGGTCTTATTTCAGTATCTTTCCTTTGGAAAGAGGAAGCAAAAAGCTCAGGTTTCTTCCTCCAAGGATAATTTGTCAACTATCGGAATATCCTTAGTTTTGGTGGATTTTTATGTTTTACTTTATATCCTTTGAAAAACAGAATCACCCACAAAGGATCATATATGAAGCACATATTCCTTTGTTAAAATAAAAGTCTTTTTGCATTCCTGCTGAGCTGAGTTTAGCTACTTGAGGTACATAAGATAAAAATCAGGATCTATCACGAGTTTATTTCAACCACCATTTTCACTCTCTGATCTTACCCCGACCCACCCACTTCTTGGCTTCAGGGGCCACTTCCTGGCCCAAGTGAAACTTCCTACCGTAGAATCCTTCAAAGATTCAAATAAACGTTCTTCTCTAGAGTAAAAATTCACTTTGTCTTCTCTCCTTGCCTTCCTCTCCTCTCTTCTTTTTCCTTAGTGGTAGTGGTAAGGGAGTTATGGGAGGGGGATCCTTGTTTCTGACTTTATTGCCAGTTCCCTTATGTCAGAACTTTGTTGGTTCTCAAAGACTAAAATCCTAAAATGATCCTTGATCTTGAACTTTTATTTTTATGCTGTATCTCTCTGCCTGTCTTTCCTCTTATCACTGCTTATAAAACATTACCACAATCTGTCCTTAGCCTGACCCCTACCTCTGCTGAAATCCTTTTCAAGCCTTAATTATATCCTGTCTTGACTTTTTCCGTTCCTTCTTCAGCTATCTTCCACTCCCTAAAAATTTGGCAATATTGAACACTCCAACTTCCGGTGGAGCCTTTGTGTTCAGGAAAAAAATGGTCATAACCTCTACAATTTCTTCCCTTCTGTTATTTCCATATTAACAGACATATAAAGGTAACCTAATCTGCCATATCTTTTTTACCTGTATTAAGAAAAATTTATTGAGGGGCACCTGGCTGGCTCAGTTGGTTAAGCAACCAACTTTGGCTCAGGTCATGCTCTCACAGTTTGTGGGTTCAAGCCCCACATAGAGCTCTGTGCTGACAGCAAGCTCAGAGCCTGGAGCCTAGAGCCTGTTTGGGATTCTGTGTCTCCCTCTCTCTCTGACCCTCCCCTGCTCACGCTGTCTCTCTCTCTCTCAGAAATAAATAAAACATTAAAACATCTTTTTAAAAAAATAAATATTGAAAAAAGTGTTGACTCCCTTCATTTCTCCCCAAACCACCTTAATGTTCTGTTTCTCTATTTATTTCTATTTTATCAGGCTATAGGTAGAATAGATAACAGACTATTCTTTTAACTGCACTTGATCTAGTAAATTTTGAGTTGAAAGAATGGTTCATGAAAATATTGGGAAGAATTACAGCAGGGATTTGCAGAACTCCCAACAGATTTCTCTTTGTAATTTCCTTGGTGTCAGTAACAATGCTAACCTTACAAGGGCCTCTAGCAGCTTCCCTTATGATACGGAGTTGACTATTCAGTGCACTACTCTTCTGTAAGACAGCCCGAGAGATAAACCATGCAGGTGATGCACTATTGCACCATGCAGAGAGTAGCCTCTTCACCATATGAATGCTTACAAAGCAGAGGAGGAGGACTAGGAGGAGGAAGAGGAGAAGCAGAAGAAGGTGGCATTGATCTTAAGGGAAGTAGTAACACAAACTAGAGCCATGTGACTTTCTGCTCAAAAATATATATCCGAGTCCTATTAAAATGGTGGCCCATGTCTAAGGGCCTCCCTATTATTGTGTGTGAAAGATGAGATCACATAGCAAATGCTTGAGAAATAATACACAATAAGCTATATTTTCAGTTATACTTTCAGTTCATTACTAAACCTTAGAGGATATTTTGCTACCAAAGAAATAACTTAACTCTACCATTCTCCTGAGTAATATCTGAATGATGTCTTGGTTACTCTAAACTGTTAAGCCAAAAACCTCCGTTCAGAAATTGAAGACAAAGTAAAATGTGAAGTATCTGAGGCACCCTGCTCAGACAGTCCGAGAACGACGCCAAGCTCCTTGCCTTGTCCCTAGGAATCCGTTTCCAGATGACTCTGACTTCCTCCTCCTGTGCTCGCTTCTGGCCTCCCTATCATGCAAATAAATGATCAAGAGTGGAGTGTATTTTTCACCGGGGCATTGGTAAATGAACAAACATATGTGGATGTAGCCGTCATGATATTGTCCAAGTCCACTCTCCTGATGAACTTCTTGATAAACTGCACACTTGAGAGTGATCTTCTCTGTCACCCCTTCCTGCACTAAACCGCCCCTGACTTTCACCCCTGACCTGTTATGCTGTACTTGGGGAAAACCTCCTTGAAGAAGATCCCCACTGTCTTCTCATTGTCCTCTTTGGCTTTCACTTGAGACTCACCTAAAAATGACTGATGAGATGTGATATAAAATATGAATGTATTTCTCCAAATCCTGTCACAACAGAATCTGACTAAGAGGGAGGGATCAGTGACACACTGAGAACATCCTCCCCTTCATTTGCAAAGGCAGTGATAACAGTATATTTTTCTATAGTCAAATGATACCAGTCTGAGGATGTTTGCACCCATTCTGGGATAAAGACAACACATTTTCCTGTTCATCTTGCTGAAAACAATTGGTACGCTTTTGAATATAGCATTGACCCTTTTGTGCAAATTAATGCACGGTAAAATTTATCATTCCAAACTGCACAATAAAATGGAACAGAAGGCCGTACAAGTCTTCAAAAAAATCATTTGGCTCTGGTTTTATCATCACATGAACAAAAATTTGAGATTTTGCAGCTCATTCCCCTAAGATCACTCACTCATCAGCAACAGCCTTGGCAGGAGGCCACCCCGCCTTCCACACTGCCCTTCCTAACCCGACAGTCAAGGGCCGACCTTGAAAGATGGATTTTCAAAGCACTGGGCAGAGCCACAACTCCCTCTCTGTTTGTGGAGTTACAATGACTTGGAGCCTCATTTCTTCCTTTGAAATTATATGATGTGCTATTGTGTTGACTGAGCACTTGTTTTTAATGTTTCATTTCATTAATGCTAATAATAATTTGTGAGAAATGCTCAGTGTTCTTAAAGGGTATTAAGCTTATATGGTAGCTATATTATGCATATTCTAAAAATACATGTTTTAAGTAGATCTTACAAATGATGCTGGGATACAAATGATGCTCATCATACATCATCCCATTGAGGTTTCCAAACCCACTTGCCACTCACTTTGGTGAGACTTTGCCAAAATTCAACAGCTGAAATCTTTTAAGTTGGAGACTCACTGTTAAGTGGCTATAGAATTGGGACTTCCACATAAGAAGGACAAAGGTTAAAAAGGTAATGTGACTATGAGTACCATTGCCATGTGCCAAGCCAAATTCAAATCAAGTGGAGAAAACATTCAGTCAATGACAGAATGATAGTAAGATGTGGGAGAAGGGGAGTGTAGAGAGATTTAGAAAGACACTCAGATAAAATTCCATACACCCTTTAATTGTCATTAAAGGGAATGAAATACTGCTAGTTATAGACAGCGAATGGTGATTAGAAAATAACGGTGTTTTAAAGTTCAGAGGTAAGTTTTCTTCTTGTTGGAGAAGGCGGGCAGGGAAGGGAAAGAAAACCGGAACGTCACTTGGGACGGACTTTCTGCAGCGTTACTTAGTTTTACATGTATACTAATCTTTACCATTCCGAGCTGGGTTTTTTTCTTTCTTCAGCACAAACACATAATTCCTGATAACATTCCAAAGTAGTACCTGTGTCTCAGTAATCAACAAATATCTACTACAAGAGTTTTATTTTATGGAGGCTTTAAAACATCTATGGTGAGGGGCGCCTGGGTGGCTTAGTCGGTTAAGCGTCCGACTTTCGCTTAGGTCATGATCTCGCGGTTCGTGGGTTCGAGCCCCGTGTCGGGCTCAGTGCTGACTGCCAGCTCAGAGCCTGGA
>NW_027533334.1:1412957-1496403 GCF_008692635.1 Crocuta crocuta | reverse complement strand
GGACTACACAAAAGGGAAAAAAAGAAAATGGCAATTTTCTTATTTTAAGTGGAAAATTCATTTGGTGAGTTTATGTTATACTTCAGGAACCCAGGCTTCTGTTCTTTTCCTGTTTGGGGGAGAAAAAGGTTACATCTTTATGCTTTGTTATCTTCATGGGAGCACTTGAGTCGATTGCAGTGCCATTTAGATGAGCATTGGAGGACAGTCTATAAATTACCACAAAGTTGTTTAATGAATTAACAGAAATCTTTAGGGATGATAAAGCTTGATCTAGCAACTTCACATTTAGAATAAAAAAGAATTAAATAAATAAAACCTTATTTTGTTTTCTTAGAGCTGGGCTCATAGAATGCACTGAGCGCCATCTGCTGGTAATTAGTTTTTCAAAACTTTATTTTCTTCCCAAACTACTCAGTCAGTAGAAATCAAGACTAGGTATATACATACATATATATATATATATATACTGTATATATCCCTCATTTCACATGAAAGTGTTTTATTGTAATCCCTTATCTAATAATTCTAAAATTTGCCTTAGGATAGAGACCCAGCTGTATTTCAAATAAGAAGTGAGTTTAGTTTCACTTAAATCATGACATGAAAATATCTATCTGGTGCAAAAAATTTAAGTATTAAAAATAAACAAAACACTACCATGTCTGGGTGTGTATTTGGAAGCAGTTAATAAACATAGAGGTTTAATCTTGGTCATCTTTAATCATTAAATTATATGTTAAATTATGTTATAATTGCTTTAATTTTTTAAGACATTTTCAGTCAACATACTTAAACATGCTACTTAAATTCTTACTCCATATTTTGTTTATTAATTAAAAAAAAAAAAACGGTGACCAAAGAGTCTCAGTCTTCACAGAAGTCTGAAAGGTGTGGTAAGAAAGATAAAGAGTACTTCTAGAAAGATTCTGCTTCACACAATTAGTGTCTGAAGATTTTTGTGTTATTTTAAATCTTTGTCAGATGTCTGTCCTGATATTTGATGTGTCTCAAATTCAAGGACCACAGTAATGCTGTTTTGCCTGAATTTTAGGTCATGTATATCCAGGCAGGAAATCAAACCATTGTTCCCTATTAACCATCTCTAGGCCAGACTCAACATGAAACAGATGCTTGAGTGTCCATTTCTATCATTTCTATGGAAGGCAGTTATTAGTTCTGTTGTATTAAACAGATTATAAAGAACAATAATTACCTATGGGAAACTCTTAGAAAAACAAATTAAAATTATAAACATTAATTTAAATTATAATAAGAAAACTTGACATGAATTTTAGCTCCAGAATTTGAACCTTAGTAACAGGAGTTGGTCAATTGTTTATCATAATACACAGCCTTTGGTGTCCTTCAGTAGGATATCATGTTCTCTGAATAAAGGAATAACTTGAAAAAAGGACATCCTCTGGTAGCCAAGAGATACCAAAAAAAGTATTATATACATTAAAAACGTAAGGAAGTTTGTGTATTAAATACAATAAGTTTTTTTAAATGTTTGTTTATTTTTGAGAGAGAGACAGAGACAGAGCATGAGTGGGGGAGGGGCTGAGAGAGAGGGAGACACAGAATCTGAATCAGGCTCCAGGCTCTGAGCTGTCAGCACAGAGGCCCATGCGGGACTCAGCCCCGTGAACTGTGCGATCACAACCTGAGCTGAAATCGGACACTTAACCGACTGAGCCACCAGGTGCCTGCCTCAGTTTTGGTTTTGGTTTTTTGTTTTAATAAATAGTATGTTTCATGAAGAGAAAATTAGAGTAAATACCCTTAAAAGTTAATAAACTTTGAAGAAGCATGAAATGATGTGGAATGATGTTGGCCATTCAGAGAGAAGTTTCCAGAAAAAACACAACGCAGAAGGAGTTTAACCTCTTTTTCCTAGTTTCTTCTTTCCATGAGTGCATCTGCTCAGCACCTAAGAGGCAGGATCTCTTCTAAGAACAAGGAATTTCTGTCCATTCGCACTTACTGTTGTTGAAGTCCGCCTTTTGGGAGGAGATTTTAAACAGAGTAGTGCTGGGTGCTAGCGGGAACCAGAACATGGAAGCCGCCCTTCGGCGGAGGCAGACTGAGGACTACAATGCAGAGGCCTGCCAGCTACTTGACACTTTGATCTCACACATCTACCCGGCCCTGCAGGGACCTGCCAGCCCTTCAACACCCGTTCGTAGGAGTCTACACTTTTAAACTGACTCCCTGGAGAAGCTTTAATGAGCCTCTTGGAATTTAAAAAAATAAAAAAAAAAAAAAAAAAAAAAAAAAAGGCAAAACAAAGAGGTGTAATGGAAATGGACAAGTTGTAAAAGGAATAGAGAGGTTCATTTCCAGCCTGGTGCTGGGGGGCTGTCATCAGGATGCTGCAATGGATATTTCAGAGCAGTGGAAGGAGGAGAGAAAGAAATTAAAAACAGCCTCCTCTGATGAACTTGGATAATTTATTCCTCTGCAGAACAGTAGGCACAATGTTCCATTTCCCATCCCCCTCCCTGCTCTTCTCCCCTCCACCTAATTTCTGAGCATTCCCAGGCTAGGCAAGAATGAAAATGAAGCATACCCCACACACGAGTCATAATGAAAGTGCGGGATGCACTCAGATTATTCATAAGCTTGCAAGTTGTGTATTTTGGTGGAGATTTCCTCCCTTCTGCTCCTGATTGCTGATGAAGAATGGTGTTTTAATAGGCAGATGGTAAAGACAATTACAGTTAGGGGCTCAGCTGGGAGTTACATCAGTTTATTGCAAATTATTAGTTGATAAATGCTTTTGTTTACAAGCAGAGTCTTAAGCAGCTTTGTAATCAGTTCATCAGCTGCAAGCGGAATTTTGACAGATCGCCTTTGGGGTGTAATGTCACCTCGCGGCTAGTCATTGAAAATCGTGATGGCCAGGGAGCCAGTCAGATGGGCTACCTCAGGACACCACTGTGAGCTCTTGCAAGGCCATGACACAGCACCTCTTAGACAAGAGCACAAACCCAGGAATGCTGAAAGGACTCCATGAGGAGATCTTTTCCTGTTGAAATCCCATAGAAACAGCCTATCAGTTTGCCTAAACCCAACACGGGGGTGGGGGGTGGGGGGAGGGACTGATGTGACTGCCAACAAGTGACCTCCAGCACATCAGTTCAGAAAGTTTTCCAGGCAACTTCTGATGCCTTCTTAATTCTAGGGCAAACCTTTCTGCACCTACACTTCAACAGAAATCTGGAACTGACCACAAGGACACTGTTCACTTTGTTGAAAGGGGCTTCATGTGCTTAACAGGGAGAGGGAATTATCTCAGTAGGAGACATTTTCCTACAGGAAAAAAGTAAGTACTGTGGAGAGAATTCATGCCAGGAGCTAAAAGCTCTAGTGGGGATTGATTACAAGTTTGGGCTGAGGAATGTCCTGTGTGGTAGACGAAGAGCTTAGGAAACACATTGGTTTCACCATGCTGGCTTTGCTTCCCTACAAAATCAAAATCTATAAAATGGATGACCTCATTTCCTATTTATCATACAGATAATTCCTTTAAATTAATGGGGGTGTTTGTGTTTCTTTGTTTCTGAGCTCTGCGCAGACCCCTGTTATCTGTTGGATTTGTGCTAAACAATAAAGCTGTGTGTAATGTTTGAAATGACAAATAATTCAAAATCGATATTGAGCTGATTTCCAGAATACTTGCTGAAGGAGGGTGCTGAAATTTAGTAATTTTACATTATAGCATTACCAACATTGACCAGTAGTTTGCACAGCATAATGACATAGCTTATAAACCTGAGATGTTCAAAGGTGTATCCCCGAAAGCATTCACTTGACCATAAGTTTATAAACAGTTGATGTTTATTTCCGTTTATGTTTCACTAACAAAGTGAATTTTGTGGGCTTAGTCAAAACAAAGAATATTTAAATAATCATCATATAGTAGCTCCTATAATAATCATTTTCATTTGTACCTACTGACTCTTAAAAGTTTATATGTTTTTATTTCCTGGTATTCAAGGAAAACTTATTAATCTGATAGAACACTAACTCCTGAATTCAGAAGCCACTGGAATTAGGTATTAAATATCCTATAAAGTATTGACCTAGTACAGGAAGATCTTTGGAAATACGACTCCAGCTGATAAATTTGAAATCATATGTAACATGTGTAAAAGCAGAATCTTTCTTCTCTTAATCTCAGAAATATGGTTAAGTATCTCTATTCATTTATCTACTGACTCCTGTTCTAATTCGATCTCATTTTCTCAATTAAGATCCTAAACTCATCAGAATAGAATCAACCTTATTTAATTTACTGACCACATGGTTCAGTAAAGTTTGTAATTTTAATGTTGGGTTCACATAAGCTTCCTTAGAAACGAAACTATAGTTTTTATCCTCACTTCAATATTCAGCACACAATACTCAGTTCCCAATTTTCCAGTTCTTAAGCAATTAAATGTTCTGTTGACATCAGAGGAAAGGCTCCCTACAGAAGAGCTGAAGAATGAAAGCCTTGATATCTTAAATTGTAAAATGTGTTTTAACATAAAGAGCATAAAAAGTTGTTTTTTGGTTTTTTTAAAATCAAGCTAATGAAGGATAAATAGTGCATTTGGCAAATAGTTCTGCTGATAGTTCTGCTGTGTGTCCGTCCCTCCTGAATGGAAAAGGCAAAGAATAATTTAAAAGAAAAAAAAAAAGTCTATCTTCTCCATTGGCCCAAATACCCAAGACACACTCCAGAGTTGCTGGTCAAATCTGATCCTTACCCCCCCTCCACCCCCCCTTTCCCAGGAACTGCTAGGATGTTCTATAAAAAGATGTCAGGAGTGCCAGCAAGGGAAAGTTGAATGCCCCCAAATGCCCTGCATTGCCCATAAGTACAAATGAAAAATGTTAAAGATTATTTAAAAACAGGAAAGACCTTTTGCAAAATGCTTTTGATTTATTGCTGTGTATGGTGCAGATCTTTATCAATTATTCTCACTCTATTTTATTCAAAAACTATTGTAAACTATGAGTTGGCATGTTGCTGCATACGGAAAAAAAGGCATTAATCAACTCTAAATAAACAAGTGCAAAGATCTATCTAGCAACTATGAAGTAGTTAATACATTTTTAAGCAATTTTATTGTAGAAAGGAGGTCTAAAAGAGTAATGCTTAATTATCTGGACTCCTCTGTGCTGGGCTCCCTTTTGATTGTATTAATGAAGCAGCTGGCCCATTGTTTCCCTTTAATTCCTCTATTGTTTTAAGAATATGTCACAGCTCTTTATTCTTTTATCAGGTGCTGTGCAGGAGGAGCCGCACAATACCTCATATTCCTACTGTATTTGCCAATGCACAAAGAAACGTCCACAGCGGTTTTCAAAGAAGGGGCACACATAATTTATAAGTTCTATTCCTTGCACTACTCCACTGTCAAGAATTTCAACAGTATTGGATTTGAATTCATTATGAAATTGGTATTAAACAATGCGGCTACATATAGACATACGTACTGTGGTGATGTCTAAAGCTTGAGATCTAGGCATTGACAGACCCGATGTTGAAATGGGGCAATTATGTAGCTTTTAGGGAATTATTCTGACCAATTACTTCCAGTTATGAAAAAATTTCATTTTGCAAGCACGCATCGTGTTGGATTTTCAAATTATTTGGTACAAATAAAAGAAGCTAATGACCAAAACAAGTAAGTATCCCTGTTTCTTCCACCTCTAGAAACATAATGTCCCTCTGTATGTGTGTTAAACAGTCCATTTATTCCCCCAGAGAATGAATTTAATTTACTTGGGTGTGCCTAAGAGGTATCCTGGTTTACTCTGTAGACCAATACGTAATCCTTATTAACTAAACTCTGATCATCAATTGACCGTCTTCCTATATATATCTTGGATCCACACATGTGAATGGGATAGACTTTTAGATTAATGCAGAAATGTCGCTGTACGTCTTAAATGCTGTAGCAGTTTAGTTTATAATATAACATTTTTGTGCCAGAGCTGTCTAAAAATGTTGGTTCATTTATGTGGGATTACTTTTTCTCCAAATTTCCATGAAAATTCTAAAAATACCACTCATGGTAAAATCTCAAAGGTCTGATTCACATAGACATTCTCTTTTTACACATGTGGCTTTTTGCTTTGTTTTCCTTCTGTCAAATGTCTGTATTTTGGAAGCTGCTTCATTGATTTTTTTGCCCCTAGAGTTCTGAGTCTCTAATAAAGTGAAGTTAAGACTTAATGACTTAATGCTATGTAGTAGAAGTTGCTAACTTCAACTTTTAATATATACTTAGAAAAGCCCTTAGAATAAATTACTGTAAATCACTGATTTCCTTTTGTGTTGTTAGATGAGTGTGGGGTGTGTGTGTGTGCGCGCGCGCGCGTGTGCGCACGCATGCTTAGCTTTAAATAAAGTTTCAAACTGGTATCCCTATCTATTTGCTTAAGGCTCCTTATCCTTCTACATATTGAGGCAGAGAAATACAAAATCTAAATGTGATTTAATTGGTTCAATTTGCTGTATATTTTTATGCTAAGCTTAGGTCCGTATCTTGATGAGCCCAGATGTAGTCACGCTCGAGGTTTACAGCTTCACATTGCTTGCATTTCCTTATTTTTAAAAGCAAGTGTCTATCAATCACACAGATAAATTAGAAAGAAACATGTATAGACATAACACATGGAAAAGATTTTTCAGCGTGCTACGTAATTATTAACCTGATTTTTACTATTGTAAGAAGCCGTGAATTGCAGATAGCATGGATGAAGTTAAATGCTTTTATACTGGATACATTTTGCTTATACAGAACTCTATAGGTATGGTCGAACAATGTAATTGAAGCTTTGTCAGCTCTGTAACCTAGCAACAGATAATACTGTTAGGTTACTGAATTGCTCCTGGTTGACAAGTAGGGAGTATTTTTGTGTTTATCATGTTTGCTAATGATGGGCTCCTTTCCAAAAGGCTTGTCTTAATCTTAATTAGAGTTTATCAGCAGAGGTCTGCATGACATTGTGCAGACACTGATTTCATAAATAATAAAAAGTGCAAGTGAAAAATTTGGCAGGATGGAAAGATATTTAAGGCCACTGCTTCTAGTAAGAGGAGTGTGGATTTCCAAAATATAATCGAGTTTGAACTGTGACTTTATTCTTTATTATCGGAACTTGTACACTTCACTGCAGTTTTGACAGCAATTATGAAAAAAAATTTATAAGCTTCCTGTTAGGAACTATATCTGTTTGCACAAGAACTTTGATCATAAACATTACTTAGAACAGTAAGTACATGGTTTTTCAAGAATGTCAAGGTCTTAGTGGTTATTACTTTCTATGGAACCTTGAATGTATCTGTCCTTTTTTGTAAAGGGAGTGGTGTGTGGGTGGGGAGACTGGGAAGAGTGACTATGTTTGCAGCATAGGAGGCAGACAAAGAGAGGATCCTAAAATAACCTTTCCATTTGGTGGAAGCCAGAGAGGTATCAGATAGCTGCTTCAGTGCCTGATGTCATTTGATAAAGACTTCACGCCCATGCAGCAGGAATGTGATTTCTGGTTTGTACCATATGATCTTTCACAGTTTTGGGGGATACATATGATTGATCATTTCTAATAATAAGTGACAACCCTTCAAAGTAATAAAGAATTAAATGTTGTAAAACCAAATGTTAATTCACAAATTTGCTAAGTTCCTAACTGGCTTATTCCGTTGAAAGGTGATGCTAAGTCATTACATCCTTGCTTTGTCCATCTTTCCTCCCCTTTTCACTCATCACACCCACATTCTTCAAATATTAGGGAAAGGGGGCATTCAGAGCCGTTTTCAGTTGCCATTTTCTGAGTTTCAAAATCTCCCTACTGAATTGTTCGGACCTGCCTATTGATTTGATTATCAAGAGACTTGTGTTCATATAGTCTCACTTTTTCTACCCTATACAGATGGAGATAGTTCACCCTTAGGCCAGAGATTTTTTTTTTAAGGTTTTTTATTCTTTAGTTTTTTTTTAATATTTATTTTTGAGAGAGAGACAGAGCACAAACAGGGGAGGGACAGAAAGAGAAGGAGCCACAGAATCGGAAGCAGGCTCCAGGGTCTGAGCTGTCAGCACAGAGCCCAACACAGGGTTCGAACGCATGAGGTCATGACCTGAGCCAAAGTCAGACACTCAACCAGCTGAGCCATCCAAGTGCCCCAGGCCAGAGATTCTTAATGCCAGAGACACGTTAAGCCCCTCTGAGGAGGCTCTAAATGATAATGAAGCCCAGACATCACTCCCAGATATTTTGATTTGATTGATTTGGGATAGGACTTGGAAATCAGTATTGATCAAGAGTTCCCAGGTGAATCGACTGTTCAGTCAAGATTGTCAAGTAGTACTCTATGCTTATGTGCAATTTTGATGCCCTTTTGGAGTCTAACTCAACTTGTAATTGAAATACAGAATCGGGCAAAGGCTACATTCATATTTAGCATCACCAAATGAGTTTAATATGTTTAATATGTGTGAAATGTTTATTATAGCACTTGGCACATAGTAAGGGCTTTCTAAGTGTTAGCTAGTCTAATTCTGTGCTAGTCTTATTAGAAGGTAACGTGGAGTTATTTCCATATGACAAATATGGATATTATGCTCATTGTCGCTATGCACTTAACAGCTATATCTCCTCATGGTGTAATGTTCTTGACCCTGTGTCATAAAGTGAACCATCTCATTTCTGATTCAGAGAGATATTTGTGCTAATTGCTCAAAAACTGAGTAGAAAGGCAAGGCACAGTGTAGTTAGTGAACATCGGATGTCACTGTGACTTGACTGGGCCACCTGGTTTTTCTGTGCAACATCTAGAGCCCAACTGCCTTGTCCAAATCCCATCTCCCACACCTCCCTCCCTTCCTCCAACCCCCCTCTACACCTTACCTACACCTCCAGACACATGATATCTCAGTAAAATGGGAATAAATAAAAGCCACCTTACTGCTTTCTTGGGAGAAATTAAGATAATGCATGCAAAGTACTTAGCACAGTGCTGGTATGTAGCACTGAGAAACTGCTTAATAAATGTGTGATTATTACTGCTGTTAGCACATCGGTCATAGAAGCTTAAAAAGTTGCTTATGACCTGAAGATAATAACCTACAGGATATCTAGCTTAAGGCTGTCATTTTATATGAGACACGTAAAGCAATTCTCCAACACTCAGTAACTGACAGTCAAGTCAGAATTGGAACTAAAGTCTCTTACCCACTGACCAGTCAGGTGCTGTTTCTAGTCCATCTTTGCCCTGAGGACAAATACATTTTCAGCGCCTTTAGGTGCCACCTATTCTTCATTATTAATCTGTAAACCCTCACACCAAGATCATGTGCTCTTGAGAGCTGTGCAGAGGAAGTTGTAAGAGTTTTATCAACTAAGCATATATGATATTGCCACATATACACCCAACCCCCTTACATAATTCTATTTGTTTTCAGATCAATATACTGTTAGCTTGGATTTGTGTATTAAAAATTTGCTGAGTTTAGGGGCGCCTGGGTGGCTCAGTTGATTAAACATCCAACTTCGGCTCAGGTCACGATCTCACAGTTCATGGGTTTGAGCGCCACATTGGGCTCTGCGCTGACAGCTCCGAGCCTGGAGTCTGCTTCAGATTCTGTGTCTCCCTCTCTCTCTGCCCTTCCCCGACTTGTGCTCGCTTGCTCTAGCTCTCTCTCTCTCTCAAAAATAAATAACATATTTTTTAAAAATTGCTGGGTTTAAATCTGGGGGCATTAAGCATACTACTGTATATGAAAATCACACACCACACACACGCACACAAACACATCTGTTTAGATTCCTTCAATTCCATATCCACAGAGAGCTAACAGGAACACTCCGCTGGTACTCAAAGCACAAGCAGAAGTCCAAATTAACAAAATCAGGAGCTATGTCACTCACAATTTTTATTTTTTAATGTTTATTTATTTATTATTATTGGGACAGAGAGAAACACAGCATGAGCAGGGAAGGGGCAGAGAGAGAGAGGGAGACACAGAATCAGAAGCAGGCTCCAGGCTCTGAGCTGGCAGCACAGAGCCCGAGGTGGGGCTCGAACTCACAAACCGTGAGATCATGACCTGAGCTGAAGTTGGATGCTTGACTGACTGAGCCACCCAGGAGCCCCATCACTCACAATTTCCAAACTCACACAATATCCAGAGTGCATCCAAATGAAAACAGTTAATGTGGCCAAATATGGTCAACTCCATCTTAGCAACCTCATTCCTCTAGGGACCGAGCTTTCAAGATGGTTTGTTAAAGTAGCTTTGCTAGGAAAACTGAGAAAGGAGAAGACCTTATTTTGTTGTTTTAAACAATCTCATAATAAAAATTAGATTCCTCTCTTTAGCTGTGGCTAAAAAAACTTGTGTAAAATATTGGAGGTTCATAGTGGTAGTTTTTATGAAAAAACGGTAGTGTCATTTTTCCCAGTGTTTTCTATTGTGATACAATACATATAACATTAAATCTACTATCATAATCATTTTTAAGTGTACAATTCCATGCCATTACATACATTTGCATTGTTGTGCATCCATCACCATGGTCCATCTCCTGAACCCTTTTCATTTTGCAAAACTGAAACTGTACATGCACTGAACAATAACTCTTCGTCTCCCCTCCTCCAGCCCCTGATGACCACGAGCCCACTTTCTGTCTCTGTGATTTTGAATACCTTAAGCACCTCACTGTACATGGAATCATGCAAGATTTTTGTCTTTTTGTGACTAGTTTGTTTCACTTAATATAATGCCCTGAAATTTCTTCCATGTTTTAGCTTATGTCAGAATATTTCCTTCCTTTTATTTTTGTTAATTTCCTTCCTTAAAGCTGAATATTCCATTGTATATATGTGCCAGAGTTTGCTTATCCATTCATCTGTCAATAGACATTTGGGATGATTGCCTCCATGATTTAGCTACTTTTATAATGCTGCTGTGAACATAGGTGTGCGGATATTTCTTGGAGATCTGCTTTCACTTCTTTTAAGTATATACTCAGAAATAGAATTGCTGGATCATGATGTGATTCTATTTTTAATTTTTAATGAACTGCCATACTGTTTTCCACAGTGGCTGTACCATTTTACATTCTCACCAGCTGTGCACAAGGGTTCCAATTTCTCCTCATCCTTGCCAGTACTTGTTGTTTTCTGGGTTTGGTTTTTGTTTTTTGGTAATGGTGTTCTCCTTTTAAAGCCAAATGTAACATTCTCTGATGTGTTTCCATTGATCACGAGGTCAGTAGGATATAGACACCAAAATAGCTAAATATCACCCTGATTTAGACTCGCATGCACTCAGCTAGCTCCTTAATCAATGAATAAATACTACTGCCTTCTATTCAATGGTAAATTCGAGTTGGCTATATCTACCCAAGCTCCAGAAACCGGTGGGTGGGAAACTGGTTCTCCTGCCTCCTCAGCCCTTGGTCAGTGCTAGAAACTATTACTGTTTCTAATTAGTCCAGATACAGTCTGTGATCTACGAATGGATGCAGCCTTAGTCTTCTTTTCTGAAATGGGCTAGCGTGCTCCAGTGAAATGTAGCTATATTTGCTCATTTAATCCATAGGCTTTTCTTTTCTTTCTGGTGAGATCTCATTTCTTGGATTTAGCAGGACAGTAAGAAATTAGAATAATAGTCTCAACCAAACCAAACCAAAGGGACACTCAATAATTATGTAGCACTTATCTACCAGGTAATGTTCTTAAGCTTTCACATATATTAATTTTTTTTATCCTCACAAGAACACTGTGAATTCAGTATTATTATCAGCATTCCCATTTCCAAGGATGGGGAAACTGATCTGTACAATGCGTAGGCGGCAAATTCAAATCACAAGCCGAAATTTGTACCCTGGTGGTCTGGTTCCATTGTCCATACTCCTATAGATGGGATTACATCCCCCACTAGCCATCACACTTAGAATGATTTTTTAACTTTTTAAATGTTTATTTATTTTTAAGAGAGACAGACAGACCGTGGGCAGGGGAGGGACAGAGAGAAAGGGAGACACAGAGTCTGAAGCAGGCTGCAGGCTCTGAGCTGTCAGCACAGAGCCCAATGCAGGGCTTGTATGCACGAACCATGAGATCATTATCTGAACCGAAGTTGGATGCTCAACTGACTGAGCCACCCAGGCGCCCCTTAGAATGTTTTATTAGAATCTTTAATTGAAACCATGTTACAATGCTTGGCACTTCTCTCTCCCTATAAATGGCTCCCTCAAGTTGAATACTCTAAATTCACCTTCTAAAACACTCAGCCAAACAGTTTCAAAGAGCCAACCCTTGATTTTTGTGGTGACATTCTCTTGGTTCCCCTATAACGTTTCCAAATATATGTTCTTTATATCTTCAAATGATCCCTTCTCCTCCACCCACATCTTAATTATTGAGACTTCCCAAATTTCAATCTGTATCTTTTTTTTCTTTACTCTATAGTCTTCCTGCATCCACAGTCATTTAGACTATGTTGATGACTTCCAAAATATTTTTTTTTCCTCCAGCCTTATGTCTCGTCCAAATTCCAACTGCCTCCTCAATACATTCATGCTGAAGTCTCCCTCAGGGACTTCAGACTTTACGTTTTCAAAGCAGAATTCATGATTTCTGTGCATGCACATACATACAAGCACACACGTGCATGTTTGGAGTTAGACAGACGGAAGTCTAAACCATGATTCTGCCACTGGCTATGCGGATAGCTTTGGGCAAGTTAGTTAACCTCTCCAAATTTCCAAAATCTCAACTCTAAAACAAGGAAAATATCACCTACCTCACAGAATAATTGATGGGATTAAAATAGAAGAAATAGATAAACCACTAGCCTATTGGACCCAAGGAAAGTGCCCCTAATTAATACAATTGTCTTCTCGTTGTCTGTATAATAACACTGTTAATACACCAGTTTTACTGCCTTGTAAATGGCATCCCCACCCTCTGGTTTCCCAGACCAGAACCTTCCTGTTATTTTCAACAGCCTCCTTGCTTTTACTCATCTCAGGAAATCAGCCCAGTTCTCTGTCTTGAACCTGGCCCTTTTCTCCCTCACAATTTACATGTCTCACCGTTGAACTAGCACAACAGCCTCCAAATGGCCCTTGTGGCAACATTTCCTGACCCCCTCTCTTCCCAGTTTACTATCCTCATTACCCTGATATCTTTATTTTGGGAGAGAAAAGCCGGAGAATTTGTTCATTTGATCTTACTTTCCAAGCTCTCTTGACCTACTCTAAACTTTTTGGGGTTAGGAAGTCCTGATAGTAATGTCTGCTAATTCCAGTGGCAAATGCTACAACTTTCACCTTGGCCAATTTCAAGTCGCCAGGGTGATATCCATCAGCACGCAGAATTCCTGACAATTGGACATGGTGCTCTGTGATCCCGTACAGGCTGATGCCAGCACAACCCAGCCTGTAACCAGCCCTCTCTCCCTCAGACCCTAGGCTCCAGCAAGGTGGCCTCTGAACCATTATCGGGACTAGTCAGGCTCTTCCATAATCCTGCACCTGTATGCATGTTCCTCTATCTGCCAGTAATGATTTCCCTGTCAGGTCCCCTACACATTCTTCTGCTATTTGACCTTTATTCTTCATGAGTCAATAAAAAAAGTCACCCTGGATGACTTGCCTGACTCCACCAAGAAGTGTCCATCATTCATTCTCTCACATTTTCTTTACCGTTAGGATATGACACCTGCCATATGGAGTTGTCATTCATCTGCCTACGTATGTACATTCTTAATTGTTTGTGAAGCCAGGATGCCCAGCCTGGCACGCAGCAGAGAGTTCAATGAATGGCTGATGAATGAATGATTTGAAACAAATCCTAATGCAACAGAGACTTCCTCATCAAGTCTACACAATACATTTTCGGTCTGATTCGACCTTTCTAAAGGGTATGCTCTGACTAAACCATAAAATGAGATAAAATGATAAAGATAATAGGGTGCCTGTGTGGCCCGCCGAGCGTCCAACTTCATCTCAGGTCATGATCTCCTGGTTTGTGGGTTCGAGCCTCACATCAAGCTCTGTGCTGACAGCTCAGAGCCTGGAGCCTGCTTCAGATTCTGTGTCTCCTTCTGCCCCTCCCCTACTCATGCTTTGTCTCTTTTTCTCTCTCGAAAGTAAACATTAAAAAATTTTTAAATGATAAAGATAATAAAATATGAAACAGTATGTAAGAAAACATAGATAACTGTTACAATTGCCAGGCTGTCTAATAATGTAGAAAATCATTTTTACTTACTTTTCATTGCACTTAATATTCCTAAATCTTAATTTATTTATCTACTGGATCTTTCTGATTCAAAGTTTGAGCACAAGTATTCTGAGATGTCCTGCTGCATGGCTCACTGCTGGGATAGAGATTAGTTATGAATGGTCCCTTCTCTTAAAATCTCAATTTTGGGGCACCTCGGTGGCTCAGTTGGTTAAGCGTCCGACTTCAGCTCAGGTCATGATCTCACAGTCCGTGGGTTCAAGCCCCACGTCAGGCTATGTGCTGACAGCTCAGAGCCCGGAGCCTGCTTCAGATCCTGTGTCTCCCTCTCTCTCTGCCCCTCCCCCACTCGCTCTCTGTCTCTGTCTCTCAAATAAAGAAATAAAAAAATTTTTTTAATTAAAAAAAATTAAAATCTTTATTTCTCCTGGGAACCTATGTCCAAACCTTTCCTTTTGTGAAAGATACCCATGGCTGGATTTACCAAACATGTAAATGTATCAAAAGGGGTAAAATATCACCCATCATGTAAGTCATTCAGTTCATCACTGAAATCCAGTGACTCCGGAAGAGCAGGCTATGAAGTAAGCCTGAATTGTCATGACTTGCTCTGCCCACCCCACCTCTCTCTTACAAAGACTCACTTAATAAACTATACCCCAGAGGAAAGATAAGGTGCAAATGATTACCTTGTCTACAGCTGTAAGTAGTTTGGATCTGTACGCACATCAGAGAAGGCATGGCAGCTGAATGCAGAAAGATTCCAAGGGGGAAGAACGGTCACCGCAGAAACACCACCACTTAGCGCTTTCCAGTGCCCAGCTGTTTCCACAATAAGGTAGTTTAGCTTCTGTTATTTGTAAATAAATAAGTCAGTGCCAGAGTGAATCTGTTTTTCAACTTGGGTAAACTTGGCTGCTTTCAGATCTGTGAGAGTCATTGAAAAAAAGTTCAGTTGTTTTCTACCTTTTGAGTATATTTGTGTTTCACTTGGGGTCTATTTGTGTTTCCCTTTGCGACTCTCACACAAATTCAAGGTATGTAATCTGCGCTTTATTTTTCCACAAACATCTACTGTTGTGGATAATGCTGCTTACTCAACCTTTAATATGTAATCAGCTGGTGTAATTAACTGTCCACGGTTTCTCTGGAAGTGTCTCGATTTCTTCTGTGTAACTCTGCCATATCGTACGCTGTTGTTATCTTTTCCAGCAGATTTTTACCACAAGTTGTTTAAAAACTATGATCTATTTAAGGATGGAAAAAAATGAAGTGCTGTTGAAGACACAGTTATGCTGAAAGATAAACAGAGCAATATTACTTATCAGAATGGGTACAATTTTTGCTTGCTTAATGAGTACAATATATAGCTTTGCAATATATACACAATGAGAAAAAAAGCTTTATAACATATCAAGTATGCCACATTATTTCAGGCATAACTGTATAGGATACGTATCTAGGCCTGAGAGTGTAGATAACAAAATATAAGTGCTTTGCCTGTCTAAACATGTTAAATAAATGAGCATACGCTATCGCAGTGCAATACATTAGAAGATGTACTTGCATAGTTAATTTTCTTTTTAATGCACCACACGTGATCACTTGAAGTACGAGCCAGAGTATATCTCCGTATTTGAAGAAAGGGTTCTTTTCATTTAAACAAATCTTTATTTAAATAAGCCTTTTGAAAAGGATCTTTGGCATATCTTCTTTTCAGGAAGTTCAATCAGGGTAAACGGAGATAAAGAAGCTGCATTATAAGGAATATTATATAAGTAAAGATCACTAAGCCAAAAAAAAAAAAAATGGCAGCAGACATAAGGAGAATAAAACTAACTGGAATGTTGTTTTAACTTTCTAGATTTTAGGAGCTTTTGTTTACTTTTTTTTTTTTTTAGTTTTGGGCATTTAGGCATTTTGAGAAAAGAACGTTTGAGGGGGGGCAAGAGAAAGAAATAACTTCTGACTTCCATAAGGTACAAAAAGAGTGACTTCAGAGGCTCACCTGAAATAAATTTTTGCGGTTGAATCCCCACCATGCCTCCTCCTAAGTGTGAGACCATGTAATAGCGTGGTTAATGATTAAGGCAAGCCCCAGAAGGCAAACGGTTCACAAAACTCTCTACAGATTATGTCTATTCGTGGCTCTTAGTCCTGTCCTACTGTCGGTCACTGAACAGCTCATGTAATGCAAGGAATACAATTTTCCTCATAGGAGGGCAGAGGAGTACAGCTATTGTCTCCATCGGACACTCCACCCCGGTAGAAAAGTGATGTGAAAAACATGAGAAGATGCTATTGACATCAATCTAGTGTACGGCGGGCTAGAGCATTCGACATCAATTCTATCTTTCTCTTTCTTTTCTCTTCTTAATAGGGGGTCAGCTTTGGTGCACAACTACGAAGGCCATCTCTGAGGGTGAAGAGCTAATTGCCTTTGTGGTGGATTTTGACTCAAGGCTACAAGCTGCCAGTCAGATGACTCTTGCAGAAGGGATGTACCCTGCGCGCCTGCTGGACTCAATTCAGCTGCTTCCTCAGCAAGCTGCCATGGCTTCTATTTTGCCTACAGCTATTGTCAATAGTAAGTGCTGAGTGCAATAGCCCAGTACAATAGCTTTGTAGTGGTGACGGGTATTTATGGGAGGAAAAAAAAATGTCTACTGACAGGCAACCAGGGACAGACTTTTTTCTCCAGTGTTGTGATTTCATTTTATCTTCTCTCAAACTGTGTGTGTGTGTGTGTGTGTGTGTGTGTGTGTGTATCTGTGGTTGCCTCTCATGGGAGTATGAAAAGAACACTTATATTCATTCATTTCAGGTTGGATTCTCGAATGTCACACATACACACAAAAACTGACTTTCTAAACTAGCTGAACAACATTTAAGTCTATTTAGTTATGAGAAGTCAAATAGCTCTCATGGATGCTTCTTTTGTAGAGTAACTATAGTTATTCTTCATGAACCATAGAGTTAAAAACTTTTTAGAAAAGGAAAAAATAATGGGGCACCTGGGTGGCTCAGTCAGTTAAACGTCCAACTTCAGCTCAGGTCATGATCTTATGGTCCACGGGTTTGAGCCCCGTGTCGGGTTCTGTGCTGACAGCTCAGAGACCGTAGCCTGATTCTGATTCTGTGTCTCCCTCTCTCTCTGCCCCTCCCCATCTCTCTCTCTCTCTCTCTCTCTTTCTCTCTCAAAAAGAAATAAACATTAAAAAATGTTCTAAAGAAAGGGAAAAAAATAAACCAAAGTATGATGAGACATATTAAGAGGAAATATAGCCTTAGTAAATCAAGACATTAGCTAATACAACAAAAACATCAAAAGAAACATAAGAAAATAAAGAAAAGTACACATAAGCTGAGAAGGAATGTATGTGGAGAATTCAAAACTATGCTCTCACAAATATGCCTTTGTAATTATTTTGTTAAAAAGACTAGTGAACTGAGTTTGTATTCTTTGAATACAAAGTGACACTTTATACAACAGAAAATCAGTGGCCCAAGAGTCCCAAGATCTGAGTTCTAGACTCAGCTCTGCTTTCTTCTAGCTCTCTGGGAAAATCTGAATAGCAGTCACATCTTAAGAGAATAGATTCCAAAGCTAGTAGGTTTGGAAAACCTGAAAATCCCTAAGAATCTGAATGATGCAGAAATGCAGATACTGTAATGATGTCTTGATATTTAAAACAAAATATTCAACAATAATTATGTTCTTGCTGTCCCGGTATCCTTTAAAGAAATCCTCTGGTTATCTGGAATTACTCTACATTCACACAGTGAATCCAGTACACTCAACCCCAGGTAATATTTTTGGATCTCCTTCATATGAATGTCGTTATTTTCTTTTACTGGATCTTTGATTCCAGTAGGAAGGAACTTGAAATAACATAGGGCCAACCTGAATTTGTGGCAAGAGGAGTTTTGCTACCGGGGACACTGGGAGTACCTCATGATATTGTGAGGCTCCAATGTGGGAATGTTAGTTTTTAATTATATTCCCCCTGAATCCTTCTCTGACCTTGTCCTTCCTCACCCACCTACTGCCCCTCACCCACAGGACTCCTCAGATGCCTCTCGCAGAATGGCCATCGCAGCCTAATGTAATTATCTGACCACTTGCTCATCACTCCCAGGAGACTGTATGATCTCTAATGACGGCTGTTTGGTCCTTTGTTTTGCTTTATGCCCAACTCAGCATAGAGTCCAGCATATAGTCAGCATTCTATAATTAATTTATTAAATGAACAAATGCTGTCAGTAGTTGGCATCGGGGCTAACTTTAGTTCAGCTGTTAGATCCTTGCCTTTTAGTCAATCAGAGAAGCCAATTCACATGACTCTTAATAAGTGCATATTTTTCTAAACCACAAATACAGTATGAACAATTTAAAATGAACCTCCCGTGTTTTTAATGGTGGAGTTTCCTACGGTACCACTTCCAGAAGGGTCCATCGTCGGAGTAAATTGCATTGGGTGTAACATTTCTTTAAAAGCTTAGTCCTGCGCTGTGGAACCGCACCAGGTCGCCACCTGATGGCCTAGTTCAGAACCTGAGAGCAGCCTCAGGGAAAAATGGAACTAAATGCCGCTTCACCCGCGTTTGGTTCCGAATGAGCAGCAGCTAATGTGTCCCTGTGTTTTCACCTGCAGAGGATATATTTCCTTGCAAGTCTTGTGGCATCTGGTATCGGAGTGAGCGGAATCTGCAAGCCCATTTGATGTACTATTGCAGTGGGAGGCAAAGAGAAGCGGCTCCAGTGCCAGAAGAAAACGAAGACAGTGCTCCTCAGGTTTCCAGCCTCTGTCCCTACCCGCAGTGCACCAAGAGCTTTCCAACTGCCCGAGCACTAGAAATGCACCTGAATTCCCACAGCGGTAAGTGCGTCCCTTGTTTCTTCTTTTGCTCCAGAAGACTCTTTCCTTCTCTACATCCATACGTATATTCATATATGCAAACATCTACACTTCTCCGTCCCTCGAACTGTGCCTATTAAATCAAAATCAAACTTGCCAGACCAGCTGATTGTTATCTTATGTCACTTATCATCAGCTCCAAGGACTTGGGTCTGAATTCTTTCCTAACGATCAGACTACTCATATGGCAGGCCAGATTTCGTTAACAGCATCTTTTGAGAAATCAAGTCTCAGTATCCTTTGTGTATTGTCATTAATATTCATTGATTTGAGTGTCAAGTGATCTTTGGAAACTGACCATACTGTTTCCCACATGGTAGGAAATACATATTAGGTAAATACAAATAAGTATTTGCTGAATATAAGTAACACTGTTATTTTGATAGATCCGATTAAAATCACCCTTGAGAGAAATTCACTTTTAAATATGAATCTATAAAGTGTTCTTGACTTCTAGAGCCTGCATAACAGCTTCGTTGATTTTTATGACATAAAACCACTTTTAGTACTATGTTTTGAAATTCCTTAAGAAAAATGAAGCTAGCAAACAAATAGCTTTGTTTTGTTTTGTTTCAGCTCACTCTTAACAGGGAGGTCGCAACTACTCCCATTTTATTTTGGAATTATATGCCCAAATATTGTTGGTATCATCACAGAGTATTCTAATTCTGTATTTTTTTAATTAAGTTCATCTAATGTACAGAAATTACATTAACTTTAGATACTTCTAGGAACATTTTTGAATAGGATAAATCAAGGTTTAGGCTTCAGAATTCTTCAGCTTCTATAATACAAAACTTATAAAGTACTTCTGGGTGACTTCCTTCACTGTTTTTGCTTGAGTTGAATAATTAAAAAACTAAAATAGGTGCTGAGTTTTTTAAAAATCTAGCTCCAGTGCACTAGTGCAGTGCAAGCCTTTGTCTTGAACCTATAAAAATAGGCAATTTCCTTTCTAGTCATTCTCTTCCCCTTCCCTACAAATGAGCTACCTTTATGTGGGTGATAGAGCAGAGGAAGCAGAAACAGGTCAGCTGTCTCAGATGCTGAATAGTCAGTCATTCACAAAACAAAAATAGAGATAGAGGGAACTTTCAGCTAAATAGAAAAATGAGTATTGGGTCAGTTAAGGAGAAAAGGAGGCAGGAATAAGAAGTCCCCTTTTATTGCTATAGGACTTGGTTTTTTCTGCCATATTTTCAACCAATAAATAGAAAAGGCAATTCTCATTTTAGTCTAAAGTGCAGAGGGCACAAGCCATACCTGTCTTAGCTCTGTGCCAACAAATGGGAACTAGAGTTGACCTTAGTGAGTAAATATATCCAGATCTCAATTCCAATACATGTGTCGGGGGGAGGGAAGGGGGGGATTCCTTATAACCACCAAACAGTTCTCCAGATACCAAATGCATGTCCTGTAGTTTAACTCAGTTCTGACACTATGACCTGGAGCAGAGTCAGTTTCTACAGATTAGGGGGCCAGTCTTCTGTCCCAACTTCAGATGCCAGTAGAAAGCCTAGGTTGTTACCTACCAACTGCCTATGAATCAGAGATCACTAGATCCCTCTTTGGGTTCAGTTAATTTGCTAGATTGGCTCACAGAACTCAGGGAATCCATTTATTCTCTAGATTACCAGTTTATTATAAGAGGTGAAGACTTAGGAACAGTAAGATGTAAGAGATGCCTAGAGCAAGGGTTGCGGAAAGGGTGAGGAGCTTCCATGCCCTCTCGCCGCCTGCCAGTCTCCTCAAACCAACTGGGAAGCTCTCTGAAATCAGTCCTTTCGGGTTTTTGTGGAGGCTTCATTACATAGACATGACTGATGAAATCACTGACTGCTGGCAATGTTCAAGAACTCAATCACCAGCCCCCCTCCCCTTACCTCTTTCCTCTCCAGAGAGGCGGGACTAATAATCAAACCCTCCTATCGCAAGTTTGGTTCCCTTGGCAACCAGCCCCACCCTCATGTAACCTAGGGCTTTCCAAACGTCACTACATTAACATAACAAAAATACCTTTATTGCTCTTATCCCAGGAAATTCCAAGGATTTAGGGAGCTGTGAGCCAAGAAGCCTGGTCAGAGGCCTAATATATATGAATGACCAAATATGTATTACTTCTAAATCACAGTATCACAGTAAGGTTTACTCACCAATCGTTGGTGATAGTCAAAATAATTTATACCAGACTAGAAACAGGCGGTGATCGGTCAACAAGGATGTCAGTCCTAAATGACTATATTAATGTCCTGGTGTCTACCAGCTGAATATCAGCCCTGGACAGAGATAAACCATGTTCAACAAAATCAATGAATAAAAATCTAGATCTGTACCAAAGATAAATTAGGAGACTATTATTACTTAGCAAAATGGTTCCCACTAGGATTCTTTTGGATAAATACCTAACCTAGTGCACTGGGAGCTATTTGATTCGCACCCAGGTTATCAATATCAACTCTAACGTCTGCCTGCTTCTTCCTAGTGCAGGGCATAGTGTTGTAATGAGAAGGTTATTGGACTCGAAATTCTAAAATCTCAGGTTTGGGCATGGCTCCATCATTGAATAGCTTTAGTACCATAATCAATTCCCTTGACCTCCTTGAATTTGTTCCCTGACCTATGCAATGGAGACAATGAAGGCTGTCCCACGTGATATGATGATATACTTGGCTGTGCTCTGGAAACCATGAGGGTGCTATGACTCTGATGACCAACCTGACAAAAGAGATCACAAGAAAAAAATTAATATCACAAATGAGAGTCTGAAAGATTTCAATTCGTCCCTGCTATGTAAAGGTTCGTAGCATTAGAAAACCAGTGCACGTGGTTCTCAGTCTTCTTATTTTGTATGTCTCTCCAGGAGTGAAAATGGAAGAATTCCTCCCCCCCGGTGCTAGTCTAAAATGCACCGTCTGTAGCTACACTGCTGATTCCGTGATCGGCTTTCACCAACACCTGTTCTCCCATCTCACTCAAGCTGCCTTCCGATGCAATCACTGCCACTTCGGCTTCCAGACTCAGAGGGAGTTACTGCAGCACCAGGAGCTCCACGTCCCTGGAGGCAAACTTCCCAGAGAAGGTGATACGGAACACTCTCCAGGTGGAACCGAAGACAGCTTACAGCCCGCCGCAGACTTGTTGACCAGAAGCGAACTCCCCCAGAGCCAAAAGGCCATGCAGACTAAAGACGCGAGCTCTGACACAGAGCTGGACAAGTGTGAGAAAAAGACTCAGCTCTTTCTCGCTAACCAGAGACCAGAGATACAGCCCACAGCAAATAAACAAAGCTTTTCTTACACGAAAATCAAGTCTGAGCCCTCCAGTCCTAGACTTGCCTCCTCTCCGGTTCAGCCTAATGTTGGGCCTTCTTTCCCTGTGGGCCCTTTTCTATCTCAGTTTGCTTTCCCCCAAGATATCACAATGGTCCCTCAGGCTTCAGAGATCCTAGCCAAGATGTCTGAACTGGTGCATCGGCGACTGAGGCACGGAAGTAGTAGCTACCCTCCCGTGATTTACAGCCCTTTGATGCCCAAGGGGGCCACTTGTTTTGAGTGTAACATAACATTCAATAATTTGGATAATTATCTAGTGCACAAAAAGCATTATTGCAGCAGCCGATGGCAGCAGATGGCCAAGTCCCCAGAGTTCCCTGGCGTTTCAGAAAAGATGCCTGAGGCCGTGAGCCCCAACGCTGGTCAAACCTCCATAAACCTTCTCAACCCAGCTGCTCATTCTGCTGATCCTGAGACCCCCCTTCTTGCAACATCCTGCATCAATTCTTCCACTGTTTTAGATTTAATTGGGCCAAATGGGAAGGGCCATGACAAGGACTTTTCCACTCAAGCCAAGAAGCTCTCCACCTCTAACAGCAGCGATGATAAAATTAATGGAAAACCTGTTGATGTGAAAAATCCCAGTGTCCCCTTAGTGGATGGGGAAAGTGACCCAAATAAGACTACCTGCGAAGCTTGCAACATTACCTTCAGCCGCCACGAGACCTACATGGTCCACAAACAGTATTACTGTGCCACGCGCCACGACCCTCCCCTGAAGAGGTCCGCTTCCAACAAAGTGCCTGCCATGCAGAGAACCATGCGCACTCGCAAGCGAAGGAAGATGTATGAGATGTGCCTACCTGAACAGGAGCAAAGGCCTCCCCTGGTCCAACAGCGATTTCTCGATGTCCCCAACCTCAGCAATCCTTGTACCTCCACTCAAGAACCCACGGAAGGGCTGGGAGAGTGCTACCACCCAAGATGTGAGATCTTTCCGGGAATCGTCTCAAAGCACTTGGAAACCTCTCTGACGATCAACAAATGCGTTCCAGTTTCCAAATGCGACACGACTCATTCCAGCGTTTCCTGCCTAGAGATGGACGTGCCCATAGATCTCAGCAAAAAGTGTTTATCCCAGTCTGAGCGGACGAGCACGTCCCCCAAAAGGCTGCTGGACTACCACGAGTGCACTGTGTGCAAGATCAGCTTCAATAAAGTGGAGAACTATTTGGCCCACAAGCAGAACTTCTGCCCAGTCACAGCGCATCAGCGGAACGACCTGGGTCAGCTCGACAGCAAGGTGTTTCCAAATCCGGAAAGCGAGAGAAACAGCCCTGACGTCAGCTACGAAAGAAGCATAATAAAATGTGAGAAAAACGGAAATCTGAAGCAGCCTTCCCCTAACGGAAACTTATTTTCATCCCACTTAGCAACCCTGCAAGGCCTGAAAGTCTTCAGTGAAGCGGCTCAGCTCATTGCCACGAAAGAAGAAAACAAACATTTGTTTCTCCCCCAATGCCTTTACCCCGGAGCAATAAAGAAGGCAAAGGGGGCTGACCAGCTTTCTCCGTATTACGGAATAAAGCCAAGCGATTATATTTCTGGTTCCCTCGTCATCCACAACCCTGACGTCGAGCAAAGCACAAACGCCGAGAACGAATCCCCTAAAGGCCAGGCTTCCGCAAACGGGTGCGCCCCGCCGAAGAAAGATCCCCTGCCGCTGTTACCCAAAAACAGAGGCATGGTAATAGTCAACGGCGGACTGAAGCAAGACGAGAGACCTGCCGCCAACCCGCAGCAAGAGAACATTTCCCAGAATCCTCAGCACGAAGACGGCCACAAATCTCCCTCGTGGATCCCCGAGACCCCGTTAGCCACAAACGAGAATGTCTCACCGGGAATTCCCTCCGCGGAGGAACAGTTGTCTAGTATAGCAAAAGGTGTGAATGGCTCCACCCAGGCTCCAACCAGCGGGAAGTACTGCCGCCTGTGTGACATCCAGTTCAACAACCTCTCAAACTTTATAACTCACAAGAAGTTTTATTGCTCATCACATGCGGCGGAACATGTCAAATGAAATAACTTCCTAAGTCAACACCAGTCACCTTTGGTACCAGTGTTTAGTATGTGGTTCTACCCAGTCCAGAAACAAAACAAAACGACAAAACAGAAACAGAAGCTGTTTGAATTACATCTGGGCAATCAGGAGATAATTCATCAAGGCTGAGTTGAAGACTTAAGGTGTAATTTCATTACAGTCCATTAGTAAAGTGTATTATTGGTGCCATTTTCAAAAAAAAAATTAATTTATTTTACCAGCAGTATTCATAGCTGTGGTTATGTTATTTTTTATTTAAAAACTTTATATTAAAGTCATTTGTAATGTTATTGTATAGTTATTGTGTAGCACATATGGTTTGCACTGTATAGTAGCTTTTAAAGAAACTAGTCACGAACAATACCGAAAAGCATTTTAGAAATAGCTTCAAAAGCACTTGTGTATCTTGATTTCTTCTTATATGCTGTTGCAGATATATGTATATGCTAAAATATAACTTGCAACGATGTTCTAAATACACATGCTATAAGTTCGCCTTAAGATTTCAATTCTTGGATAATCAGGCTCTGTTTGCACTTTATATTTTAGCAGATACAGTCTCTTAGTCACTAGGCTTTGCATTTGTATGTAGCTGTATGTTTCTGTCCATTTTCTTAATCTTAAACATGTATGTTAAATGAAGATGGCAATTTTTTTCTTGTATAGTACTTGTATTTTCTTTCGCTGATGCAGCTCTGTCTCAATTTTTAAACCTTTGCTGTTAAATGCAATACTTTATAAAGAATGAACAAAATTACTGGAAGCAGTATTGTAAGTAATGAGGTAGTATTAATCAGTTTTATCTTTTGAAAGGCACAGTCTAAATCGAACCCCTAAACTCAATGCTGCAAGTATGAATTTAATTCATATATAAGATCTATTTAAATATAAGAGTAGCAATACTGCACCTGGTGATCACAAAGATAATGTTCTACTTCTGATAGAAATAATTTCTCAACAAATGTTGTTACTATGCATGTATATGGATGGAATAAAATTCCAGATTGTTGGAGAAGTTTGGCAGACTTTGTTTCTTTCAAATACAAAGGAAGGGCTATATATCTATTCTTTGTGATGAGAACAGGTTCAAACATATTATATATTTTACATATATAATATATATTATATATATATATTTATGTATATATGGTGACAAATCAGTAAATCAGTAAAGGAATAGATTGTCCATTATATGCACCTAATTAGCATAACGTAGGTAACATCATATTAATATGAACAAGAGACTCCAAGCTATGGAACTAGAAGACTTTTCCATTATATCTGTATATAATAAACACCATCTTTCTGTCCTCTACCCCCACTCTACCTACCTACCACTGTCCTCTACCTACCACTGTAGCACAGAACGAGAACAATTTCATATGGTCTAAAAGACTTGTGAAGCCTATGCACAAGAATTGTAACAAGTGTTGATCAAAAACACCCGACTTTTAAATGAAGTTTACCAGAGAGAGAGGTTTACATATTAAGGAGCAATGAAGTGGTATCGTCAAGTGATTCTGATCAGTAAAGACATACAAATTTCATGCAATTTGCAAAAGACCCTAGATTCACACTTCTCATATGTACATTCCAAGGGTTTGCATATTGATGGGGAGTGGAGAACAGAGGTCGTGAGTCAGATCGTGGACGACCTAATGGGCTACCCAGAGGCGTTGAGGTGCGATTCAGTAGGCAAGATGGGCACCTATTGCCAATCAAGACAAACTGCAGTCTACTGCAGTTTTAGAAACATCCTGATCAGAAAAGACAATGACCTCACCTGTAGTTAAGATGCACTATTCTTTGTCCATATTGGATTTGGTAACATAATGAACTTAAGATGCCAGCCTGCACACAGCATATAAATACTGTGACAAAACATAAAAAATGTCAGAATATTTCTCCAGTTGTTGTCAAGAATAACTGTTTTTAAATGTAAAATCTTGACCTTAATGAATGTTTTCCATTTTATTCAGTGACTAAATGCAGAGGTAAAGAGAAATGATCTGCTTAATAGAGTTTTGCAGGAATCTCCTGAAGCATCAGAGCCTTGGGGACCCACAGGCGTGTTCATAAGGACCCATGCATATCTCAGGTGGGAACTGGCAGGCCTGGGTAGTTACAACAAGGCTTGTCTCCCCAATCTCTTCTTTTTCCTCTTCTCTAGGAAGGAAGGGAGGAAGGAAAGAGAGGGTAGGAGGGAGAAAGGGAGACAGACAAAAAGAAAAACAGAGAGAAAGAGAGACAGAAATACCGGAAGGGAGGGAGGGAGGAAAATCAGCATATCTTTATTGACCACCTGGGATTGTACCCACTATTTGGGGGATGAAAGCAGAGATACAATCCATGATTGCTTCCCTAAAAGAATTTATACTCTGACTCGGTTTCAAGCTTCTCAACGCTGTTCCACATAGGGAACGTTTTTTAAATGCCAATGTATATGTGTTCTTGGTACATTGAGCTTTACATGGGATCAACTAAAGAAAAATTCTTATCTGGGAATCTCTATTTTTAAGCATCTGTCCAGGTGGCTCTGATCTGTGGCAATGTTGGGACACACTAATGGGTAAACTAGGATAAGGTTAAAAGGATGAGTGAGACTGAGTAGAAAGAGAAGAAGAAACAAAGGAAATCAATATGGGATGAAAGCATTGGCAAAGATTGTGAGGATAGGGTAAGGTCTAGAAAGGGGAGCACACTGATAAGGCATCCCACCTGTCCTGGGAGCCCTGAAATATTTGTGTGCTATATCCAAAAGAATATTTCCAAGATTGTTTGTATAGTTGAAAATGAGTTCCAATAGCCATTCACAGAAGGAAATTGATACCAGAGGGTGAAAGAGTGATGTTCAGACCACAGCGAGATGCTGGAGAGTATTAGAAGAAGAAGAAAACAGTATTTCTGTTGTGATCACTGTAAATAGTAGCATGGAAGTAGCATGTGATGAAGGGTGAGTAAAATACTTTACAAAAGAAGAGGGGTCAGATTAGAAAGTAGCAGAAAACAAGGGTATAGAGATCTGATCTCACAAGACCTTGAATTCCAGGCTGAAGTTTATGGGTTTCCTTGTACCTTGCTTCTTACATAGAGTCATGTAATGAAAATGTGGCTTAGGAACAATGACAGGGTAAAGCATGAGGCCTAAATGCTAGAGGGAGGGAGATTTTCTAGAAGGCCATAGTGATGGTCCAAATGGGGACTAGTGAGAGCCCACACGGAGTGAATGAAGAACAAGTCTGGGTAAGCTTACATTATAACAGATCTTGAAGACCAAATTGAAGAGAAAAGCCAAGGTCTACAACCCTGATTGAAACACTATGTTCAACAAGATAACACTGAGTCAGAATATTAGCACCAGTCTAATGATCTGGGGAAGGGTAATAAAAAGAATGATAATTTATATTGGTTCTTCAGATTGTCTTGGTATTTAAATCCTCTATAGAACACTAACGTCGACTAAATCAGAATATCTTAAGATGGGTGTGGATTTCTAGAATTTTTTGGCAAAGCATCCCTAGGGTATTTTATGTCATCTTCCTCTGACCACAAATGAAAATCACTGAATTAAATATAGAGGGAAAAGGGACGCCCGGGTGGCTCAGTCAGTTAAGCGTCCAGCTTCCGCTCAGGTCATGATTTCCTGGTTCATGAGTTTGCGTCCTGCATCAGACTCTGTGCTGACAGCTCAGAGCCTGAAGCCCACTTCGGATTCTGTGTCTCTCTCCTGTCCTTCCTCCACTCACGTTGTCTCTCTCTGTCTCTCTCAAAAATAACTAAACACTTTAAAAATTTAATAAATAAATAGGGAATGGGCAGCAGTGTTCTGCAGTCGACACCGAATAAATTAAGCTATAGCAGAATTTGGTACTCAGTTGGTCTTCAAAGTATTGCTGTCTCATATAAGACACATTTTGGTGTTTAAAACTATTATAATTTAAAAATATTCCAACACATGTGTTTTACTATTGAAATCAAAACTAAAAATTAAGTCATTATGGAATCTGTGAACAATATTTGAAAATATTTTAATACGATGGGGCCTTCTCATTTCCAAGCAAAACTAAAGGTCAGAGACTTTAAGTGCCCGGAGTCACAAAGCTAATGGGTGAGATCCAGAGATCTGAGACTTGTTCTCAGATTACCTTGCCACATCGTGTTCCTTTCTCCACTAAACCAGAAGGAAAATACTAGAGCCTGTTAGCTAAAATTCCAGTTACTTTTTCTTGCTCTGATACATTTAAGTCTAGCTCAGACAATCTCCCGAGATCGGGAAAAAGGAGCATATTGTTTTCTCTTGACTGCTGTAACATATTACCACAAGCCTGGTGACTTGAAACAACAGAAGTTTATTTCACTATGGTGCCCAGCCAGACTCTACAAGTGTGTAGCAGCAGCAAAGGAGAAACTGTTACCCCAAACCTAGTGAATCTCTTGGAACTTCATTGAGACATGAATGTTATTAACACACATGGACAATATCCGTAAAGGACATAGCACCTAAACTACCAAGCCTCAACTGATAGCTCTGGACCCAATTATGAGGCAGAGTTGAGTCTGATAACAACCCCACACCAAGCAGTATATCTGTCTGGAACTTAGTAAATCTTACTAACTCAGAGAACCATAGAAAAGCAGCAGTAGGCTAGGTAAAAGTTTACTTTGGCACTATCTAGAAAAAGGAGTTTGCTCAGTATATTGATAGAATAAATGGGATTGAAAGGAAATAAACTGTCTTCAAGAACCTACCAGCCCCATTTTGCATGTAAATAGTATATTAATTTCAAATGATTTTTATCTTTATATTAAAGAAGAATGTCAGCACTTTTTGCTCCACAATACTTCTTTGATCGTTAATTCTACTGCCTAGATATGACGTAACTTGAATCCAGGTGATGTAAATGTTTGAAATTCACTAAGTGCCGAACTTTTCTTTTCCTATCAGGATTTAATGACCCTCAAGAAAACAACCAGGTAAATATAATACAATGTTGTTATATCTATGAAAACATATGCAATAATGAAATTATCTTTTTAAATTAATAACAGGGACATAAACTTTAAAATAAATAAAAGAATGTATACTCAATATCATGACTGGTTTAGAAAGAGGAGATGATTCAGATGAAGAAAGAAGGAGATGAACATCGAAATTGTAAGAAAATATCTGAAGAGGAAAACAGAAAATTCAAAAACAAAGGAATTAACAGGAAGGTGTTAATTCTCACAGACATACCTGGGTGCACACTCAGAATCCTCCCTCCCACTATAATGGATGAATTGTCCCTGATCTTAGTCAATGCCATTCCTTCCACTTCAGCTTTTCATTCCCTCTAGCTGATTCGATGATTTAGCTCCTTCAAGTATTCCTTCTTTCCTGGCACAAAAGCAACAGATGTATCTTTTTCAATTTATGTAAGGACTCGGAGGAGAAGCATCAACATGTTCTCTGAGTTAAAGTCTGAAACAGAAAGTAAAGGGTTCTTCTCATGTGTCATGGATTGCATAATAATCCATCAATTTCCTAATCCTGGAAGTTGGAGGGAGTTCCCATAATGTCTAGATTAAATTCCCTGTCAGTCTTGTAAATGGAGGCTTGGAGCAGATTCAATTTAATTGAGCAAGCAGAAGAATGTGATACGACACCTATGTAGTGTTGAGCAGTGTGATCCCTGCCCCGTCAGTACTACAATAACTATTTTACCAACAAACAAATTGAGGCTTAGAGCAGTTAAGTGAGTTCCCCAAATGATAAAGCCATTAGAGCCAAGCCTTGAGCCCTGTCATCTGTCTTAAAGCCTTTGCTACCCTTTTCCATGAGGCCCCAGATCTCACTCCCTCTACCTCAAGCCAAACACCTTACAATCATGTTGCAGGTCGGCCTGCCACCATTTTATTATCCACTGACACTGGAGTTGCCTGAGTCAGGATAGTCATATGTCCCATTCTGCCAGGGACATTTATAGCCTGGCTTAGAATTTATCTTAAATTTTTCATAGTAAGTTTTATTATCAAGAGTTGCATCAAAATAAGCTGGGATGGATTCCACAGATTTCATTTGTATTTCAGGCTTCTAACATTGTTTCCACTACTAGTGTGGGTAAGGTGCATGTCCAGTGAAAAGTTGTCTCTTTAACCTGTGGTTAAAGCTGAAAGACATTCAGAGAGGTAAACTGTCTTTTGCAATGACCCCTTCCAAAGGCAATGTAACTAACACCTTTTCAAGGACAGTATGCAAGGTACTCTATGATAAAGCACCTTTGGACAGAAGCATCTAGGAACAACTTCATACTTCTGTGTTTCAGTGCCTGTGGGAGAAGATTTGGACGTACCACCACCGCATACCGTTGCATATAATCACCAAGATGCACAAAGCCCCACTAGGTGATGAGAGCTGTGAAGAACGTGAGGAATTACTGGTTCCAGTAAAGAATATGCTCAAAATATCTTACTGTCGAAGCTACAGGTAGACAATAGTCTCAGTGCTCTATAAACTCTAGTTTTATTACATAGTATATAGTCATATAGGGTATAAATGCATAGTTACTATCTATTTTGTTTGGTAACATCATTTTATCCAGCAATATGTCTTTTTCACAACAAAATGCTTAAAACAAAATATAGTTAATGTAAAAAAACTAAGAACTAAAATTTCCACTTTTCAAAAAAGCTAGATAATGAAGGTGTAATCCCTCAAATGATTTTTTTGACACCTACCATTCACCAAGGAAGCTGTCAAGATATAATAAACCAAACAAAATCAAATCACATAAGTCTGCTCAAGAATCTTTAGCAATGGGGCACCTGGACTTCTCAGTAGATTTAGCACCTGACTCTTGATTTTGACTCAGGTCATGATCTCATGTTCATGAGTTCAAGCTCCGCGTTGGGCTCTGTGCTGAGAGCATGAACCCTGCTTAGAATACTCTCTCTCCCTATCTTTCTGCTCCTCCCCTGCATGTGCTCTCTCGCTTGCTCTCTCTCTCTCTCTCTCTCAAAATAAATAAATAAACTTACAGAAGAAAGAATCTTTAAGATTGACTTCAAATTTAGTCATTATTTAGCTGATTGGGCCTGAAGATGATAATTCAGTATGTGCAGCCATGGAGCCATTACACTGGAAAGCATGGGTTTTCATTTCAATCAAATGATTGGTCTATATTAACTTCATTATTGAGATTGGCACAGTGCGCATATAACTTAGACCTTTAGAAAATAAGCTACAACATTCTATCAATTGAAATAGAAGTCATAGTTGGGGATATTGAAAAATATATATATGTACTTTTAATGTAAATTAAATTTAACTGATTTAATTTAATTAGTAATTTAATTTCATTTGAACACTTACGTATATATGTGTATATACCAATAGTTGAGTAACTGAACAAAATTTTTGTCATAAAGCTTATGTTGAAGGCAAAACAGTCATTGCATGGCCATACTCTGTTTCTCTCTGCTTCCCCTCAACAGATTTTAGAAATGTTTTAATTATTAATTTGAAGAAATACTTATATACTCAACATGCATGTTAGATAATGGTATTGACTTTTTTTTTTTTACTAATTCCTTTGAATTTTGTATGTATTGAAATCAAAACAATTTGGAACTCTTTATTCGATGTGTTCAGTGAATGGAGTCGCAAATGTTTTCATGGAAGCTAACAAAAATATATGAAATTTATCATACAGAATCGAGATTCTAAATTTGTTAAGCATTAAGAAGGAAGACAGTTTCCAAGATTTACTCTTTAAATGCTATAATTGCATTTTGTGAGATCTCAACTTTGGGGAAATGCTTTTCTGTTGAAGCTTCTATTTGCAACTGGATAAATTTTTATTTTCTATTGCAAGGGAATAAAATAAGATGATGATCTTCCATTCATATTCAAAAGACAACAGATTATTTGATAATTTTTCTTTAAAATACATTTGTCAAAAGAAGGCAGTTAAATTGAAACAAAAAATAGTCCTTCCGTGGATATATGGCCAATATATTTGCATATTTTGATTAAAAATAGATGAAAGTGTCTCATTAGCAATTTCTTTCAGAGATTATACTCCACATATTAGGTATTTTTCTATGACCTTGATATTTTTGAAGACTACTTGTCAGATACTTTGTAAGATATTCCTCAAATTTGAGTTTGTCTGAGTTTTTTTATGATTGCCCTGGAGGTAGAGATTTGGAAGAAGAATAGAAGAAACAAATTGTTTCTCACTGGATCTTATACTAGTTGACATCTGTTATCAACCCAATTATCACTGGCAATGTTAAGCTCGACCACTTGTATATGCTGGGATCTCCACTGTAAAATTAACTTTTTTTTTTTTCCACTCTCTGCTCATTAGAGGTGAATCACTAAATCTGGTCACCATTCCAGGGAAAGGGAATTAAGCTCTACTTCCTGAAGGGAGAAGAATCAAAACATTTGTGGACCTACATTAAAGCCACTTTATAATTAATGCACATCTGTGGGGAGATACTTTGAGGCTATGGGTACATCGTGTTTCTCTGAAAAGTTTCACCCACTGATTTTAGCTTTCGGAGTGGTCTTGCCTACTTCCACTGTTACTGTGGCATAGACCTTTATTGTATTTTACTCATTCTTTCTATATTGATTACTGAAATTCTTCTTAAAGGAAAACCCACCCCTTCTCCTCCTTTTATATATTTATCCAATCATTTATTTATATCAGTACAGACTTACAGCTATTTACTTTATTCTCTGTCCTATAACCTGTAGTCTGCCTTTATCTGCAGTTTTACCTTCTGTGATTTCAGTTACCTGCAGTCAATCGGGGTGTGGAAACAGATGATTCTCCTTCTGACGAAAGGTCAGAAGGTCAATAGTAGCCTAAAGTTCTGTCACGGTGCCTACGTCATTCACGTCCCTTCACCTCATCACGCCAGCATCTTATCATCTCACATTGTCACAAGAAGAAGAAAGGTGAGTACCGAACAATAGGATATTTTGAGAGAAAGACCAAATTCACCTTTTTTATTATAGTATATTGTTAGAATTGCTCTCTTTTATTATTGTAGTTAATCTTTTACTGTGCCTAATTTATAAATTAAACTTTATCACAGGTATGTAGGTATAGGAAAAAACATCAAAAATGGGATTTGGTACTATCTTTGGTTTCAGACATCCCCTGGGGATCTTAGAACGTCTCCCCAGTGGATAATGGAAGGATGAGTGTACTTCCACTATTTCATTGCTCACATCATTCTAGCTTTTGCCATGGGCAACTCTTTACGGTAGGTGCATCTTTTTTTGTTTTTTTTTAAGCTATTTCCTTACAGTCTGGCACTATAAGATACAACATGCTCCAGAATGCCTAATTTCACAATGCATTTCTATCGAACTCATATTTTCCTTGACCCAGCCCTAGAGTTAATCTCCTTAAAGGACCCTCATTTCTCTTATTGGAGAATAGCATTAAGAGATCAAGATCTTGGGGTGCCTGGGTGGCTCAGTCGGTTAAGCATCCAACTTCGGCTTAGGTCATGATCTCACGGTTCGTGGGTTCGAGCCCCGCATCGGGCTCTGTGCTGACAGCCAGCTCAGAGCCTGGAACCTGTTTCAGATTCTGTATCTCCCTCTGTCTCTGACCCCCTGCCCCCCCCCCACCACTCACACTCTCTCTCAGAAATAAATAAAATATTTTAAAAAATTAAAAGAAATCAAGATCTTGACACTAGGTATATTTGTTGTTACTCGGTATCACTTCATCTAGACCATCTCAGCAGATAGAGCTAGGACATATGAATCTATAGTTACCAGTGTATACACACATTTCTGTACTTATATCTGCACTACATATATTTTAAAGTAAACTTGAGTTTAGAATGAGCATAGTGTCATACTCTATGCAGTTATGTTATATTTTAATATTCAGCTCACTACAAAGAATTTTTCTCTAATATACATTTATTTCTATTTTTTTTAAAGAATTTTACTTTTAAAGATGATTTTTGATTGGGGTGCCTGGGTGGCTCAGTTAAGCATCTGACTCTTGATTTGGGCTCACGTCACAATCTCACAGTTGGGGAGACTGAGCCCCACATCAGGCTCTGCACCGACAGCACTGAGCCTGCTTGGAATTCTCTCTCCCTCTCTCCCCCTCCCCCACTCACACTCTATCTCTCAAAATAAATAAATAAACATTTAAAAAATAAAATAAAAATGGTTCATGACTATACTATATAGATCCATTTATATGAAAATTAATTTATGTCTTACTAACCAAATGTTTTAAATATATGCAGTTATAATTATTTCTTTTTAAAGTTTTTAAAATTTATTTGAGAGAGACAAAGAGTATTCGAGTGAGCGGAGGAAAGAAACAGAGGGAAAGAGAGACAGAGTCTCAAGCAAGCTCCAGACCCAGTGCAAAGCCCGATGAGGGGCTTAATCCCATGTCCCTGGGATCATGATCTGAACCAAAACCTAGAGTCGGACACTCAACTGACTGAGCCACCCAGGTGCCCCTACAATTATAATTATTTCAATACTCCCTTTTCACTCTCAAAAATGTCCTAATCTGGATAATAAACTCTAAAGTGACCTCACAAGGAATTCATCTGAGCTATGACTTATGAATTCCTAAATGCTATGATTTAGAGCAACGCCTCCCAAGATTTAAGGTCCATACCAATCACCTGAGGATCTTGTTAAACTGCAGATGATTTAGTAGGACCGGGGAAGGGCCCGAGAGTCTGCACTTCTAACAAGCTCCCAGCTAAAACCACGGCTGTAGATACGCACACCACACTTGGAGTGGCAAGGCTGAAGACGACATAGCTGTCATTGTATGAACCTTCTACACAGTTGTCCTGTGTCCTCATCCAGACCCATCACAACTGAACGCAGTATCCTACTCACTAGGATTCCATTCAAGTCTGCGGCTCTTTTCGTCATTGCGATACTTATTTCAGTTTGGTGGCTTTGTTCGTAATACAAGGTGAGTTGATATCACTTTGTACATGAGATTAGCTGTATTTGACAGGTGGGAATGGGAGGGGTGTCCCTCTCACTCCCTTTTTATTCTTTAGTAGTTTGGAAAACAGAAACTTGAGAACTTATTATTTGCCAGACTACATTCATGTTTAACTTACACTACAGCTGCCTTTTATGAACTTTCCCATTTTCAATTTAGTATTAATTTTGATGAGTTTTTTAACCCAAGGAAAACACTTGTGGAGTCTATTACAAGATTGGTGGACTCACACTGTGATCAGAGACAAATGCTTAAGGGAATAGTGGAGTCATTTGTGATTCGAGACCATTCCTGGTGGGGGGTTGGGTGGGAGTGGGGAGAGAGTGAGAGCAGGGGAGGGAGAGTAAATATGTAGAGAGTATTGCAATCTCATGGCCATCTGTGCTAACTGCATGCTGCAAATCTCAAACAGAAACAGACAGCATGAAAGCAAATGTTATTAGTTGGTTTCAATATTGTGCCCTTCAAAATTATTTGTTTCACTCCATTCATTCATTCATTTGTGGTTATATTTGAATTTTGAGTTCTTATTCTGACACAAGCATTATAATGGTTCCTGGGGACCAAATGTTAAGGGATAGTTCTTGTCTTCTATAAGCATTGGGTAAAGAAGCTTAGAATGAAAAGCACACAGGTGAATACAATGTTATGTAAAATGCTACACTGTCCTGTGGAGTCCTGAAGACACATTAAGAAAGCACCATATATTATCTTAGGGATCCTAGGAAAGTTTCACACAGGAAATGGTGTCTACTCCTAGATGTAATAGATGACTAGAAATTATTCGAGTACAGAAAAACAGGTGATGAGTAACAGAAGAGGAGGAAGGTAAGAGGAACTGGGTGGAAATACAGTTACATTTAGAATATTCTAAGAAGAGAGAGATTAACATGTGCAAAACCCAAATGCTGGAAAGGGTATAATTCACTATGGTAACTATAACTTCCCCGTGTTTCCTTTCCCTGGGATCACTAACTCAGTGATATCATGCCACTACCCACCTGGTCACCTGGACCACAAACTAGGTGTCATCCTGGTCTTCTACTCTCCAATTCTATGGCTTCCCAATTAGATGATCGTCTAGTTCTGTCCATTCTTCCTTCTAGATATATTTAAATGTATTTTATTGTCTGCATTCACGGGGCCACTAGTGTATAGCATGATTGTCTCATACCTAAATTACTACAGGAGCCTCCAAACTGAGTTTCTTTATTTGTTTTAAAGCTTTTCAGGTGGAAAAACTTATTTTGACTATAGTGATCTTCTCAAAGATAAACCTGATTACTATCACTGCCTCCTTAAATACTTCTGTGACTCCCCATTGTTCTCTGGAATATGTCCAAATTCTTTAACACAGTTACAACTAAAACCTTTGTTTGGCTGGACTCCTGCTTACACCTCCACCTTGCTGATACAGTACTTGATCCATTTCATGTACATTTGTTGATCAGCTATAATCATCAAACCAGACACTCTTAAAAAAAGATAAATAAAATAAATAACTTTACATACACAAGAACTTATATCCTACCCGAAAAGACATTTAAATAAGTAATTAAGGTATTACAAACAATCATGAGAATTCTTCGCTACCACCACTATACAAACTATAGTGTTTAGGATTATCTTGATCCTGATCTATTCTGGAGTGAATTGTTTCTAGACCTTAATTTTAAAAGATGCTGATTATTAAAAAAAAAAAAAAAGACATAGTCATGCTACTGGTTTCAGTAATACTAGGTATTATAATAGATAAATCATGAAATTTTAGTCATTTAAGACCTTGAAAATTTATTTCTAGCCCCTCAAATGCTCAGAGGCAGGAAGGACGAGGCAATGGTTCAGGTATTTGGGCCGATGAAGATTTTCCCATTATTAATCCAGGGTTTCTAAGTTCCCTGAGTACCGACATCTTGCTGACAGTCAGGGAAAGACAGAAGTTGGAGATAGGCTTTAGTGGACCAGAGGTGGAAGCAGCATATATCTTGTCTGACCACATTCAATTGTCTAGAATTGTCCATATAGTAAGGCCCAAGTGAAAAGGAGGCTGGGGTAATTCAGAACAGTTCTGTGCCCAGAGACAAAAGGGCATGGGTTTGAAGAATTACTAACCAATCTCTACTAGACTCACCAAAACACACAAAGGACTGGAAACAATTAGGACCTGTCCCTGTCCTTGAGCGCAGTGAGTTCACTGCCATCATCCACTGTCATCTGTATCATCTGTCAACTTTGGACTGACAGGATCCCTGGCCCCCCACAGCCTAGCAGATCACCCCATCACCATGTGCTTCACACTGTAGTGAGGACTTCTTCAATTGTCATAAGTTTTAAAATGGATGATCACTTTTAATAATTTTAAAAAATTATTTTAGATGCTCCTGATGTTAAGACGGAAAGGGTCATCTAGAACATTCGTTTTCTCTCAGCCATGAATCCTCTGTGGAAACATTCCCTTCCATGCCTGTCTTCTCCATTCCTGCCTGTGTTCCCGCCATTCTGAGATTTGCTAAATCTTAGTTGTCTTTTAGGCCTTAGTTAAAAATTATCATTTACATCATGCTTTTATAGATCACCTCAAATCTGGGTTAGGAGTTCCTTCTGTGAATTCTGAAAGCACTTTGAAATCTCTACCTATGTATACTATAAACGTGTGTGAATCATTGTCTAGGCAAACTTTGTATTAATGGAATGTAGCACAGCCTGACGCATCATGAGTAATACATACTTATTGACTGAATTTGTTTGAATTTATTTGTGTGTCACTTACACAAATGTTAGATAATGGGACACATGGATCTATAAGAAATCCTGGACTTTGAAGACCTCTAGACATGCATACATTTATATACAAGCAAATTTGTGAAAAATATATATGTGTGTGATAGATATTCTTTGTATATGAGAAATAAATGTGTATATATTTCATATATGTTTATATATAACACAGTGTATATACAGGTATGTGTGCATATGTATTCAAAAATGATTACTATAATGGGATCCTGACCCTTAAGGACCTTTAGCTAATGTGTGTGTGTGTATGTATGTGTACATGTATGTATGTAGTAATATATGACATATATAAATATAATATATATCTCTAACTACACACACATACACACATAATATACACTGTAACACTTTAGGTGATAGACTACTAACTGACATAGAAAGGGGATGAGAAGTCAGCAATTTGCCTCATAGAAAAAGGAACGTGTCCCCCAATGGTCCAGAAAAAGATGTAAACGGTCTCTGTACTATCAATGATTCATCTTCCTGAGCCTGAAGAGGGCTGGCCCTCAGAAGATATTTCAATTATACCATGAAACTTCCATCCTTAAGTAAATCAGGAAGGTCAGGACGACTGACCCAAGAAGAACACTATAGTTCTAAAGACCTAGGCATCAACCAGCTTGGCTGGCTTCTCTAACAGGACATCTTACAGGGCCCAGCCCACTGAGAGAAGTGGTGGAAGTAAGAAGCCCTATGACACCTTTATTACAAGACTGTATTAAGAGAAAAGAGAGGCTTGTTTGGAAACATTCCTCTCAGTTTCTCACTGGAAACGATTGCCTGGGAGTAATGACAGAGCTGCTCCCACTTGAAAGCTGATTTAGAAATGGAAGGGCTTACTTTATCTCAGACCCATGACTCATAGGGGAATCAATGAAATCTATTTCTCTTAATGTTTTCCAAAGAGACCTACTGATCAAAGTTGTTTCCTTCCCAGAGGTGTGTTCCTTCCAGCACAGGGATGAGGCATATCTCTGGGACACCCAGAGGACATTTATAGTCACTTCCCAAGTGGCTCTTGTTCTCTGGATTAAAAACGGAAATTATCTCTCGGCTGTCAATGTAACATCTTCCAGCAGCATGAAATTCTGTCAAACAGAAATTGAAGATGAATAAAACGAAGATACACACTCAGGATTATTCCTATTGTGAAGCAGCAGTGCTCTGCACTGACGATTCTACACCCTAATAGTAGATTTAGGGAAATAGAGACATACTGGTTTTCTAAATGCCCTGTACACTTTGCCACGGGAAGTAGTGGTGATTGAATAGACTGACAAACGCTGTGAGCATATGCAATGAGCCAACCATACCGCACTCCAGGGCAGGATTACAAATGATTTGTGTGCATTGGGGAGGGGGGGTAATCAGTTATCATAATTCCATTTGTAATTTATGTTTGCATGAAAATGCAGTTTTTAACCATTGCTAGGATTTGAGGCACGAATACAACCTGTTTTCATTTTGTCAAACTCCAGAGAATCTCAGCATGTCAGTTCAGTAATATTGCATATCTACGTTATTGGATGGCTGGTTTCGAAGAATAAATAACTACTCTTTATAGGAACAATATTTACAGAACATGTCTGGTGCATGCAAAGCTGTTCATTACCCGTCGGGCTTCATTCTAAATAGACACATATCCAAATTGAGGACAAAGGAAAGGAAGGCAAGTGAATAGGGAGGGCAGAAATGCGCTCCACTTTAGATACGTCAGCACACCTGAGATTTAGGTTTTTAGAGAGTATTAGGGCATTTGTAGAGAGGTCCAGCCGGATGAACTGAATGTGCAAGTTTCTTTATGCTCAGAGTAGCAAGGGGGTGGTTAGGAAGATGAGAGGAAGAGAAGACACGGCGATGAGATGGAAACTCATGTCAAATAATCAGATGTGAAAATGTATGGATGAAAATGGGAAGTGTGGGATAAAATGAAAAGCTCAAGAATTTGGGAACAAATTCCAAATAATTGTCATTATTTAGGACAGCAGACCTAAAGCTTATGTTAGCAACACTCTTAACTTTCATGAGTTTGTGCTCTAGTGCATGTTCCTAGAAAAAGAGACCTAATTTTACCAGATTTGAACAGATATCTATGCAGGGGCACCCGGTTGGCTCAGTTGGTAAAGCATCTGACTCTTGATCTTGGCATTGTGCGTTCAAGCCCCATGTTGGGTGTAGAGATTATTTTTTTAAAAAAAGGTATATGCATAAAAGTTCAAGAACCACTGATATATTAAGAGATTTAAGGAATTTAAATCCCCCTCTGCGGAATGTAGGGGAGACATGTTCCTAGTCCCAGCATCTAACTTCATGTTCCTTATGTGCTTTTTTTTAAAAAAATTTTTTTAATGTTTTATTTATTTCTGAGAGGCAGCAAGAGAGACAGCATGAGCAGGGAAGGGTCAGAGAGAGGGGGAGATACAGAATCTGAAACAGGCTCCAGGCTCTGAGCTGGCTGCCACCAAAGAGCCTGATGCGGGGCTCGAACTCACAAACCGTGAGATCATGACCTGAGCCGAAGCCGGATGCTTAACCTACTGAGCCACCCAGGCGCCCCTAGTGTTCTTTATGTGCTTTTGACCATGACAAATGTTAAGAAAAAGATTTCATCTTGAGACCCTGCATAGTCTCTTCACTTCTTTCTTACAACTGGAAAAATTTTTTTTCACCATGTAGGTGCTATCCTTCCGGTTAGATGCACTGTGATATTTTCTGTTTGATTCTTCTCTATTCTAGGCAATTCTCCTTTATTTATACAATGCTAGTCATGACCTACTAAATTGATTTCATGACCCACTTAGGGATCGCATCCTACAGTTTGAAGAACAGTTTTAACTGACTCAAAGGTGACAAGTGCAAAGGCAGGAAATGAGGCAATGCACAGTCTCAATAGGCTCGAGGGACTCTCCTTCCAGCATCGACAGAGGTTCAAGTACAAGGAGGAACAGTTGGCATTCACAAAATTGACATAAGGAGAAGAGGGGGAGGGAGGATAAGATATGTCCTGGTGAGATGGAGGTGAAGTTTAAAACCCTGTCTAGGCGACATGAAAAGAAGTGTCCCATTAATTCAGAAAAAATACTATTTATTAAACAAAAGACAACTTTAATAATTTCCAATACTTTGGCTCGTGGCTCTACAAGTTGAGCTGCATCCTTGTCTGTACTGAGAGAAATACCACCCAGTGTGGAAAGAAGAAACAAGATGGGAGAAAAGAGAGATTTAGAGAAAATAATGATGACCTTATTTGGCAGCTTTTAATAATAAACAATATTCGTATAACTAAACAAATGTGACTTGGGAGGGTATCATTTTTGTGAGGAGGTTTAGAATAGAGGGGTAACTGTCAAATTGGGTGGACAGACTACTCATGTATTTTTTCTTCAATATTAATGGGAACAACTGTAGGCATACATCATTTTTAGTGCACTTTGCTTTATTGCACTTCACAGATATGGCATTTTTTACAAATTGAAGGTTTGTGACAATCCTGTGTCAAGCAACTCTTCATACCATTTTTTTTTTAGCAGCCTTTGCTCACTTTGTACCTCTGTGCCACATTTTGGTAACTTTTGCCATAATTCAAGCTTTTTCATTATTATTTTATTTGTCAGGGTGATCTGTAATCAGTGGTCTTTAACGTTACTATTGTAATTGTTCTGGGACTCCACGAACCGCTCCCATAGATGATGATGAACGTAATCCATAAATGTTGTGCCTGTTTTGACTGTTCCAGCCTTTCCCAATCTCTCCTTCCATTACCTTGGGCCTCCCTATTCTCTGAAACACAACAATATTAAAATGAGGCCAATTAATAACCCTTCAGTGAAGAGTCATCATCTCTCACTTGAAATATAAAGTCAGAAATGATTAAGCTTAGTGAGGAAGACATGATGAAAGCTGAGATAAGCTGAACACTAGGCCTCTTGCTTCAAACACTGGCCAAATTGTGGATGCAAAGGAAAAGTTCTTGATGGAAATTACAAGTGCTACTTCAATGAACATACAAATGATAAGGAACCAAACAGCCTTATTGCTGATATGGAGAAAGTTTTAGTGGTCTGCATAGAAGATGAAATCAGCCACAACATTCCCTTAAGACAAAGCCTAATCTAGAGCAAGGCCCTAACTCTCTTCAATCCTGTGAAAGCAAGAGAGGTGAAGAAGCTGCAGAAGAAAAGTCTGAAGCTAGCAGATGTTGGCTCATAAGGTTTAAGGAAAGAAGCTCTGTCTATAACAAGGTGAAGCACCAAAAGTGATACAGAAGCTACAGCAAGTATCCAGCTGTGACATTTGTTCGTGAAACGAAAGTTTAGACTGCATATCTGGCAACCATCTGTGATTAGCTAATTGAATTGTTCTGAGGTACTTCCATCTTCAAAAGGGTTTGCAGCTTGGATGACCGTGCCTTGACGGACACAGGCATACCTCGGAGATGTTGCAGGCTTTGCTCCAGGCCACCACGATAAAATATAGTGAAATATTACTCAGTCATAAAAATGAATGAAATCTTGCCATTTGCAACAGCATGGATGGAGTCAGCCAGTATAACGCTAAGTGAAATAAATCAGTCAGAGAAAGACAGATACTATATGATTTCACTCATACATGGAATTTAAGCAACAAAAACAAATGAACAGAAGGAAAAAAAGAGAGAGACACATGCACCAAGAAACAGATCCTTAACTATAGAGATCAAACTGATGGTTACCAGAAAGGAGGTGGGTGGGGTAGGGGAAATAGGGGATGGGGATTAAAGAATACAGTTATTATATTAAAAATACAATAAAATGATATAAAAAAAGAAGCGGAGCCTGACTATGTACCTGAATTGCTGCAATTCCTTGATAAAACTTTAACAGATGTGGAGGTGCCTCTTACGGATGAGCCAAAGAGTGTTTTCTTGAGATGGAATCTACTCCTAGTGAAGATGTCGTGAAGATTGTTGAAATGACAAGGATTTAGAATATTACATAATCTTAGTTGATAAAGCAGCAGTAGACTTTCCGAGAATAGATACCAATTTTGAAAGAAAGTCTACTGTCAGTAAAATACTATAAAAAAGGATCACATTGGGACCCCCTGGGTGGCTCAGTCAGTTGAGAGTCTGACAGGCTCAGGTCATGATCTCACGGTTTGTGAATTCAAGTCCCACATCAAGCTCCGTGCTGACAGCTCAGATTCTGCGTCTCTGTCTCTCTCTCTGCCCCTTCCTCACTCATTCTTTCTCTCTCTCTCTCTCTCTCTCTCTCTCTCTCAAATAAATAAGCATTAACATTTTTTTAAATAAGTGTCACATTATACAGAGAACCATTCATAAAAAGAGTCACTTAATGAGGTAAACTTCACTGTTGTCTTATTTTTGAAATTGCCACAGCCACCCCAGCTTCAGCATCTAGCACTCAGGTCAGTCAGCAGCCGTCCACATTGAGGCAAGACCCTCCACTAGCAAAAAAAATAATGACTCACTGAAAATTCAGGTGATGGTTAGCAGTTTATAGCAATCAAATGCTTTTAAATTAAGGAATGTACGTTGTTGTTGTTAGACAGAACGTATTGTACATGTAATATGCTATAGTATAGTGTAAACCTAACTTTTATATACACTGGGAAACCAAAAATGTCCATTTGACTCACTTTATTGTGATACTCGTTTTATCGTGGTGGTCTGGAACGGAGCCTGCAACATCTCCGAGGTATGCCTGTGTCCGTCAAGGCACAGTTATCCAAGCTGCAAACCCTTTTGAAGATGGAATTAAGTACCTCAGAACAATTCAATTAGCTAATCACAGATGGTTGCCAGATATGCAGTCTAAACTTTCATTTCACGAACAAATGTCACAGCTGAGAAAAATGTGAACTCTGGGAAATCGGGGGCAATTCCATGGGAAGGATAACTTCTGTTCTTGCGGTGACTTCATTGGCAGCAGATAAGAAAGTGCAATGTCACATGGAGGAATCTTTGTAGTAATTAGTCATCCAAGAATGAGTGATCAGCACCTCCCAAAAAGTCAGACTTGGGTTGTTCATCACCCTGAGGTTTCCTGTGTAGAGGGCACTCTGAACTTGAGGCAAGACTAAGGGCACTAACAATAATACAACAAATAAACTGAATTTTATCATCAAATTAATACATTCCATAAATATATCCTATATGATTGATGTGAATTACTATGTATCAGTGTTTATAACTATTTTTGAGTAACAGAATCCTTTGATAAACTGATGCAAAGTTTTCTTCAGAGAAGTGGACATATTGATAATCACATGCAGATAATCACTCGGGCTTTTGCAGGCAGTTTGGGTTTCAGAAACCCTGAAATTCATCCATAGATGGCTAAACCATAAACCTAGGTTGTGGCACACCTTGGAGTCCTTGTAGTATGAATATCATACACCTTGTAGTATGAAAATCTACATTTTTTCTCCTATTTCAACTGTATAGGAACTATACTTGAAGTTCACATTTGGGGTCATGTGGAAGAAGAGGGAATGGTGTTTAAAGTGTTCTCTGTAGTTGACATTACATCCCATTGGCCTATATCCTTTACTTTACACAATTAAAGGAATACTTGTCATACTTAGTCTAACTTCCAAAAAAATTCTCTATGTATATTTATTTGTTTTTAACGAAAGTTCAAGTTTATTTTTTGATAGAAAGTGTTTCTTTAATGAATCCCAATCATTCTTTTATCAGTCCTAAGCAGTATTTGGTAGGAGAGTTAGTGAATGGATGGGTGAATAAATTATTTAGAGATCTCTGTAATGAAGGGTAAAAGAAATGACTTAATTATCTAGCAATTCATGCCCAAGAATCCCCAATAGGTGTGGTCGAAGTCTCCAAATTTTTTTTCTCAGAAGGAAGCAGAAGATAAATTTTAACTCCATGGAGAACTTTAGGCCTGATGGTCCAAGACAAAAAACAGCCATCAGATTAGAACGTACATAACTACCCCTAACTTCTAGTAGGGGCAGAAACACCATTCAATATATCATCTGATCCCATATTACAAAAGAGGTATTTGGTTTGATTAATATCTGATAAAGGATAACAGCTCTATTTATCTTGGATCTCAGAGGCAATGAATTTCCTTCCCCCCAAACCCAATACTGGAATGGTTTTGATATTGCAGATACACAGTCCTATCATGAAGTATGATACGCATTGTTCTGTATCAATGATCAACATCCGCAATTCAAACTCTGTATGAACCTTAGAAACTAAATCACCATGTTCATCTAAACCCAACAAGTACTAAAAATCCATTTAGGCTTTTGGATATTACTTTTTAGGTACTCCACCAACAGAGAAGCAGTAGGAGAGAGAAATGTCTCACTCCTTTCTTTACTGTCTGGACCTGTTATATGTTCAGGAATTCAAGAAGGATAAGGCCCTCATGTTCAAAATTTATACACACACATATATAAACACATATACATATGCATATACATGTATACAGATATATATAGAGATATTCATGTATGTATATATAACATTTATGTAAAGGTATATATATTCTAAAATATCAGATAACTTCTTTTTTTTTCATAGTACATACCCAATAGCATCAAGAGGTTGACCCAAAGCCCATTTACATGTTAAAAACTCTTGACCTGATTATATTGTATCTACCATAACAGAAATTTTGAAAAGGTGAAACATTTTTTATTTTCCCCTAAATAAGAGTGACAAACAAGTAAATTCATAAATAACCACTTGTCCTTCAATTATGACTATTTTTGCTAGCATACAAATGAATATTAAGAATCAAGACTGCCTACCAACAATGACTCAACTCTTCTCAAAGTGACACACAGAGCTAAGTGGTATCTCCAATGCACTAAAGGAGTTCAGTTAAAGAAATATAAATGTCTCTGAATTTCTAAAAATGTTTTTTTAATTATTTAATTAATTAATTTTGAGAGACAGTGCAAGTGGGGGAGGGGCAGAGAGAAAAGGACAGAGGATCTGCAGCAGGCTCTGGACTGACAGGCTGACAGCAGTGCGCCTAGATGTGGCTTGAACTCATGAACTGTGAGCGCATGACCTGAGCTGAAGTTCGACACTCAATCAACTGCGCCACCCAGGCACCCCATGTCTTAGAATTTTTGACTAGGCAAAAGGACACAAGAAAGTGTTTTCTTCCGTTCAGCATTTTAGTAAGGCAGGAAAACAAAAATATTCTCCAGGGACATCTATAAGGACAATTTAGTGTCCTTCAAAAGATGACTTTCTGAGCTTGGAGGTGACAGGGAATGTAAGAGTTGAAGTCCATTTGGAGATGCTCCCAACTGTCAGTCACAGGAGAGATGTGATGTGGTCTCTGATAAGAATAGCAAATTTGGCTCATTACCTACTGAAAACTTCTGTTGTGAGATGGACTACCCTCAAGGCAAGAGAGAGCTTTCAACTTCCTTCATAATCAGCAAGAAGTAGTCGGCGAAATTAATACCTATTACCCACAGGTATGAGGAAATAATCTAAAACAAAAGCCTTCTTGTAGGCGATACGTGCTTTTTAAATCAACCATAAAATTGTAAGTCAGTCTTCTGAGATCCAACTAATATTGACAAACACCTACTGAAAGGAATGAATCATGCAACCATTCCCTTCAACAGCATCTCCTAAAAACGAGAGTAAGAAAATGATTTGGTGGCCTTTTAGAGAATCGGTCTTTTCCTGTCCTATACCAACTACAACAGAGGTTTCTTGTTTCTTTAATAAATAGTCTTCAAATCACTATTTTTTATGTTTTGTTTATTTTTGATAGAGAAGGATACAGAGCATGAGCAGGGGAGGGGCAGAAAGAGAGGGAGAAACAGAATCTGAAGCAGGCTCCAGGCTCTGAGCTGTCAGCACAGAGCCCAATACGGTGCTTGAACCCACGAACTGTATGATCATGACAGAAGCCAAACTCAGATGCTCAATCAACTAGGCCACCCAGGCACTCCCAAATCACTATTTAAAATAGGCAACATACTCCTGAAAATCCCCTCATCAAACTTTAGCATGACAAGATTGTAAGACAGTTTCCTCAACTGAAATACCTTCAGAGGATTTCAAAAATTATGCGCTAAAACCTGAAATACCAAATTGAAATGTTCTAGGCTACATTTTATATATTGACATATTAATGGGAATTATTCCATTAAATCACTATAACTGATAAAGTGACTGCAGTTTATCCCATTCATCTAGTGGATTTACGCACACTGAAATAATGCCTTCTTTGATTAGATTCATTAAGCACAATTTGCATTTTATTTTTTTTTAGNCCCGGTTTGCACTCACGTTAGAAGGTTCTCTCAGTGGATTCTGCGTCCTTTTTCTCCCAATCTCTCAGGTTTTGTAAGGTTTCCAATGGCTTCAGATCTTTTCTGTGTGATGTATGGGCGCGAGTGCAAGTACGGAGCGCCTTACTTCTCCGCCATCTTGCCCCCTCCTCCAATTTGCATTTTAAAATACTAGTTCCAGGCATAAGATAGCCATGGTCCTAAAAGATAACTGGCAGCGACTTTTGAAGAGTATGTCTCCATTATGTGGATAAGTAGTAGGTCTTCTTTTAAATAAATTGTAGAGTTTCCCGAATTGATGATTTAACTATTTTAAGATTATAAAGATTTCAAATCATTCAGCTTTTTTTGATCAGTATTCTTATCCAAAAAACAGATTTGGTGCTAAATAGTATCTAAAGTTCCCGCTCAGCTAGGCCTACCATAAAATTTATCATCCAGATGAGAACACTTTTGATACAAGAGAGTGATGTTAATAATTACCCTGGGAGGGGGTGCCTGGAGGCCAAGTTTTCAACTCTTGGTTTCAGCCAGGTCACAATCTCAGGGTTCATGAGTTTGAGTTCTGCATCGGGCTCTGTGCTGACAGTGTGGAGCCTGCTTAGGATTCTCTCTCTCCCTCTCTCTATCTCTGCCCTCACCTGCTCACCCTCTCTGTCTCTCTATAAATAAATAAACTTAAAATTTTTTTTTAAAAATTACCCTGGGAACATAGCTACAAAGTAGGACTATCCCAGGCAAAGCAGTACATACTTTCACCCTAGTTTTATCAGTAGTTATTTTTAGCTACAGAAAAGGGCTTGAACTGCTGTGTCAATTAAAGGTCCTTAAATCAGCAAATAAATAATTTTATGTGTAAATTGTGTGCTACTAAAGGAATTAAAAAATGTTTTGGGGGTGCTTGCGTGGCTCAGTCGGTTAGGCATCCAATTCTTAATTCCAGTTCAGGTCATGCTCTAACAGTTCGTGGGATTGAGCCCCACATCCAGCTCTGTGCTGACAGCATGGAGTCTGCTTGGGATTCTTTCTCTCCCTCTCTTCTCCCCCTCTCCTGTTCAGGCATACGTCTCTCCCTCTCTCTCTCAAAATAACTATGCTTAAAAATATTTTTAAATTAGTTTTGTCTTCTTCCAAGCTTAATTATTCTTTGAAATGCTTTTTTTTTTTTCTCTTCAATCTCTATTTGTTTAGTGCATCTACTTTTGCAATGATAAGAAAGGAAAAATCTCAAGGCAGGTCCTTATGAGCTCCAACTTTCAAATTCACTTAAACTAAATTCCATTGAGGGGATTCCCTCCTTTCAAAGGACACATTCAAAGTTTTCTAAATCCAAGGCCCCAGTACTTTATTCAGTGTCTTTGGTTCTTCGTTCCTGGACCATCACTAGCAATCATGAAGTCAGCATTTTCTGTGATGTAGATCTATCTGTTGCTGTATTCTGGAGTCACTTCACCACTGAATGTTGTATATTTATTGTACGATAAATATTGTGTATTTGTTGATAGCATGGACACTGGAAGGTAAGGAAACTTCATTTATATGTATTATAAAAATTAATAATCCCCCATTTATTTATATTTGCATATTTTTCTTTAAAAAATTTTCTTAATGTTTATTTTTTTTTAAGAGAGAAAGAGGCACAGCAAGAGAGGGGCATAGAGAGAGGAAGACGCAGACTCCAAAGCAAGCTTCAGGCTCTGAGTGGTCAGCACCGAGCCTGATGCAGGACTCGAACTCAGAAACCCTGAGATCATGACCTGAGCTGAAGTGGGACACTTAACTGACTGAACCACCCAGGCGCCCCTGTATATTTTTCTTTGTATATTTCTATATCAATTACCTATCATTGCACAATAAAATAATCCAAAATTTAATGACCAATAGCAGAAGTCAGCAAACTTTTTCTGTGAAAAGCCAAATAAATATGTTTGACTTGGGGGACCAAAAGAAAGACAAAATCAGAGATAATACGTAGATACTTAGGTAACAAGAGAAAAAAAAGTTCTCACAAAAATTTTATTGACAAAATGCAAAATACAATAATGGCTGAGTACATCTTTTTTGTAATACAGATCTCTTATTAAAAGAATGGAATTCTTCTTTTGGTTAATCAGGGTACAGAGTTCATGTTTCCTCAGTAGTAAAAAACATGGCTTCATTCTCCTGCAAAGGCTTTGCTTGCTTCTCTGAAACATAATGTCCTTCTTGGGAAATCACTAAGAATATATTGTCTCCATCTCTATATCTCCCTTTTGGCACTCATATACTGCTCACAAACTCTTGGATAATTTTTCAAATGGGTTAAAAGCCCAGAGATAGGGTTTCTTGGGATTGATTTCTAGACATACTACTCATTAGCTGTGAAATATTTGACTACTTATTTAACCTATTTAAAAACATCTTGTTTACTCATAAGATGACTAGTTGTATTAGAATCACAGACTTGTTGTAAAGGTTGAATGAGTTAGGGGCACCTGGGTGACTCAGTCAGTTAAAGCATATGACTTTAAGGGCATGATCTCACGGTGCATGGGCTGCAGCCCCATGTCAGGATCCATGCTGACAGCTTGGAACTTAGAGCCTGCTTCTGATTCTATGTCCCCCTCTCTCTCTGCTCCTCCCCTGCACATGTTCTGTCTCACTCTCTTTCAAGAATAAATAAGCGTTAACAAAAATTAGGGGTGCCTGGTTGGCTTAGTTGGTTAAAAATCTGACTTCAGCTCAGGTCATGATCTCATGGTTCGTGAGTTTCAGTCCCGCATCAGGCTCTGTGCTGATGGCTCAGCACAGATTCTATCTTCCCGCTCTCTCTGCCCCTCCTCTGCTTACACTGCCTTTCTCTCTCAAAAATAAATAAACATTTTTGGGGCGCCTGGGTGGCTTAGTCGGTTAAGCATCCGACTTTCGCTTAGGTCATGATCTCGCGGTTCGTGGGTTCAAGCCCTGCGTCGGGCTCTGTGCTGACTGCCAGCTCAGAGCCTGGAGCTTATTTCAGATTCTGTGTCTCCCTCTCTCTCTGACCCTCCCCTGCTCACGCTGTCTCTCTCTCTCTCTCCTAGAAATAAATTTTAAAAATATATTTAAAATAAATAAATAAATAAACATTTTTTAAAAGATAGAATGAGTTAATAAATGGAAATATTTAGAACTGGATGTGACATACTATGCAGCACTCAATATAAAGGCTCTCCCTTGTTTGTTTGTTTGTTTTCCCAGACTCTTAGAGATATAAACTCATGCTTACCTTGCTCACCGTGCAAGAGTTGACCTGCAGTGCATAGTTGGCCAATTATGGACTTAAAGGTATGATGATCTAGTATTGCTCACAGCTTTGTGGGTTGGCTGGGTGGTTTCTACACTGTTTGTTTGTTTTTTTCCCCCCAAGCCTCAGACATGCTTCTGCATTGAGCTAGTAGGTCAGCTATGCTGGAAGGTCTAAGAAGGCCTGTTTTGCAAATTCAAAACCAATTTAGTCCTTTTAACCTACATTGGTCTAGACCATCAGTAATAGTTTCAAAGTGGTGTTCCAAGAAGAGGATTGTGGGAGCTGCAAGATCTCTTAAGGCCAACACTTCAAAAACTGGTGTAATACCACTACTTTCAAGGTTACAAAGCAAGCTCAGATTCTAAGCATGGGAATATCTACTCCATCTCTTGACGGGAGGAGCTACAAAAGATTATGGTCTTATTTTTTGAAACTACTACAACTTCCTCCCACGTCAAGACTATCCTAACCCAAGAAACCATAGACTATGTTTTAACCTGAGGAGAAGCTACTCTTTGTTCTTTGGTACAAAGTTGCATCTATTGTAACACTTGGCCAATCCACCTGATATCATAGTTATCTATGTATAAGACTTAACTCCTACATTATGTTATCTTTTAGGATAGTCATCATGTGTCCTTCAAATGAGATCATACATACAAAATTATTTTGTGGAAACTTCCAAAGCATTCCAGAAATGCAAGATATTTTTATGATAGCTATTGCCATTAGTCTTTCTATTACTAGCACTTGACATAATGCTTCTTCTTGGTTAAAGCAAATGATCATTTGCTTCTGGCTGCTTGTGGTTGGCTGTTTTAATATCAAAGTTTACATGTCTAATAAGCAAATCTTTTCTGAACACATATTTTGTTTTCAAGTTATTTAGAAGTGGAGGCAAGAGAAAGAGAATGAGTTTTGGCTCTTTAAATACCTTACTGAAAAACATTTATTGAGAACCTACATGATAGGTGGTATACTGGTGTGCATACTATTTTGAGAGTGTCACTTGGAAGAGGGTCCACACGGATAGGGATAATAGATAAAACTGTAAACCAAAATTTAGTATAGCAAAATTAGGCAGCAATAACAATTTGATAACTCCTTCTCCTTACCTCTACTGTCCTATTAATTTTATTTCTCAAATATCACACAACTTCACCTTCTCTTAACTTAGTACAAGCTTCCCTGTCTATTGTGATAACACCTCAACTTCTCTTACCACATCCATTCAATGTCTCCCCTAACCTTACCAATTCATTCTTCTTTATTCTGTAATTTAAATTATTTATAAGAGGAAAATCTGGCTAAGATAGTTCTAATTAAACCTTTTAATGCTTCATTTTATTTTTTAGGATAAAAATAAAATCTCCCAAACTATCCTCCCTTATTCCCCTTCTCTTTTGCAATGTGCCACGTAATGATATTAACATCTTTTGATTTATCAAAGTCATTGCTAACTCCTTTGAATGGAAATCATTCTTTGAATTTGAGCTGCAATGTCACTCTCTTCTGAGAAAACTCTAATCCACTCAACCAAGGGGAGAGATCTTTCCACCCTATGTCCTTGCATGTTTCACATTCTAAGTTACTCAATAATCTCCCCCATGAAGACTTCAATCTTTCTTGATTGCCATCAAGGCTGGCTTCTTAGATACACATACTGTGCAGTAACACAGAATCCTACACTTAGAAAAATCCCAAGTTTGGCTTAATGCTGTGTTGTCACTGTACTGAAATTGCTAATAATTTTCAAACAAAAAGCCCCACATAATTTTCAGGGCTCATTGCACATTATGGCCCCAGATATTTTACACTCAGTCCTGCAAATTATGTAGCTGATTCTGGTTGTCATGTTATCCACAACTTTTTTTAAAAAATGTTTGCTTGTTTGTTTGTTTATGAGAGAGAGAGGTTGAGAGTGAGACAAGGAAGAGCAAAGAGAGAGGGAGACAGAGAACCCCAAGCAGGCTCTGCTGTCAGTGCAGAGCCCAATGAGGGGCTCAGTCTCACTAATTGTGAGATCATGATCTGAGCCAAAATCAGGAGTCAGACACTCACCTGACACAGCCACCCAGGTGCACCCATTCACAGATTTTAATACAGTGCCTAAATCACGATAGGCACTTTATAAACATATGTAGATTGAATGAAGCACCCATCTCCAACTTAATATTCTTCCTCTAGAAATAAAACCTCCTGTGATATTTATTTAGTCTTAAATATTTTTGACTACTAATCATATTGCAGATCCTAAAAATTTAACAAGATTGTATCATGAACTACTGTTCTATATATTTTTTGTGCTTCTTCCCTGTTTCTCTGTATTGACTTGCTGGTCTCCCCAACGCCATTTCTCCCTCTCTCATCTTACATAGCAATGAAACAAAAATTCAAAATGTGAGCCTAAGTGAGTGATAGATTAAATTTACAGAGATAAAATTTTCCTCTCAAAAACTGAATAAAACCACAGATGGGCAAAAGGTGAAGTAAAAAGATAATTAATTAGAGGGGGAAAAGCAAACAATGTAGGGAATGGAGACCTAAAAGCAGGAAGAGAATAAAGGGTTTTCCGTTAGAGGGATCATGGAGAGATTGGAGGAATCCAGTGCCAAATTGTCCTCAACTGTGAATCCCATACAATATGCTACTCATGAACAACAGGATTCCAAGATGGAGGTAGGTAGAGGACACAAAACACTTGATGTGGATGGGAACCTAAAGGGAGAACCTTACTTCTGGACGGGGCAGAACATTAGAAAACAATCTGAGAAATTTCCTGTGGCCTGGAAAAATAGATATTATGAACTTTCTCTGTCCCTCCAAAATTCATAGGTTGAAATCTTACCCCCCAATGTGACTGTATTAGAAGGTGAGACCTTTGGAAGGTGATTAACTGAATAATCTTAACCCATTCTAAAATTTTCCTGAGAACTGCTTGATTGTTGAAAATCAAAGCTAATAGTAAAAAGTCAAAATACAACAAAAGGTACATTTTATGATACATTCTTCTTATGGGGGGGTCAGAAGAATTAAGACTTTTCAATAGATGTCTAGTAAATGATTTATTCTGTATAAGACATATAGCTCTGGTAACGAAAACACAGAAAGTAAAAAGGATCAAATTATATCTTGCTGAGTAAAAATTGATCTTAAAAGATTTTCTTTACACTCATTAAGAAGATTAACATAATAATTCTGTATCCCAGGGAATCAAAGTGGATTTAGACTTTGCCTCTGGCAGGTGGTCTATAGAAAAAGGCTTGAACATGTTTGACTGGAGCTCCACTTCAGTGGAGCTATAGAGCCTGTCATAAAATGTCCCCATTTACTGTAAGACTGTAAGTCATTAGAGCTAAAGCAAGCAAAGTGATGTATGAACAAAATAGGAAAATGTGGTTTTGAATTTTTTTTCTGATAATGCAAAGTATGGGACATACACCTTTTTTCTAGATTTTGTTATAAGACTTGATTCTTTCCTAGATATTGGTAAGATTGTCACTAATGTTTATTCTCCATTTTCATATATTGTTTCTCAGCCTTTTAAAATTTTCTACTCCTAAATATTCTTAATTTTTAGAACTTAGAATTCTAAATTTTAGAATTTCTACTCCTAAATTTCTAAATATTCTTCTTCTCTATTTCAGTTCCACACACACATCTCTAAGCCTCAATTTCCTTTTCTGTAATTCTGTAATATTCCTCAATATTTTGAGGAATCTACGTAAAGGGATTTTATAAGATACTCTGTATAAATCAGGTTTTTTTAGTAGATATTTAAGACTTCATTAAACTTTAGTACTAGTGCTACTATGATCAAGTTCATATGTGATATCCCTAGAACTTATAGCATATATACTATTATTACTACGAAATAGGTTTGGGCTTAATATGCTTGTATAGCAGAATGCTTTAGGCTTGACCCCTGGGACATCTGCATTTAAGTACTGTGGCAGACATATTTAGTATTCACATATTCGCCATGTCCTCCTCAACATTTTCCAGTAAAATAAATTTTGGTTTAACTATGGCACCATGTAACCTATGGTTTATTGCAAGTTTACACAATAAGAAAGGGTGTGAAGAAAAGCAGCCAAGCTCCAAATAAGACCAAAACAGAGAATTCAAAATTACTTGGATATAAGCCATGAGGTGCTAGGTGAAGTAGAGCCATCTCCATTTATTCTTACTTTCAGAATAGTTAATACTCACTTCTTCATCAATGTTAACAGTTTCCATGTGATTTTTCATTAAATACTAATGATAGCCAGGAGGTGTCAACAATTTCTCAGATTGTTTTCTAATGTTCTGCCCCGTCCAGAAGTAAGGTTCTCCCTTTAGGTTCCCATTTTCATTTTCCTTGTTTTATGGATAAATAGATTGATTTTTTAAAGAGAGTAAATGACATTCCCAAGTTTGATATAACCAAGTGTTTGGGTTTTGGAGTCCAGTAGATGACAGGTGGGACATGTGAGAAGAGTGTGAAGAATGACGGCATGGGGCAGAGAACTCAGGTAACCCATGAAGGACATGTGACATGATGACAAATGAAACTTTCCTGTGATGAGATACTGAGATTTCAGCATTATTTGTTACTGTAGTATAACCTCGCTTATCCAAACTAACAGGAAATGCTGAAACATTCTACCTGGAGAAATTAGATTTTTGTAAAATGTTATATTTGAGATAAATTTTGAAGGAGGCATAAAATCTTGCATCCTTCAAGTAAAAGAGAACTTGGCATTTTAAGCAGAGAAGAGAGATTGGGCAAAAGTTTGGATTCTTGAATGTGTATGGGTGAGGATAGGGGGAGGGACATGTGGACAGGAAAAGGCCAGGTGGGAATAATAACTGAGAGAACAGCATTATTTCATTATTATCCGGGATGGTAGAATGGGATATGTTTTACAGAAAGCTACATGCCTCGAACATTATTGACATTTATTTGTAGAAATTCTTTCTAATCATTGAGGAAAATTCGTAACTCATTAAAAAAAAAATTAAAAAAAAAAATGGGGCGCCTGGGTGGCTTAGTCGGTTAAGCATCCGACTTTCACTTGGGTCATGATCTCGCGGTTCGTGGGTTCGAGCCCCGCGTCGGGCTCTGTGCTGACTGCCAGCTCAGAGCCTGGAGCCTGTTTCAGTCTGTCACTCCCTCTCTCTCTGATCCTCCCCTGCTCACGCTGTCTCTCTCTCTCTCCTAGAAATAAATAAAACATTAAAAAAAAATTTAAAAAAAAAAAAAAAGAAAATTCGTAACCAAGAATAAGCAATGTTGCAATCTGGAGAGATAACTATCCCAGTCTAATGTACAGAAGCTAAATATTCTGCAGAGTCCTTCAAGACTTTTCTTATGATTTGAGCAGTGTTTCCTAAAGGAACTAAAAGTTTTACAGAGGTTTTGATGACATCTGCATCTCTTCAATATCTCAATCCTCAGGAACCAAGAGTGAGGCTAGGATCACTTAGTGGGGAATTAAATGAGTTTTAGGCTTAATAGCTGGTGTCAAAAACTCAGGTGAAGTAGATACACACACATTACCTTATAAATATGATTTCACATAATAATTTTAATCCTTTAGCCTAATCAGTGGAGAAAATATTTTTTCAAGTGTATAATTATTAAAAAGTAATTTCCAGCCTAAATATTGAAGCATGAGATGATACTGATAAAAATACAATTGACATTGAAATTGATCACCTTACTATTAATCAAAAACTCATAGAGCCTTATAGTTTTTAGATAAACTAATGTGGATAATTTGTATTCTAACTCACCCACTCCATCCAACTTATATTTTTTAAAAATTACCTTAGGTATATATTTATTCCAAATGAATATTTTCTTTATATACAGGGATTTTTTGATTACTTTTTGATTACAAATTAATAACTTTTACCCTTTTAACTAATTTTTAAATGTGTACATTTAAAAATTAAAAAATGTGTCAACATTTATTTGTCATCTTACAATGCACTATCAGTAGTTGCTTTTCAACTAAAACAGAATATCTCTGCAGAGATATTAGGATAGGCAATTTAACTATATATACATCCCAGTTACTCTGGATACTGACAATGCATTTTTATTAATGTGTTAAAAAATTCCAGGTAAATGTTAAAGAATTTTGACAAATTGAGAAGCCGACCCAGTAATAGAAACTCACAAACACTTCATTTTATCTACAATGACATTTCAAATTATTCAACCATGAAAGAGATGTGAGATGGAATAAAGAGGGGGACATTTCTCTGAAAGAGGAGGGAGTTAGGGACCTTACAGTTATGATCCGAAGACCTCTCTAGTGATCGAATTTTTTTTCTAATTTCAACTGGGAACTGATATGATAATTTTCAATAAAATTTTAGCTGACAGGCTGCAAAAATCTTTCTACTAGGTGTCTAAAATGGGCTCAGCACAGAGACAAATAAGGCAAATCCCAAAGCTTAAAACATCTGTCTGGAAGGATGGAATATAAAGTCAGCCATGTAAAAGGAAATGTGAATTTCAATGAGGTGAGCACACGATAAAGTGTATAACAAGGCACACATGGCAACATAGGAAATCCTGTAAGGGCAAGGATTCAAGAATTGTACTTGACATAGGAGTAAGATGTCTAAATTGAATCTTAAGTGATATATAAGAGGCAGGGAGATGAAGGGAGAAGGAAGAGCTTGGGCATCCCAAACAAAGAAAAATCCTTATAAGTTCTTTTCTAGGATTACTCTTTTCTTATATACAAAATTATTTGGAAACCCCATGCATATACCAGAAAACATGTACTATAAGTATGTATTACAGCGTAGGCTACTGCATACCTTATAATGTAGAATGCTGTCCAGGCACTTCCTGGGAGAGAAGGGCAAGAACATGGAGAACCAGCTTGTTGGTAGAGAAGAGTTTGCTTCTACCCTGCATTAATCTAAGACATGGGCTCCAGAGAAAGTTTCAACCAAAGATTTATTCTTTATGTTTTGACATCAAACTGTATCAAGGTTTAGCTATGCAAATAATTTTGATATATGTAAAATAAGTAGAGCAATACAATAAAATAATATAGATTTTATATATTTTTTAAATGTTTATTTCTTTTGAGAGAGAGAGAGAGAAAGCATCAGTAGGGGAGGGGCAGAGAGAGAGTGAAAGAGAATCCCAAGCAGGCTCTGCATTGTCAGTGCAGAGCCTAATGTAGGGCTCAATCCCACAAACCATGAGATCATGACCTGACACTGAAATCAAGAGTTGAGCTTAACTGACTGAGCTACACAGGCACCCCGATTTTTTTATGTTTTAATATAGACTGAGTTATTAAGTGCGGAATGAACTAATCTATTTCTTTTTTCTAAATATTTACTTATTTATTTTGAGAGAGAAAGAGAGAATGAAAGTGGGGTAGGGGCAGGAAAAGAGGGGGAGAGAGAATCCTAAGCAGACTCCATGCTGTCAGCATAGAGCCTAACTTGGGTCTAGATCTCATGAACCATGAGATCATGACCTGAACCAAGTCAAGAGTCAGATGCTGAACCAAATGAACCACCCAAGTGCCCTGAACTATTCTATGTCTTAGTTTATGTGGATGGAAATTGATAGATTCTTGAGAAAACAAAGTTTCTCCTTTTACTTGGCACTTCCAAATGGTTAATTTATTTAAATATTCAGCTGACAATTGTGGAAAATCCAGGAGAAATGGAATAAAATATACAAGACCTAGGTAATTAATAAGTGGGTGATCTACAGTAAATTAGCCTCTATAAAAAGGAATAGCACCCATCTAATCTACTTCCCAGAACTCTGATATCTTGAGACAGGACATTTGGAACTACAAAACATTAACAAATGTCAACTATTTTCATTCTTGAAATGAATTTATTGTCTTTTAAAGACTTTACTGTCTTTTCCATTCCTCACTGGTTTATCTATCTTCTTTTCTTCAATTTCTATAGCACACAATTTATAATTTAATTATATAATTCATCATCTTGTTTTTACTGCTTCTTGAGCTTGTCTCTCCAAATTGGATACAGACCGATTACCATACTAAGCACCCCCCCCTTTTTTTTTCTGGCTGTCCTCAATTCACCTAACATGGAGCTAACCCCATTTCTTATAGTTTCCCTCCTTTAGTTAATCTCTGTTCATATGTCCAAAAACAGTCACAAGTCTCCTGATTATGGTGAATTGAATTGAGTTGGATTATTTTTCAGAGCATTTGTTTCCCAAGTTGCAAAGGGAAAGAGATCCTGGCATTGGATCCAAGTTCCAAGTAACCAATTGGGTGTGAAGGTCAGTGACACTCTCAGAAACCCAACTGTTCAACAAGAACTAAGACAAAAGGGTCAGCCAAGACAGAAAAAGACTGGGAATTAATTAGCTTTTTAGTAACATATACTTATTGAGTGCTGTGGGAAACCCAAACCCATGGCAATGACCTTGATTTAGACATGAATCTTACCTTTTCAGAGATAAGGCAAGAAGATGCATCCTCTTCTCTCATCATTATCTTTCACAAGACATTGCCAGTTTGTTTTGTTATCTTTTTTTCTCATGCATTATTCTATAACCAAGAGAAAACCATGTTTAGAGATTTAAAAGATTGTCACTCACATCTTTCCCCAAGCTCAAGCCAGCTGTAAACTTTCCTCTGGGAGTAGGCAGAAAGGAGTTTCTGTTTCAGGATTACATTTGCTTATAGAGATGTGAGTAGATGCTTTCCTCAGAGTGCAGAAGCCAAACTGGAAGACTCATTCAGCAGGATGTGTTCTTTGAATGCTTTGGAAATAAAATATGTTCACAAGATGAAATGGGTCTATCATGCTGCTAAACCGCTTGATTTGCAAGTTGGAAGGCTCAAAAATTCCTAAAAGATTCTAATGTACAAAAATCTCAGTTTTCTCCTTAGGGTCATTGGTGGTGTATGTTAGTGTTCCATTATTGAGATTCCAAGGCCCTTTGCCAGGAAAAATATTTTTCACATCAGTAATAAACACTGAGTAATAAAGTTAAGTTCTCCAGTATGTTTTTTTTTTTTTCATGGGATGGCATTGGACTCTTTTCTGGATGTAAAATACAGAAGTCTAAAAAGTAAAGACTAAAGGAGTAAAGTCTCAACACTCGAACATATTTTGTAGATAATCATACACTTCTGTTTTCTATTGACCCTAACAGATGGCAATCTGTCTTATTTTTAAAATTATGTATACATTCCCTACCTACTTCATTGAGAAATTAAGGTCACTTTTATAAGAACTTTCAGTAAAATAGAAACAATATGAACCATCTATTATCATAAATATTTAAAACATGAAAATAAAGAGCAGTAAAGCTCATGAACATCTATACAACTACTGTAGTTAATAGAAAATTAAGCATTCAACTTCTTCTTGAACCATGAAGACAGTGGAGAAGAGACACAGTCAGTTATGTATTTAATCTTCTCCATATCAAGACATCTTAATAAATTTTTAGGGATGCAATGTTTTCAGAAATGAGATCCTAGAAACAACTTCTCATGCAGGGTTTCAAATTTTGCTGTGTCATTTAATGACTGTGTGACTTCTGCAACTTACTCAACACCCCTTGTTTTCGTTTCTTTATGTGAAAATGGAGGTAATAATTATAACAAACTCAGATTTATTAAGAAGGTTAATGAGCTAATATTGCTGAAATAGCATAGTACCCAACACACAAAAATTGCCATATCAATATTTGTTAAATATAATGTAGGAAACACATAGAGATGTAATGGACATCTTTAATAATGTTTCTCCAAAAAATGCAACAGTTGATTTCATATGGAAATCGTGTGTAGAGGCCTTTCCTAGAAATTAAGCCCACAATAACAAATCCCAGCCTAGTGAAAGTATTAGTTGTAAGGGACTTGAAAAATACCTTCCAAATGTATAGCTTGTGTGTGTGTGTGTGTGTGTGTGCGTGTGTGTGTGTGTGGCAATGACTTTTTAATTTTTTTTTAAATTTATTTATTTAATTTCAAGTTAACATAGAGTGTAGTATTGGTTTCAGGAGAAAAACCCATTGATTCATCACTTACATATAACACCCAGTGCTCATCCCAGCAAGTGCCCTCATTAATGCCCATCAACCCTTTAGCCCAACCCCCCACCCCCTCCTCTCCAGCAACCCTTAGTTTGTTCTATATTTAAGAGTCTCTTATGGTTTGTCTCCCTCTTTGTTTTTGCCTTATTTTTTCTTCCATTCCCCTATGTTCATCTGTCTTGTTTCTTAAATTCCACATATAAGTGAAATCATATGAGTTTGTCTTTCTCTAACTGACTTATTTCACTCAGCATAATACATTCTAGCTCCAGCCACATTGCTGCAAATAGAAAGATTGCATTTCTTTTGATCACGAAGTAATATTCCATTGTGTATACATACAACATCTTTATCCATTAGTCAATGGACATTTGGGCTCTTTCCAAATTTTGGCTATTGTTGATAGCATTGCTATAAACATTAGAGGTGCATGTGACCATTCGAATCAGCATTTTTATATCCTTTGGATAAATAGTTCCATTTTTAATTTTTTTGAGGAACCTCCATACTGTTATCCAGAGTGGCTGCACCAGTTTATATTCCCACCAATAGTGCAAAAGTGCCTCCTTTTTCTTCATACATGCCCACATGTACTATTTCTTGAGTTGTTAGTTTTAGTGCTTCTAACAGATGTGAGGTGGCATCTCATTGTGGTTTTGATTTGTATTTTCCTGATGATGAGTAATGTTGAACATCTTTTCATGTATCTGTTAGCTTTCTAGATGTCTTCTTTGGGAAAGTGTCTATGCTTTTCTTCTGCCCATTTCTTCACTGGATTATTTATTTTTGGAGGTGTTGAGTTTGATAAATTCTTTATAGATTTTGGATACTAACCCTTATCTGATAAAGGGTTGTCATTTGCAAATATCTTCTCCAATTTTGTCAGTTGCCTTTTAGTTTTGTTGATTGTTTCCTTTGCTGTGCAGAAACTTTTTATCATCATGAGGTACCAATAGCTCATTTTTGCTTTTGCTTTCCTTGCTTCCAGAAGCATGTCTAGTAAGAAATTGCTGTACCCAAGTTCAAAGGAGTTGCTGCCTGTTTTTGTCCTCTAGGATTTTTTTTTCAGTGTTTATTTATTTTTGAGAGAGAGAGAGAGGGTCAGAGTATGAGCTAAGGAGGGGAAGAGAGAGAAGGAGACAGAATCTGAAGCAGGCTCCAGGCTCTGAGCTGTCAGCACAGAGCCCAATGCAGGGCTCAAACTCGACGAACCATGAGATCATGAGCTGAGCCAAAGTCCGACGCTTAACCGACTGAGCCACCCAGGCAGCCCTCTCCTCTTGGGTTTTGATGGTTTCATGTCTCGCATTTAGGTCTTTCATCCATTTTGAATTTATTTTTGTGAATAGTGTAAGAAAATGGTCCAGTTTCATTCTTCTACATATGACTGTCCAGTTTTCCCAGCACCATTCTCTGAAGAGACTGTCTTTTTTCCATTGGATACTCTTTCCTGCTTTGTTGAAGATTAGTTGGGCATACCTCTGTGGGTCCATTTCTGGGTTCTCTATTCTGTTTCACTTAATTATTTGTCTGTTTTTGTGCCAGTACCACACTGTCTCGATGATTACAGCTTTGTAAAACAGCTTGAAGGCTGCAGTTGTGATACTTCCAGATTTGGTTTTCTTTTTTCAACATTACTTTGGCTATTCAGCACCTCTCCTGGTTGCCACAAATTTTAGGATAGTTTGTTCTAGCTCTGTGAAAAATGCTGGTGTTATTTTGAATGGGATTACATTTAATGTGTAGATTTCTTTGTGTAGTATAGACATTGTGACAATATTTGTTCTTCCAGTCCATGAGCATGGAATATTTTTTTCTTTGTGTCTTCTTCAATTTCTTTCACAAGCTTTAGAGTTTTCAGCATACATTATTTTTTTTACCCCTTTGGTTAGGTTTATTCTTAGGTATCTTATGGTTTTGGTACAGTTGGAAATGGAATCAATTCCTTGATTTCTCTTTCTGCTGCTTTGTTTTTGGTGTATAGATATGCAACGGATTTCTGTACATTGATTTTATATCCTACAACTTTGCTGAGTTCATGTATCAGTTACGGCAGCTTTTTGGTGGAGTCTTTTGGGTTTTCTATGTAGAGTATCATGTCATCTGCAAAGGGTGAAAGTTTGACACCTTCTTTGTTATATGCCTTTTATTTCTTTTTTGTTTTCTGATTGCTGAAGTAGGACTTCCAGTACTATGTTGAACAACAGTAGTGAGCTTTCCCCCTGAGATCAGGAACACTACTATTCTTCAACATAGTACTAGAAGTCCTAGCCTTAGCAATCAGACAACAAAAGCTCTCAGTTTTGGTTGTTTTTTTTTTTTTTTCCATTGAGGATGATATTAGCTCTGGGCCTTTCATATATGGCCTTTATGATATTGAAGGATTTTTCTTCTATCCCTACTTTCTTGAGGGTTTTTATCAAGAAAGGATGCTATATTTTGTCAAATGAGTTTGGAAGCTTTCTTTCAATTTCTGTTTTTTTGGAACAGTTTGAAAAGAATAAGTATTAACTGTTCTTCAAATGTCTGGTAGAATTCCGCTGGGAAGCCATCAGGTCCAGGTCTCTCATTTGTTGGGAGATTTTTGATAACCAAGTATATAGCTTTCTAATGCTCTGGCAAAACCCAGGGATTTAAAAAAAAGCCTCTCTGTCACATTAGACTTTAAACCAAGCTTCATCATGTCCCATCAACATAGAAAGTCTGCCTTGAATCAGAAAACTTTCCTGTCTGTTAATCTGTTTTAGAAATCAGTCTTCCAAAACAAATCAATTCATCTGTTTTATAAACCAATTTCCACTAAAAGGGGTGAAAGAAAGGAACAAGCAAAGAAAGGAATAAAGAAAAGAGAAAAGAGAAGTTAAAATCAAATATGAGAATATTCCATTGATTGCTTATGTAATATTATTTTCTCCCTTCCCACTTACTAACCAAACCTGGGAAATAACCAAATCCAAATTCAGTTATAAATCCTGATTATCCAACCATAGTAATTCCATTACACTTCACCATTTACTTATTTTTTAAAAAATTTTAATGTTTAGTCATTTTTGAGAGAGATAAAGAGCAAGAGAGCGAGCGAGCATGAGTGTGGGAGGGGAACCGAGAGAGGGAGACAGAATCTGCAGCAGGCTCCAGGCTCCAAGCTGTCCACACAAAGCCTGCTGCAAGGCTCGGACTCACAAACTGAGATCATGACCAGAGCCGAAGTTGGACGCTCAACCATCTGAGCCACCTATGGTTAAGCGTTGAGCATGAGCACAACCCTGGCCTAAGAAATGTAAGGGGAAGTCTGTTGTGGGATTCCAGGGAAAAGTTTCCTCATTCTTAAAGACATACCAGAAAAACTCTCTCTTCATCCTCTTGATTCTTGAGTCTGCATTTGACATAGAACCACTCCATTCATCTTTCAATAGTGAGGGAAGCCAGGTTGAGGACAGACCCAAGGACTAGGTACATTCCAACAGAAAAACAGAAAGAACCCAGATCCCTGAGGATCTTGTTAAATCATTAAATTACCTGTGTTGGCATCACACTAACTCTGAATTTGTTATGTGAGATAAGCCACCTCACTGTATAATCCTTGTGAGTTGAGTTTTCTTTTACTTCCTGATCAAAGCTTCCTAAGTTTAACAACTGGTTCAGCTCTTTAAAAAAAGAATGAGAAATTATTGATCTCTTGACAATGTGCTCCTCAGTTAATCCTCCACAAGTATCATATTTCTTGAGAACAGTGCTGGAAGACACCCCAGGCACAATTAGCAGGAAGTTAGGATACTAGAACTGTTTGAGAAAGACTAAAATAAAGTTGTGTCACCTGATTACAGAAATAAAAATAAGGAAGACAATGCATAAAAAAACAAACTGGAAGCACTCTGAAAAGGAAACAAAAACTCTCATATAAGAGAGAAGTTGAAATATAAACATTTTTAGTTGCTGAGAGCTCAGACTCCTTACGAAGTCTCACTGAAAGAATTAATAAATGATGTACTTCTGTAAGATGAGATTTAAATAAGAAAGGAAGGAATAGGGTACAAGAAGCAAAGGTAAACAAAAAAAAACTGGTAAATGTGTGATCAGTCTAGTAACATTGCTTGGGGCCAATGAAAGGAATTTATGTTTGTGCTGTGTTTGCCTCAGGCCTGTCAGGGGTGATTTTTTTAGATCTTAGCCAAAATTTCTAATAATGTAACTTTATTTTAGATAACTATATGAGAGAGCCAGTCACATGCTATCTTAAATAAATATTCACTTAAGATATAAAGCGACTAATTTCTTAACACAAAGCTGGAAATGGAATTTGTAAGTAGAATCTTACTTATTTTCTTCCAGTGCATGTATTTTGTGAGTTATAGCACAATAAGTAACATTTATACAGCATGTAATAAACATTTTTTAATATTTTGTTAGTTTCATAGACGTTATAGTTAGTTATATTCCTGAATGACAAAGGGCCATTTTATATTTAAACTTTAGGATACTTCATGGAAAGTCTTTCATTCTGCCTTCTCAAATATAAGGAGAAAAACCAATCATTGTCATAAAATTAATCAGATCATGTAGTTTTGAAGTTAAACACAACCCATGCTCCAGCTGCCTAATCTATAATGGTATTCTTTGTATATGGAATTCATGTGGTCACTGGAGTGAGATTTTTAACCTTCTCTTACGTATCTTCCTACTTTTAACATGTACTAGAGTACTGTCAACAAGATAATTCATCCGTTAAGGTTTCTCATAAAATTTTAAATTGCATTTCTCAATTTACATAATTTGCATTTACAGTTGTGATTTCCTATTTTCACAGGGCTCAGAACTTTCTAAGAGAGCTCAGACAGTGTCCGTTTTTAAAGTTTGATGTAACCAGGTAAGGCTGGTAGGGTGAAGGGAGCCTTCAACAGTTTTCTGTGTTTCTAAGTTTACTGCTCTGAAGTTCATAGGTTTTTTGCTGCAATAAATTAAGTTTTTACTTTCTCCATATATTTTTATTAATTTCTATACATAAGAAGCCTTTTGATGGGGTACCTGGGTGGCTCCGTCGATTAAGCGCTGACTTCAGCTCAGGTCATGATCTCACGGTTTGTGGGTTTGAGCCCCGCATCGGGCTCTGTGCTGAACAGCTACCTCAGAGCGAAGAGTCTGCTTCAGATTCTGTACCTCCCTCTCTCTTTGACCCTCCCCAATCACACTAGCTCTCTCAGAAATAAATAAAACATTAAAAATTTTTTTAAAAATATATACAGTTCATACTCTACATTCTTGCCTTTGGAGAAGTAGTGTCCAGATCTGATTAACACCTCTGACAGTATTTTCAAAAGGATATGGATTTGCATTCCGGCCCCCAAACGCCCTAGCTTTATCACTCCCAACTTGGAAAACATTGCTTAATCTTTCAAGCCTCAGTTTCCTTATGTGTAAATTGGGGATGATAATACCTGCCTTGGGGTTGTTGTCAGGAGCAAATGAAATAATACATGTAAAATTTAAAAGGGTACTTGACACATAGTGGATGCTTAAAACATGGTAGCTAGTATTATCTTTGCATAGGTACAGGGTCCTTAATAATATGTACTAATTTTGATAGGAGGACTTTTTATCTTATTTATGATTCTAATGGGAAAGTCTTTAGTCTACTGTTTTGCTATTCTTTATGATTTAACAGTTTGAGATAATCTCAGGACATTGGAACAGAAACTGAAGCATAAGGGTGTTTGTCAAAAGCTATGACAAAGTTACTAACATGATTCTATATTTTCCCTCTATTACTGCATAACAGGTAAGGAGGTGGAGGTTAGTTGTATCTTTAAGTTTATTGGGTATAGAATGGGAAAGTATCGTAACTGGATTAAACTGAATATAAAATTCTTCAGGGTTAAATGAAGGGAATAGGAGCCATTGTGAATATATTTTTTAAATGGTTTATTTATTTCTGAGAGAGAGAGAGAGAGCGTGAGCAGGGGAGGGTCAGAGAGAGAGGGAGACACAGAATCTGAAACAGGCTCCAGGCTCTGAGCTAGCTGTCAGCACAGAGCCTAATGCGGGGCTCGAACCCATGAACCGTGAGATCATGACCTGAGCGAAGTTGGACGCTTAACCGACTGAGCCACCCAGGCACCCCCATTGTGAATATTTTTAAATCAACTTTGTTGAAGTACAATTTACATATAATAAAATTGCTACTTTTAAGTTTACAGTTAGATAAAGTTTGGTAAACATGTATGCAATACAGTACAATAAAAATAAAGTAAATAAAATATAGAATTGTGCTATCCAGTATAGTAGCCACTAGCTACAAGGGGTATTGAACATTTGAAATATGACTAGTCTAAATTGAGATACTTTCTCAATTTAAATTTTAAAGTAGGCTTTAAAAACTTCATTTGCAAAGATTCTCAGAAAGTCAAAGAGACTAATACCCTCTTAGAGTTCATTCTGATATTTGGAAAGCTCAGGAAAAAAAAAAAAAAGCTCTTTTCTAACTTAGAACCGAATCTTTTCAGGCTATGGAAAACCCAGTCTTCACTTTTCCCCTAAAGTTTTTTTGAAACAATCTCGAAGAGAAATAAATACCTCAGTCACCTGCACTGAGAGCCTTGCCTTGATCTCCTCTTCAATAACAAAGATAGTTTAACTAGAACAGAAATGACGTCTGAAAGGGTAAAGCCTGAATATGCAGATACAGAATTGGATAGGCATTAGAAATCTGACTGGGTTTGGAAGAGCTGAAGCAGACCAGCTCCTTATGAACCTATAGAGGGAATAATGTGCATTTTGTATGTTCACCTAATCCAGAATTCACTCACAGAGAACTGACCATCTTCCATCCTAGGCCCCAAATCCTCTAGATCTTATTGAGAAATAGTGTGTGTTGGAAGGCCACAGTAGGGGTCACCAATGAGAAACTGATACGGTGGGGACTGCCATTCTGAGGCCATCTGAAGACTTTCTTTTCATCCTCCCTCCTTAAGTGTTGGATGTCGTGAGTAATGGAAGTTACATAACTTCTTTTTTACATGCATAGCTTTTTCACACAAATATCTGAGCAGAGAATGTTGTTTCCTTTCAAACCAATGAAAAACATCCACTGGAAGGGTGTTGTCAAGAGAGTGACATTGGAGGTTATGGCTCAATAACTGTGAATTCAATTGGATCTTACTTTAAGACCTTCAGATTTGTAGGAGTCTAAGAATGTGAAAGAATAAAGGATTCTATCAAGCTTGAAAGTCTTTAGAATTCCATGGAAAAGGCGTTTCCATATCCTAGCCATCAGAGAAAAGTGCACTCCAACAAAGAAATATGGGATAAAGAATTGGACTGCTCCTGTTAGACCACTTCCATCTTGAACATATATCGTCAATGATATAAGGTTCAGTGAATCCCCCAGGAGCCTGTCAGCCTTTTAGCCAAATTTCCTTGTCCTTAAAATAATAGCTTTACACATTCTGATAAAGCAACCTCAAAATTACATGGGATGTTATCCTCCTGACTTGTGTGAAATTACATAATAGTTTCTTCATGGGTGAGCATCTTTTAAACCTGGATAGATTAAGAATTAAGAATATAAACGTCTGAGAGAATCAAATCCATACCATCAATTATATTTTTATTTGGCAATCTGTGTATATTTGTGATTTTATATGGTGGCAATATTTTAGAGACTTTGACATATTAGAAAAATGGGTTAGTCATATATTTCCTATTGATTTATACTTGTGATTTATATAGAGTTTCAAAGCACTTAGAACACAAGGCTCACCATACATGTTCAAATTATCAGATATATAAAAGTTATTTAAGTACTTGGAAATAGTTTGTTTATTAATTCAGACAACCCAAGTAGTTAGAAAGAAAGTATAAATTTAATGAAATTGTAAATGAAACCAAATATTTTCCAAAGGCAATTAGGTGGTTGGTAAAATTTGCTAGAATTTTAACTAGAATTATATGAAATGTAACTCAAACAAAAGCCTCTTAAAAGAGCTGATAGGTTCTTGTATTTGTAGCTTTAATGAAATAAGAACTTTTAAAACAAAGTAAAGCTATGAACGGACTTTTCTGCATACAAAAATATCCTAAGTTACCCCCAATTTCTTATATAACATGTAAGTAACAAAAGTAAGCCAGTTTTTCAAAAAGTTTTGTTTTACCTAGTATAATACCTATTTAATGTCTACTTACATTAAACCCTAAGGCATATGTTCAATCTTTTAAACTCCCTGTGCATAGGCAGTGCTTTGTCTTTACTTTGAGGGTTTTGGGTGGTAGTGATAAGCTTCCTGTACAAAAAGTAGAGAAAAGGCACTAGTTGATTGGCATAACTAATGGAAGAATGCCTCAAGTCACCCACAACATATAGTGCTAATTCACCATAAAGGCCACTGCACATTTTCCCCCTAAAACAGATACATATTTAGCCTCAATTTTAGATTATAGAATGTAGTTCTAACATGCTGCCAAACTGTTGGACCCCAATAAATTGAGAGCTCAATAAATTGCTATCCCAAGAGATTCTTCCCCAAAGGCTGCTACTCAAGGATCCCAAAAATGCCACAGGCTTCATGCGGACTCATTCAACAGGCATTTACTCAGTACCCACTATGTGACCAGCCCTGGAAATGCAGAGATGAGGACATTGATGTCTCCCTCCCACCAACCTTTAGATAGAACCCTCCAGATAGATGGAAGGTAAGCAATTAGAGAAGCGATATATAGCATAGTGTGATAAGAGCATTCCTCGGGGTGAGGGAGCACATCATGGGGGTCCCCGACCTAGTCTGCAAAGATGTAGAAAAAACTTCAACAGACATTAAACTTGAACAGTAAGTAGGAGCTGGGTTTATTTGATTTCATAGAAACGAAAAAATCATGACTTTTCAATGAATTCTAAGGTTGCTTTGGATACTGAAGAGCAAATGGAAAACAAGCCAGAAATAAATTCCTCCTTTGGCATCATGGTAAAAGTGGAATTAAATGTATTTGCATTATTGGACTAACAAAGCTCACATTTCAGATTTTAAGGGGAAAGTAAATAAATTGTTTAACTTCCCTGCACCATAACTGAGTAGGACAAAATGTTGGAGAGGATTGGGCAGGCATGAAGCGAAATAGAATATGCAACCAATGTCCTAGTTTTTCTGAAACCTGGAAGCTCATTGTTAGGTGATGATCCAAATTGGACCACTGGTACAATGTGAAACTTCTCCCTGATGATACACCATGCTTTGGTGGAAATTCTATAAAGTGCCATAATCAGTCAGAGCCTGATAAAAGTGATCAGTTTTTTTGGCACGAGAGTGTAAATTATCAAAGCACACAAATCAAAAGGCTAAATTGAACATCTCCTATGCTCATTAAATCTAAAAATATAAAGAGCAAACAACATCCCAAAGAGCTAGACAACTCATTCTTAGAATTTTACAGTCAATTTTTGTTTAACTTCTATTTGATTCTTCTTTAATTTAAATTTAAATTTTTAAACTTTCTTGTATATGTTAAGTAACCAATAGATATTTATCTAGATATACAATAGATATTGTATCTAGGTATACAATGGATAATTTTAGTACCTTTTTAAAAAAAGAGGTGTTTTTATGTCAATGTTGGGACCAGCATTTCTTTCTGCTTCTGGAGAGGTGAGATAATTTGTAACATGCATAAAAGTTGCCATTCTTTGTAATGTCCTAATCTATGCCTCATTAAAAAGACATGTTTTCCAAATTGTAAGGATTAGTAAAATCCTTATGAATCATTGAAAGTAAGTTTACTTACTTACCCCAGTCCACAATATATATGAGATACACAATGAAAGTTTAACTGGGGTACCTGACTGGCTCTGACAATAGAACATACAACTCAGTCTTGGGGTCGGAGTTCAAGCTCCATGTTGGGTGTTTAATTACATGTAATTACATGCTAATTACAATTTGTTTAATTACATGTAATTGTGTTGTGTGAACTTGCATTGCATTACATTGAATTGCGTTGGACTAAGCTGACTGCATTTGGAATAAATTGACTTGGATTACAGGGAATTGAGTTTCACTAAAATGAACTGAACAGAATTGGCTAGACTGAGACAGATCATCACTGCTCCGTATGGTGAGGAACCTTATACTTATGGTTCATCCTTTCCTCTCTAGGATATAGCACATTTCTTAGTATAAAACATACGTGCTGTAAATTTTTGAGGAATTAAAAAACAAACTTAAAATAATGGGGTACCTGGGTGGCTCGGTCGGTAAAGCATCTGAGTCTTAATTTCAGCTCAGGTCATGATCTCACAGTTTGTGGGATTGAGCCCCATGTTGGACTCTGTGCTGACACAGTGGGGCTTGCTTGGGATTCTCTGACCCCCCTCTCTCTCTGCCCCTACCCCTCTCAAAAATAAATAAGCATTTTTTAATGTAAAATGATAGAAAGACTTTATAGTAGTAGTACTTATATATTCAATAATAATTTTTTATTTTATTTTTAACGTTTTATTTATTTCTAGGAGAGAGAGAGAGACAGCATGAGCAGGGGAGGGTCAGAGAGAGAGGGAGTCACAGACTGAAACAGGCTCCAGGCTCTGAGCTGGCAGTCGGCACAGAGCCCGACGCGGGGCTCGAACCCACGAACCGCGAGATCATGACCTAAGCGAAAGTCGGACGCTTAACCGACTAAGCCACCCAGGGGCCCCAATAATTTTTTATCATAATACTCTGTAGGCACTGTGCTATGCACTAGAGATATAGTGATAAATAAAGAAAAATCCTGTCCTTAAAGAGATTACAGTTTACTGATGGCTACAGAACAAGTAAATAAGCAAATATAAAATAAAACAGTATCATTGATTTTGTAACAACTGGAGAGCCATTTGTATTGTGGGCTACGAGATGAGTACATCCTAAAATTGTGCATTGTAGTGGCCTTGGTAAGTAGTAGGAATAAATACTTAGTTCTGTGCTAGAACTACCACATTTGATTACGTCCTACACAAAGGTCACTGAGTTGCAAAGCAGGGAATAGTGTCCTCCCTGTCTTCCACCAACCAAGCCATTAGCCTTCTAAGATCTGTCTTCTGAAATTCCCAGAAAGGATTTCCCAACTCAGTTATATTATCACAACAGTCAGGGGACCAAACCATAAAGAGTACTGACTGAAATAATTATTTTAAGTGAGTGAACAACTTGATCTTATTTTTTTTTTAATCAGCATGAAGAATAGTTGAAAGACTGGGAGGCTATCTAAGAGGTTAGTGCAATAATCCTTTTGGGGTGTTTGAATCATGGAGTTTTATTCCTCCCTTCTGTTTGCGAACTTTCATTTTTATTTGCTAGATCTTTTTCCTACACCCTACCTTCTAAATGTTGGAATTCCTCAAGGACCCACCTGCAATCACCTTACATTCTCTCTGTACTTACTCCTAAATAGTCTCCTTCATTCTTTTAAATACCATTTGGCGGTCTCCACGAACCTGATCCCAACCTTATCCCTGTGCTCCACTCCCATTTTTCCACCTACCAACTCATCATCATTGGAATGTCTCCCAAGAAACTCAAGGGAAAAATGTCCCAAATTAAACTCTTGATTTGTTTTCTCTTTGAAATTTCTTCCTTCCTGTGTCTTTCCAATGCTACTGACTGCCATTACCATGTATCTAATTCCTTATGCCTCAAACCTGTGAAGTCCCTTTTGATCCTGACTTTCTTGCAAACCTTGTTCTCTATTTTCAATCCCCATATAGATACGTGGTTTTCAAAATGGAATCCAAGAAGAATGAGTCATTATTGCAAAATCAAAAGTTGTTCACGGTCTATGCAGAAATCCGTGTTATCTTCCCATGTCCTAAGAATTTATTGAGACTAAAAAAATGGATATGTTTCGGATATGAACATTTGCCTATTTTTAGAAAAATGACTATAATTGTACAATTAGTCATTGTGCAAAGTGCTTGGGACCTCCTACTCTTACCTATGCATTTCCCCCCCTCATTTGACCCTGTGATGTTGTGATTTATATGAAATACATATTTTGTCTTTGTGGTGTTTTCTGACACAGAACTCCCAAAATCCTTGGAATTCCCTAGGTGTTGAGATACAAAGGTGTTTTTTACTATGTTAATGAAGAGAGAAGAATGGAGGCTGGCTGCCAGGAGAACCAGCCCTTTGATTAGAGAATTGGAACTTTCAGTTCTACTCCCTTACCTCAGGGGAGAGGAGAAGGTATGGAGATTGAATCCATTGCCAATGGTCGATTTTTTAATCAGTCATGACTGGAGCCTCCACAAAAACTCCAAAGTCCAAGGTTCAGAGAACTTCCAGGTTAGTGAACACAGGAGGTGGTGGGAGAATGATGCTTTTTGAGAAGACATGGATGCTCTGAGCCCTTTCCTCATACTTTGTCCTGAGTGTCTCTTCCATCTGGCTGTTTGAGTTATAGCCTTTGTAATAAGTCAGTACTCTAGTAAGTAAAATGTGTCTGAGTTCTGTGAATCACTCTAGCAAATTAATCAAACCCAAGAAGGGGGTCCTGGGAATCTCTGATATGTAGCTAGTTAGTCTGAAGTATAGCTGACAATCTGGGCTTGTGAGTCAGTCAGTCTGAAGTACATGGAGCAGTTCACTGAAACCCCCAATCTGTAGCCAGTCAGCCGGAAGCACAGGTAACAACCTGGGCTTGCAATTGGCATCTGAAGTGGGGGAGGCACTCTTGTAAGACTAAACCCTTAACCTGTGGAACCTGATGCTACCTCGGGGTAGATCATTTCAGACTTGCTTCTTAGACTTGTAGGGAAAACCCTCCCCTTCCACACATTGGAATGGAGTCCAGGAATATAAAAGAGATCCAAAAAGGGTAATGACAAATATCTGACAGAGCTTTATGTTACAGCACAATAACTACTACATAGAGGCTGTGGTTAACTGTGCAGTTCTCAAGCTTTACCAGGATATTCTCATGTTTTCAGGGTGCTCCCTGTTCATTGCTACTAAGAAAAAAAATAATGCTCATTTAGTAGAGCTATCCCCAGAGAGCAGATTCTCATTCATCTCACCTAGCATATGGTCAATATAAAGTAATTGTTAAATTCTCTGACTACCAATTCAATTAACTAGTGAAGCCTGATGTGCTGTAATTAACATCTAACATAAAAGTCCTGAAGACTATTACTGGGATCTAAACTGTTGGCCCTGTTAATTATTCAAAGACTAGTTAACAGCAATTTTGGTCTGCCTGCCCTTTATTGAGGTACCCCATTTTCCGGGTCAGCCAGAGGGTCACAGAATGGGTTTCAAAGCAGTGAAAGGCCATTAAGTTCTCTGTGGACTGTTTACTTGTAGCATTACTCTGTGCAAAATGGCTGTCTCTACATGTCATGAATAATCATTGACTTGGGGACAAGGACTCCACCATCTTGGGTACAATGGTTCAATTACTGCTTTTCACTGGTCGCTCTGTCTGTCCTTAGTCTAATGTGACACTGTTCTTACTCTCAGAGCTTTGTGACCTATTACGATAGCATTAAGACTTATTGTGTCTTAATATCTAATAAGACAACCCCTCTTTATACTGTTTTTTTTCCTGCATTTTAAGAAATAGGTCCTATTTTCTTATTTCTTTTCATGTCTCATAATTTTTGATTGACTGCTGATCCAAAATCAGCCATTTTCGCCAGAGCCCTGGTTCCCTTTAGTGGGAAATGGTATTCAAAAAGCACACAATCTGATTGCTTTGATTATTGTTACTAGGCATTGTAATGGATGGTGTTTTTTAAAAACATTTTTGTGGGGCACCTGGGTGGCTCAGCTCTGACTTCAGTTCAAGTCATGATCTCATGGTTTGTGAGTTCGAGCCCTGCATCAGGCTCTGTGCTGACAGCTCAGAGCCTGGAGCTTTCTTTGAATTCTGTGTCCCACTCTCTCTCCGCCTCTCCCCCACTTGCACTCTGTCTCTCTCTGTCTTTCAAAAATAAATAAACATTTAAAAAAGTAGCTAAATATACAAAAAAAACCTAGCTAGATCCTTCTTAAACCATGTATTAGAATGCTTCAAATTTGTTTTCCTCCACACTGTTGCCTGCCCCCACTCCCTTAAATATATTTTCAGGAGCACAAAGCCTCACATCTCTGATTGTGCTATCATCTTTTTTTTTTTTCTTAAAGACTTCTGGAAGTACTATAGTTCTACAGATTTTTATTACTTCACAGAAGTCTGAGTACCCTTACTCCCCAAATTAAGAGATGTAAGACTGATGTAGTTTTCAAGACCATTTCATGTAACATTTAAGTTAAAAGGTTAATGTCTTAGATGCTGCCTTTGACTTAATTTTCAAATGCTGTTAACCCAGTAACTTAGCTTAAAAATGGATATGAGGAAGCATCTGTTTCTTGCCATGATGGCAAAATAGCATAAGCTACTGAGTTAAAATTACATCTGGAGAAGCTACAGAAGCCAGAAGAAACCATTAAACCATAAAAACTTTATAGGCCAGATTGAAATCTATCTTGAACTGGCATGTAGTATGTGATGTGTGTGATATAGGTTTGTGTGTGTGTGTGTGTGCACGTGTGTTTGTGATGTGGTATGCATGGTGCGTAGTGGTGTTTGTGGTATTATGTGAAGGGTGTATATGTAGGGTGTGAGAGGTGTGTGAGGTGTGTAGTATGTACGCGTGTGTGGGATACCGTGGTGTGTGCAGTGTGGTGTGATGTGTGGCGCGTGCATATGTGTAGGGGTTGTGTGTAATGTGGTATATATCTGTGTGTGTGGTGGTTGTGTACATGATGGGCAGTAAGATCCTGGAACAGATGCCAACCAGAGGCAGCAGGGAGAGGCTTAGTTGGAAGGAAGCTTCTTCCCACGTGCCTTGGCCGAATCACTGCCTGCTCTTTCCCCACAGAGATCCGTAGCAGTAGTGGCCCTGCTCGCTGATGTCTGTGTCCACTGGTAAGAACTGGGCAGCACAAAAGCCCTCCTGGGCTGAAGAATAAGGTAAAAAATGAGGTCTAAGAAATCATTCCTAGGAATTCACCCCTACAATTCTCCAAATTCCCAGGACCAACGAATTATACATTTTTTTAAATCAAATTAAAATACTGATAAATACAGACTATTATTAGGCCATTACATAAGCCTCTATATATTGCAAATTATCAATATGAGACCAACTATGTTCCTTGAACATAAGACAACACAATGAGAAATTAAAAACAAAGAGCTTAAACATCCATATTCAGTGACTAAATAATAATATTGTCAAACATGACAAGTAAAAGAAAATTATAAAGAAATTTAGAGATAGTTATAATGAAATGAAAACACTAGTCATCAAAATTTGTAATACTTGGCTAAAGCAGAACTCACAAGTTTATGTATAATCTAAATAAGTTTATCAGATCACAAAGATGTTTTTAGTTTATTTATTTCTGAGAGAGAAAGAGAGTGTGAATGGGGGGGGGCCAGAGCGAGAGAGGGAGACACAGAATCTGAAGCAGGTCCCAGGCTCTGAGCTGTCAGTGCAGAGCCCAGGGCTGGCTCGAACTCACTAACCATGAGATCATGACCTGAGCTGAAGTCAGACACTTAACCAACTGAGCCACACAGGCGTCCCTACTTAGCTAAATTTTCTAATATTATTTGTTGAACAATGCATTTCTAATTACTCTATGATTCTTCCTTCACCATATATAGTAAGTTCTTATATCAATACTAAAGTTTGTTTCATACTGTTCTGTTTAGCTGATAAATCTATTGAAGCATTAGCACATACCTTGTTTAAATCAGCCATAAGATATATTTTAATATATTTAATAAAATTCCCCCACTTTATTATTTTCAAAATATGATTAGTATTTTTTTCCCATCCTTTTATTATTCTAGAAGAAAAACATCAGGAACACTTTGTCTTACCACTTCTCAGATAAAATAATTTCTATCTTCATAGTCTTAGTAATTCCCACAATGACTAACATTTTGCATCTCAGTTTTAGGCTACAAGATGTTACAGATGCTTTTTGGGGGCAATATATTACTTCCTTTGAAAAATCAGTCTAGTCTGATAAAATTATAGCCATTTTTAAAGGAGGAGACTAACATCCAGAGAAATAAGTAGCTTGTTTAAGGTTACGACACTACTAAGTAGAAGAAGGAGAATTTAAATCCAGATGCTTTTCACTTCGAAGATGTTATAGTCTTCCTTGCATTGATTCACACTGTACTTTTTGACTAGAAAATAAATAATTGCTTTATTAGCTTATTTTGTGAGGTATGTTTTTAAGATGAAAGAAATTTACACTTAAAAAAAAGAGTGAGAGATGGCTGAAGGAACAGCTGGTTGGAAAGAAAATGTCAGAATGGGTCTGAGTTCAATCCCATGGACAAGCAGAAAGCTAGGTGTCTCAAGGGCAGCAACCATGCCCGTTAAGTACATCCAGTTGCCATGTTTCATTCCCTGATCTCTTTTCAATGGCCTTTCTCTCTTGCTCCCAGATTCCATTTATATACACTTGGTATGATTCGAAATAAGTAACGGTAAATCACATAATGATGACTGAAGACTAATGGTAAGTGCTATAATTTTATACCAGGTGCCAAGTCTTCATTTAATCCTTATTTTTCCTCAATGTCTACATGAGGAAACTGAGCCTCAGGGAGATTAAGTAATTTGCCAAAAAATAAAAATAAGTAAAGAAAAAGCCACAGCTACCAAGTTATGGAAATGGAATCCAAACCAGTATCTGATATTTTCCAATTGCCCTAGCACAAGTCGCTGTAACATAGTGAGGTTATCAACTGTAAGTAGGGTTGTAAAGGCATAGCTAACCCGTTAACTTATTTTGAGACACTTCTAGTCACTGGTAGTGACAAAAAAACAAGCTAAGTGTTGCATCTTCCTCTCATGTTTTCAGGCAAAACAGAAGCGAAATCCAGAGGTTCTTACTCAATAAATGAGAAGAAACAAAGGGAGAAATCTGGAGTCAGAATGAACAATTAGCCACTGGCACATTTATGTACAAGTAGGCTGTGGTCTTTTCTTATGTTCTCAAGAGGAACCTGTCTTTATTTGCCTAAAAGCATTTCTTTCACCATATCCTCTAAACTCTAGAAATACTAGGTCTGGCCAACCTAAGCTATATTTGTAATTTCCTAAATGAATATGAAAGTTAGATAGGAGTCGGGGTGACAGGAAAGATTCCACTCAAGCTGGTTACAAATACATACATTTTCTGCAGACCTAGCAATACGTCCTCAACGGTCCTTCCCCATTAGACTTCAAGGTCCTTAAGAGCAGCAGTAATAACAATTGACAGTTGTTCACATTGTACTTTCTCAAGATAGGCTATCATGCTGCATCCTTACAACGACTCTGGGAGGTCGAATATATTATCATGGACCTTTTGAAGTTGTTGCAAATGCAGTACAGAGAATTCAAAGCAAAGTGCCTGAAGTCACAAAAGTGGTGAATGGCAGGTTGGATTTGAATGCAGTGAATAAGCTGTGGTAACACGCTGGGGCCTCCACTACATAGTAAAGGGAAGGAAGCTGAGACCAGGCCAACGTGAGCAGAGCTACTACCTGTGAGAGGGATGGCTCTTGGCAAGGTGACAAGTTGTTCGGAATGCTGCTATAATTTGGATCATTTTTTTCTTCAATAAAATATTTAGTAAACCATCTAGTGTCATACTAACCAGTGGCTAACATAGGATCTGGAACATGGTAGACATAAAATAAATGTTTAACGATATTTATTAAATATTGGTTGGGATATTTGCAATAATGCAAACTTATATCCTGGAAGAGTCTATGTTGCTACATCTGGCCTTCGTGTGAACGTGCTATGTCCTTAGCACACTGAGCCAGTAGTAGAACATATGCAGGGTTTTCCTGTTGGGAAGATTCGGTACATATAACATAGGTGTTAGGAAGGGAATGGCACAAACGCCAACCCGGGAGTTGTGATACCAACCAGTATCATGGTGATAATTAGGAAATGGAGAAAGAAAGAGTAGAACATAAATTTAATGACTTCTCAAAGCTAAGGAGATAAGACAAGTGGCTAAAAAATATACACACATTAAGTATAGAAAAGAAATTTTAAAAACCCAAGATTTCACAGTGTGTTCATTTGCTATGGCTGCAGTAACAAAATACCAAATGCAGTGGCTTAGCGATAGAAATTTAGTGCCTCACAGTTCTGGAGGTTACAAAGTCAGGGTGTCAGCCCGCCAGGCTGCCTTTGAAGGCCTTGGGGAAGAAGGCTTCCCTGCCTCTTCTAGCTTCTGGTGGTTGCTGGCAATTCTCGATATACCATGGCTCATAAGACCCATCACTTCAAACTCCGCCTCTAGTGTCACCTAGTTTGGGCTACTTTGTTATGGCAACTCCAGGACATGAACACAGACTTTGGTGCTAAGAAGTGATGCTGCTGTTGCAAATAATTTAGAATGTGGAAGTGGCTTTGGGATTGGGTCATGGGTAGAGTCTGGAAGGATTCTGAGGCACATAATAGAACAAACTTAGATAACTTGAAAAGACATGTGAAAAAATGTCTAATGGAATGGGAAAGTCTGTCCTGTCCTATCCCACCATTGAAGTTTAGAAGCAGATAACCTATTTTCTAATTTTACATGTTTTTACAGATAAAGAGGAGATTCTCCCTCAAGACTGCAGCATCAACTCCCACCTGAGTTTCCAGACTGCTGGACCACCCTACACATTTCAGACTTGGAGTTCCTATGATCACGTGAGCTATATATGATCACATATACCCATGTGTATGCCTGCATATGGACATGTATGTGCATGTATGCATGTGAGCATATGTATATATGTGTGTATATATAAAATCAGCGTACACATATAGAATCTGCTATTGGCCCTGTTTCTATAGAAAATGCTGACTATTACAAACAGCAAAAAAACAACAACTCTGCTTTATACCTAAATTAGGTTTGTACTTAAGTTAGCTCATTGAGCAATGTTAGAATTAATTTTTTTTAAATGTTTATTATTTTTGAGAGAGAGAGAGCACTCAGGGGAGGGACAGAGAGAGGGAGACAGAGGATTCGAAGGAGGCTCAAATTGATCATTGAAGGGGCGCCTGGGTGGCTCAGTTGGTTAAGCGTCTGACTTCAGCTCAGGTCATGATCTCACGATTTGTGGGTTTGAGCCCTGTGTCGGGCTCTGTGCTGACAGCTAACTCAGAGCTGGAGCCTGTTTTGGATTCTGTGTCTCCCTCTCTCTCTGACCCTCCCCTGCTCATGCTGTCTCTCTCTCTCAGAAATAAATAAAAATATTTAAGAAAAATTTTAAAAAATTGATCATGGAACAAGTTTGATTTCTTCAAAGCTTTAGGAAATATAGAGACATGTATCATTGCTAGCATAAAAAATGTTTGTAAAAGTCATGGAAAAATAAGTATAAAGGTTAATTGTACCTAATTAAGGCTTTAGCAATATATACTTTTATATATTTTCTAGGTCTGATGAGCAGGCAGCTAGTTGGATATATACATATATATCCCAAAGTTAGGATTTGGGAGCCTAACTCAGGTCCTCAATAAATATTTAAATATGAATATTAGTCAGTGAGGTTGGTGATTTTGACTTGATTACAAATAATACAGTGAGTTATTTCCTCTTTTCCCTTTGACTGTGTCTCGTCTCTCCTTAAAAGACACAAGTCATCTCTACATTTTCAGTAAGTATATGCTATGATTGAAGAATCCATGTGGTGCCAAGGAACTTTCGTTTATGTGTATAAATATCTTAATATTAGAGGTGCCTGGGTGGCTCAGTAGGTTAAACCTCTGACTTTGGCTCAGGTCATGATCTCACGGCCACGTGGGTTCAAGCCCTGCCCTGGGCTCTGTGCTGACAGCTCAGAGCCTGGAGCCTGCTTCAGGTTCTGTGTCTCCCTCTCTCTCTGTCTCTCCCTACTTGCACTCTGTTTCTCTCTCTCAAAAACAAATAAGCATTAAAAAAATTTTTTTTTAAATCTTAATATTATACATAGTGAACACCTATTAAACTGATACATTATTCTCACAGCTTATTTCAGGGCTCCATTGAAAATTTTAAGAAGGTTTAAGCTCAAACCACCATGGACAAATCAGTAAAGAAAAAAATCTTGATTTTTGAAACCATAGAGTGAGTATATACATTGAAAGTGACTTCCCTGAAATCTAAGGGTCCATTCCTCAGAGGTATCTTCATCAGCTCTATTCGCCTGCATTCCTTTGCTCCTATTTTAATGTCATGTCTGAAAATGGTAGTGAGATTTGGTGCAGCAAAAGTGAATGTGGAAGAAATTCGCTGTAGCTATTGTCACATGTGCTGCAGAAAGTTTATGATACAGGAGTTCACCTCTCTTGAAGTTGTAAGAAAACGAGAGCCTGGTGCTCTGATAGCCAGTGGACATAGCTTACTGGGTATTATCAGAAAATCCGGCTGGAAAAATACTAAAAGAAAGGACTCCTACCAGTATCCTTGGTTGTCAGGCTACTTACTGAAAATAAATACGATTAAATATATATGGCATGGAAAGAGAAGTCATGCATGAATGAAATTCTCATTAACGGCATCTGTTTTTAGAAATCCTACCCTCATGTTTTCTCTTGATCTCATGTAAATTCCAGTATTGAACAGCAGTATGGAATGAATGGGAATGTTTTTGCTACACTGAAATCCTGGGGTGTTCCTTGAGGTTCTCCCACACTGGCTTATTCTCAAACATCTCCAGTCCTGTGTGAGCTCCAGTGTTGTTGAGCTCCAGGTTCCCTGTAGTCGTTTATTCTACATAGATTCACTTCATCTGGCTTCACGGAGACTTGCCCTATGACTACAAAGCTTGTATTTTGGATAGAAACTCAAAGGGACACAGACCAGTTTCAGAATCAGCAAGTTCTCTTATTTCTTATGATCTTGTTTTGCAAATTCCAGCTATTCTATCAGCTCTTACTTTCATATCTGTCTTCTGACCTCAGCAAAGAAACTCTCTGTTTGTGGTTCCCCCACCTATGCAGCCATCAGGAAGTGTCCCAACAGAGAGAGATTTCATGATCCTGGGGCCCACCTTGCTTAAGTTCTTTATCTTGGGAATCATAAATCTGCACTGCCGGTTTTCCAACATTTGGTATACTTTCTTCAGTTATATAATCGTTTTTGGCAAAAGCCTGAACCATTACAAGCTACTCTGTTATTGCCAGAAGTAAGATTCTCTAAGAACATGTTTTATGTTTGTTTCTTGCCTTGGGAGTAACTAGAACATCCAGTTAGTATAAATTTAAATTTCAACCTGGAAATAATTCAGTTTACCTCCTACTGTCTCAACCAAAACAGGGTATCTATCTCGTCTTTTTCCTGTGTTAACTAGAATATTATTCCTAGAATATTCTTTAGAAAAAAAAATTTTTTAATGTTTTATTTATTTCTGAGAGAGAGACACACAGCGTGAACAGTGGAGGGTCAGAGAGAGAAAGACACGCAGAATCCAAAGACAAGCTCCAGGCTCTGAGCTGGCTGTCATCAGCACAGAGCCCAACGTGGGGCTCGAACCCACAAACCATGAGATCATGTCTTGAGCTGAAGTCAGATGCTTAACCAATTGAGTCACCCAGGCATCCCTATTCCTAGAATATTCTTTCACTGAACATGTAACTCTTTTATCAGGCGAGGTCTTTTTTTGTTTTGTTTTGCTTTGTTTTGTTTTATTAGTTGATGAGAGCTAAAGCCTGTATCCCTAGATTATACAGTCTGGATTTCCCTTCCATGATAGTCAGTTTCATCACATAGTTAGTTGCTGTGATTTTTAAGTTTCCTCCTCATTTCTGGTCCCTCACTGTATTTTGAGTTGAGTTTATAAATATTACAAATAGGCTGGTCAGAGTATGGGCAAAGAGGGACTCTCATAAATTGCTGGTTATAAATGTCAATTTTTCAAATCTATAGACAAAATTTTTTTGCAAAATCTATCAAGCTTTTGAAGGTGTATACCCTATGATGCCAAAATTTGCTGCAGCATAATTTACATTAGCAAAAGCTTTCAAACAATTCAAAAGTCAGTCATTACAGGACTGGGTAGATACCTCATTTCTAGGCATACTCTGTAGTTTAAAGAAAGAAAGAATGAAGATAATTTATGTTAAGATGTAAAACTCTCTCTAAAATCTATTGGTAAGTGAAACAGACACAGTGAATTATAGCATGCATATTTTGTGTTCTATCTGAATAAAAATATGATACAGTTAACCCTTCAGCAGCATGGCCCTGACCTATGTAGGTTCACTTATACCCAGAAATTTTTCAATAAATACAGGATGATACTATAAATATATTTTCTCTTCCTTGTGATTTTCTTTTTTTTTATTATTGAAATATAAGTAACACATAGTGTTACATTAGTTTCAGGTATACCATATAGTAATGCAACAATTCTATATATTTGTCAGTACTCATTAAGATAAATGTACTCTTAATCCCTTTTATCTGTTTCACCCCTCCCCCTCAA